>NC_136646.1:23559082-23766582 GCF_949748355.1 Melanostigma gelatinosum | reverse complement strand
GAGGCAGATGAACAACGGCGGTGATAGATGTGGAGCCGGCGTAATGGAAAGTCTGCTGCCCGCGACAATCAGCACCATCTCTGAGGCAGAAAATTAAGGAAGTGACGGGTCGACACCCTGTTGTTCCTATTCAGGTTGTGTTGCTGTGAGTTCATGCGTCTCTTGTTTATGCACGTTTCAGCTGTTTCCTGTCGTATCGCTGTGTGTCCGTGTTTCCTCTGGATTCCTGCTGATGACACGACGGAGAGCGAGTGTCGCTCATCTGTTTCTGAAGAGTTGTTCAGATCAAGTGCTGCAGTGGCGGTGCAGAGCATGACGAGGTCAATGTCGAGCGTTTTATTGGATGTTCAGCTTCTTTTTTTACACGCTCAATGTTAGTGATGTGTGAAGCTGCAGAGTTTTATGCAGAGCAGCGGCCGAGTTATCACCACGAGGCTGCTGCAGAGAAGAGAACCTCAGAGACGGATGAATCCAAAAAAGTTGCATCTCTGACTCCAAATGAATGATAATGTTACTTCTTCTCTGTTGGATAAAAATAGGCAACCGTTTGCTAACACGTTCGCCATGTTAACGTTATAAAGCCATCGTAGTGCAGCCACTGTTTACAGCTTGATGTGCTGCTCTGTAAGTGGCTATAATCAACATATTTACAATAACATATGTAAATGACGATGAGACGATGTGAAAGGAGTCGCTATGATGAACCAGAGAATCATGAGCTGAGTCTTTAGCTCCCTTTGGCTTCACGGAGCTGTGAGTCTCCGGCCCACAGCGTCTCTGCTCTGGTTCTCTCTGGATGCTTTTACAGTGAAAAGCACCTGAACTCTACCTGCTCAGCAGCAAACAGCAGACAGACACAGTTCGAGAGCAGCTGGTGAACATTGTGGAGCATTTAGCAGCTGAACAGACGGGAGGTGGTGGAGACCAAACATAGAGCTAAAAGAGAGAGAATATTTCCGTATATGAGCCTTTCCACACATGCAGCACACACCTGGAGACGCGTTCTCACCTGCTGGAAACACTGTTTGGTTTCAGCAGCGGTGACGTTTGGGTAGAGCGTGCAGGCGGCGGGACATGACGCGGATTACACAGCGCTCACATACACTGTTCGTAATTTGGTCATAAACATCAGTTTCTTGCACTAGAATTTGTCTGACGAATTTCCCCAACATTTTACCAAAATAAATACTAGAATCTCGCCGTCTCTTGCGTCTCGCTTCCCATCAGTCTTCTCTGTAAAGCCTCACACGAACATGAACTGACACCATGTTCTTCAGACGTCTGACCTTTTTACTTTATTGGGAAGTGAACACAATGCAGCCGTTCTTTTTGCTCCAGCTGCTGAGCGCTGCGTGTTTCCCCCTCAGTCTGTGAGACAGCAGCACAGTGCTGAGCTCACGCAGCAAACACTGTGACTCAGTGTGTGTTTCTGTGTGTTGGTGGATGAAGCATCCTGTCTGGAGGCCCGTGTGGTTGTGCAGCAGCAGCAGCAGCAGCAGCAGCAGCTGCCATGGCACAGAGGGCTTCTTGCGGTGCCAATGAGGGAGGGCTCGCAGATGGTGAGCGTTACATAATTGCAGCCCTGAGAGTAATTGCAGACGCTGTGGACCGTGGAGTCTGTGAGTGTTGGCTGCATTTACCTGCAGCGCCGCGCATTCTCAAGTGTGTGAAGTTGGTTTATTGGTAGTAATAAAGGTTTCTCTGTGTTCTGGAGAGGACAGAGTCGTCTCTCTCGGCCCTGAAGGCTCGCGGGTCGTGTGTTTACTCACGCCGGACCCTTTTCCTCTCGTGTGCATGATCCAAGTGCAGTGGTGGAAGAAGTACTTGTGTGTTTCTCATCTCTGGCTTCTTTGCTCATTGTTGTATAACTTTTAAACTATTTTAAATGGTTGTTATCATTGTTTTTATGCCATTTCTATCGTGTAAAGCACTTTGTACCTTTGTTTTAAAAGTGCTCTAGAAATAAAGTTTATTGTTATTATTACCAGTGAAAGTCTGAGACCTGATGATGAAACCAAACCTTTAACACGCTGTTTCTCATATCTTTGTTTTTTATAACTAGTAAACATATCTGTCAGATAAATGTAGTGGAGTGAAAAGTATAATATTTCCCTCTGAATTGTAGTGGAGTAGAAGTACAACAAAGCAGAAAATGGAAACACTCGAGGAAAGTACAAGTAGCTCAAGATTGTACTCAAATGAAAGTTACTTTCCACCACAGTCCAAATGAAACACATCTCTGCTCCCTCACTCTTAAGGTTGAGATGACATTTAAAAAGCCGCTTAAAACCTTTTAGATGACGTCCTCGGTCATATTGTGCACTTATTTAACAATTTATGACCAAAATATGATTATTTCTTTGTATTTTTCATTTATTTCATCCAATAATCTTTTCTTCCTGTAAAAATAATCCATGTAGTGCTCATGTAAGCTAGCACCAATCAGAAACAGTCAGAATATGGATGTGAAATGCAGTGTGCTCACGATGCTGAGAGCACATGAGTTATTGTGTGAGTTATTGTGAAATCCAGACGACGAAGCTCGAACTTCTGTTCCACTGTGACTTTAAAGACGTCATTCAAACTCCTCGTGTCTTCTTCTCTGTCACAGATCTGTCGTTTTCTTTCACTTCTCGGTTCGTCATCCTCGTTTCTTCTTCTTCTTCTTCTTCTTCTTCTTCTTCTTCTTCTTTGTTTGCCTTCAGATCAACTGTGTGACCTTCCCTCTGCCTGGAGACGGTCCGGAGCAGCAGCTCCTCAAGCCCAACGAATGGAGCTACTGCGACTACTTCTGGGTGAGTCCAGCTGGAACACAGGAACGACGTTAAACAGTACAGAAGGATTTAAATGAAATCCAGCGGTGCTGGAAGAAGTATTCAGGTCTTTTAAAGTAGAAGTAGTAATACCACAGTTCAGTGAAAGTAAAAAGGTATTTACGTCAAATTATATTTAAAGTACCTCAATTAAAAGTACCGGTTCTCATCATGCAGAATTTCAGAATAATCTATAGTATGTTGTTGTATTGTTTTAATGTGTTCATCTCTTTGATCATGCAGCTGGTAGAGGTGGAGCTAATATTAATAACTTTACATACAGCCAGGTAACTGAATCTACAATAACATATCATAATTTATCAGTTTATTTATATTTTGTAACAATAAAGTGAATCTGAAAAGTAACTAAAGCTCGTCAGAGTTAAAAGGAAAATATTCCGCGGAGTAGTAGCATGAATAGAAATACCCAAAGATAATCTTAGGGATCATTGTCAAAAATGTTGATTCTGTTAAAAAACTAAATATATAGATTTTGCTATTAGACACAAAAGCGTGGTGTCGCTGCGTGCACGATGATTGTGTTTGGTCCTTCGACCCAAAAGCTGCAGAAGCTTCCTGTCAGCACGTTTTGTTGATCGTCGCTGTTTAAAGTGCAGTTAAAAGCGTCTCACGCTGACATTCGATCACGTGAATAGAAGAGAACAGAAAACAAATGGATGTAACATGAAGGCACAATCGACCGGCTTCTCTGCAAACAGACATCATCCTGCTTCAAATGTCATCTTCAGTCTCCGGACGTTTGCATCCTGAATTAGATTTGAATTGTGAAAGCCTTCAGCTGCAGCGGTGAGTGAAACCCGAGCCCCGCGTGCTCCGTTGCTGCTGCTGTCGTGTCCTGATGTTCTGTAACGACCTGCTGTGTGGAATCAAATCTGGCTCCTGTTGACCCACATCAGTCCTGTCACAAAGCGCTGCACATCCACATCCACCCCACAGTGCTTGACTCACACACACACGCACGTACGCACGCACGCACACACGCATGTCCTCCTTGACATGTAAGTGTGAGTCACACATTCAGAGCTCTTTCTCACAAACACACAGCAAAGAGGCACTTCTGCACGCTATGTGGTTTGTTTATCGGCTGAGGGATGCTCTCCTCGTGCTCATCTTCTTCCTCCTCCTCCTCTTCCTCCGCAGACCGACAAGAAGGACCCCCAGGGGACCGCCTCGGTGGCGGGGTTCGAGGTCCCCCTGCAGAAGCAGCTGAAGGGCAAACAGATGCAGAAAGAGATGTCGGAGTTCATCCACGAGAGGTAACGCAGACTGAGCACAACCAACGCCGCGCTTCAGTCTGAATGAACTGACGAACAAGAGGAGCCACTTTTGTTGTTCCATGAAACAAGCTCGGCTGAGATAAACATGTTTGAAGTCGTGAGATCAGGAATCATGTCAGCGACCTCATTTCATGAAGACTAGGTCTGGTTTTATCTCCGTGTGTTATCGACATCAGGAGACACTTTGAGATCCTTCTGCTCTCATGGAACATGAATCCGGTGATACTGCAGGTCAGTGTCGTACCGACACAGTTCCACACATATGACCAGTGGTATAACTCACTCGTTTTATATGTTACTTCAACTGTCATATGAATGTAGCGCAGTAAAAGTATACGAGTCACTTTGCAGGTTCAGACTTATACATTATGGATATAATGTTCATGGATTTAATTACTCGACACCGTACAGAGTAGGTCAGTGATGCAGGGCTTCAGTTTCTCCACCACTTCATATTACATTTGATACACATGAACATGTATGAACATGTCTACTGTTTATGAGCATCACATTTCAATCAGAAAGGTGATGTTTGATAACTGTATGAAAGCCGTACCACAAAGTTCTGCGCCTGTCTTTTTCAAACGTATTTTGAAAGAGTTTATTAAGAGACAACAACACCAAACCCCTTTTGATTCATTTACTCATTTACCTTTTTATTTTCTATTCCTTATTATTGTAATTATTCGTTTTTTTGTTTTTGTTTGTGAGAAATCCTCTGAAAGGAGGCAGAAAGAACACAGGTTTGTATTCTTTAAATGATGAGTTGAGAACGGCTCCGTGTCTCTCGGCTGTGATCGATGCTTGAGCCCAGTAATTAAAGGGGCTCCAGATCTCCGCTGAGCACACAGGAAGTGCACTGATTGTTTTGGCTCCCACTGAATCTGCAACAGGACGTCAATAAACCACATGAATAATTAGGAGTTGAGTGAAAACGTTCACATCCGATCCCACATCTCTCTCTATGGCATCAGCGCCGCCTACTTCTACCGGAGCTCTTTTCACTGCGGTGGGAAGTTAACGACGATTCTTCTCTGAATAAACTCAAGAGGCCGAATCCCTCAGAGAGGTTTCTATTCAGCGCTGACCTTTCCGTGTTGCTGAGAATCTGAAACATTAAGCCGAAGAATGGGCCTCGCAACCTTCTGCAGGTTGTACTCAGGTGTGGATGGTGGATGTGAGGCCGGTGCAGGAAGTGAATGTCACACAAAGGAGGAAGAGGATCATTGATGTTCAGGGGCCACGGCTGGATTCCAGCCTTTAAAGAGAATTGTGCTGGAAGCTTCACTCTGCAGTGCATCTCTGAGATGATCCATGTTGGAGGTGCAACACATCATAAAGCTCACGGAGTCAAGGATGATCAGGAGGAAATGAAAAAGGGAGATGACAGAGATCCCCGATCACGCTTTCCTGCGGCTGATATTAATTATCCATCAGTGATGGTCCACGTTGGCAGATACAGATCCCTTTGTGGTCTTTTGTTTGATGATAGCAGCTGGTCTACAAGGATCCAGACGATGTTTCACCGTCACAAAAATCATTTCAACGCTCGGAAGTAAATGTAAACGATCAGAAACTCTAAATATTATACTTTTACTTTGTCACAGTCATCTAAACTGTAAAGGATTGTATTCTTATTGCTGAAAAGAGATCGTGTCATTAGCAGTTTGAATGACGTTCAGAGCTCAGTGTAAACAGCTCATAATTCTGTCTTTAATGTGAAAACATCTCCTTCAAACTACTGAATTTATTCAAGTTTCTCACGAACATGTGAACACATCATGATAATTCTACTCATTTTCACTGAACAGAGCCTGAAGGCATCATAATGTAACTCTATGGACCTCGTTATCAGAAAGCATGAAAGCCGATCTCCTCATCGCATCTTTCTGCTGAATATTGTCGGATAACGATCGTCAGTGAATCTTTACTTCACACTGTGATGGTGAACGTTAAACTGTGTGATTGGCGGATCCGTACGGATGGCGGGTTGATGAAAGTCCGATACGCCACTCATCCGTCTCCTCGCTGAAGCGGTCTCTGCCCTGCCCTTGAGCCAGGCAGCTCAGGTTTTCACATCTCTGTCTTTTGTGTTTTTCAGGATAAAGATTGAAGAAGAATATGCCAAGAACCTCTCCAAACTGTCTCTGAGCCCGCTGGCAGCGCAGGAGGAAGGGTGAGTGAAGTGAACAGCAGCTCTGAGAGCCCAACAGCACGTCGGTTTACTGAACAACTGGCTCTGAGAATAGCGGCTTACACCCACATACCTCTCCATCATCAAACAGTGGATGTGTTTTCATGTTTCTCAGCAATATAACAACAAAATCTTTTAGCAGATCTCAAAATCGGCAGACAGAAAAGAGGCTTGGCTCAAGAAACGGTGTGTTTTGGTCGCTCTCCAGCTCCGGAGATTCCTCGATTGCAGAACATTTTTGTTTTGGCAATAAAAATGAAACTAATGGAGACACGAACCCAGGGCTGTCCTCCACCAGAGACTTCTTATTTGTTGATAAATCAGCTTGTTTTTTGAGTTTGTCCACAAAAGCACCACTTCAGATCTTGTGCTCATACGTTTCTGGGATGTGAGTCATCCAGCGTGAAGAAAAAGCATAAAAATGAATAATCCATGAAATAGACTTACTCGACTCGGCCCAAAACGACAGATGAGTGTCTTAATGATTGAGAGGAGGGAGGCCCTTCACAAACCAAGGTCCAGATAAGAAATGTTTGGGGTCAGACGGTCGGAAAGGTTGTGAACAACCTTCCAACCAACAGGTTCATCACATTTATCTGGCAGTGAATTACAACCCAGGCTGTGCGTCGTAAACAGCCTGGCTTTTCAAAATAAAGCGGCTTTAATCCGGCACAAATGTCCGCCTGTCTGGTCTGACTGCTCATGAATGTTTACGATGGTATTGACGGTAATCTAGGTCAGTGATTCTCAACTGGTGGGTCGCGACCCAAAAGTGGGTCGCGGACCCGTTTTCAGTGGGTCGCAGGCCTTTGCCTGACAAAAAAAAAAGAAGTTGTGATTTTATTTTGAAGGGCATTTTATGCAATTATTCCAGCATTTACGGCACTTGTTCAGCAGTGCAGGAAAAACACAGACCAATGCATTGTGAATCACTTCACGTGATGAAGCTCAGCCAATCAAATATGAGTATTCTGACAAGTTTCCTGACTTGAGTGAGATGTACACACACCGTGACACACGGGGAGAGACGAGGACACAGACAGCAGAGCAGGACTGTTGAGCTGTGGGTTGTGAAAGTCAAATCATAGGACGATCTCCAAAAGAGAGAAATGTCCAGAGAGACCAGAGTCATTGGACTCTGACTGCACAGACTCATAGAGGTGAATTCTTCAAACACTAATTTCTCTTTTTGGAAGATGAGAAAAATACAATGTTGTGGATTTTTCACTTCACCCTGAATGGACTGAGTTTAAAGCTGCAGCGTAATTCAGTGAAAATATTTTTTCTAAATTGAATTTCATTACGTAATTTATTTTTTAATCCAGCTGTTATTTTACTTGAAATGAGAAGAACATGTATTCATGTATTTCGATGTATTTATAATCCATCCAGTTAAATTTGAAAAATGAGAATAATATTTGTTAAAATATAATTGATGTGTACTTTCTTTATTTGATTTGACAGTTGTTTACTACACAAGACGTTACTACTACTAGACGTCTTGAATACAGATGTACCGAAATTATATATATATAAATATATAAATATATATAAATATATAAATATAAACATATAAATATATATAAATATATATATATATATATATATATAAATATATATAAATATATATATATATATATATATATATATATATATATATATATATATATATATATATATATATATATATATATATATATATATATAATTTGGGTGGTGGGTCCCGGCTTGTCATTAAGGGGTGATGGTGGGTCCCGCAGCCAGACCAGTTGAGAACCACTGATCTAGATTACAAGTGAAAGTAATTTGCAGCAAGTATCAGAAGAAAAAGTACTCAAAACGGCATCATGCAGAGTCTCTATTTTGATCTAATATTGTTTGTATTTATTATAATCTTGTAAGTGTGGTTTGCTGATATATTGATGTGTAGCAACTTTTTAATGCTGTCACTTTTTATAGATTGTTGGATTATTATATTCAGTAAAAGTGGGTCTTACTTTGTAAACTTATGTGTTTTTATGTGTAGAATACTAAACTGTACTGTAACTAGTAAAAAGTACAATGAAATGTAGTGAAGTAAAAGTATGAAGCATCATAAAATAGGAATACTCAAATATAGTGCAAGTACTTACTGAAGTGCAGTACTTTAGTAGATGTACAAGTGTTCATGTGTCAGTAAACGGGTTTCATTTAAAAGCCTTGTTCGTGACTAGAACAGCCGCCGTGTCGTGTTACCGTTTTCTGTTTTAGTTCAAATGTAAACGACATGAATTAAAGATTTCCAGGATTTATTTGACTTCAGTGTTTCCTCAGGACTCTCGGAGAAGCCTGGACTCAGCTGAAGAAGAGTCTTCACGATGAGGCGGAAGTTCACCTGAAGTTCTCCAACAAGGTAACATGATGAGGACTCTGATGGTTTACTGTGGAGGGCTGAACACCTTTCATTCATGGATCGATTGGATGAGCATTAGTAGTTTTGGTGTTTGATGGTAAACTGAACGTCTGAGTGGTTTCTGCTCGATGGTCAGAAAAGGCAAGAATTGATGTATTATGACGGTCTTTTCCCACTTTTTTGTAGCATTTCTTAGAGAAAATGATCCATCGATCGAAGACTTTAGGTGTGAAAATGCCTGAAGTTAACGTTTCTTCAGCTTCCTCTGAATCACGAACACTTTACTAGTGTGTGGACATCTTTAGTGTGCATCTCTCTGCACCTTCAGGTCAAGCGTTTAATGTTTCCAATCATCTGAAGTAATGGATACTTGATCCGACGGCGTCCTGAGGCGACGGGGCTTGTTTACCTCGACCGAAAGAAAGTGACCCGTGTGCGGTCCGATTACCGGCTGCAGCCTCCAATAACGCAGCGGCGGCGGCCTCGGAGCTCTTTCGTGGCCCTCTGTTGTCTGATTAATGAGCTCCGTGTTCTGACGAGGCCCCGCAGCCTCCTCCGTGCTCCACCGGTGCTCCGACGCTCCACCGCCTCGCTATGAGACGGGTGAGGGGAAGTAACGCGTTGGCCTGCAGAAGCTCCGGCTCATTTTCTAATAAGCTTCATCTACCTCCCGGTATATCTTCCAGCTTTGGCATTTGGACGAGATTAGCATTCTGCGTGGAGAGCCCACACTGCCGACTGCAGCTTATTGAAGAGACCTTGTGGGAGTGTTTGGTGGGAGAAAATGAAACCGAGACTTAAAATGTAATCGTGTCCCTTCATGGTGATGGATGTGACTCTGTAGAACAGGAAACAGGCTTTATTAAGCAAAAAGCCCTGAGAAGTGATGCTTGACTTGGGTTTTAACCCTCGACTGTATGTAAGACGTGGACGTCGTCACCCACTGGTTTGTGGACTGACGTTTTGAAGCCTTGACTTTGGCTTTTTATAGGTGTACGTCTCTGGTAGAGACCTGTCAATCACCGTGTAGCCCCGCCCTAAAGCATCCCCTGCTTTATGGTCTGTGTGACTCTAAATGGACCATAATGTACTAAATGAACATCATGCTGTATTGAAGAAGACTTGAGAGATTGAGACAAACTCATGTTTACAATGTTTACTGAGGTAATAAATCAAGAGAGAAGTAGAGTCATTTTCTATAGACTTCTATACAACCAGAGGAGTCGCCCCCTGGTGGACACTAGAGAGAATGCAGGTGTTTTCTTCACATGACACAACAAGAATTATTAAATTAACAGCTGAGCGACTTGTCTTCACAGCTCCACACTGAGGTAGAAAAACCTCTGCTGACGTTCCGGGCAGACCACTTCAAGAAGGACCTGAAGAAGTACGACCATCACATCGCCGACCTCAGGAAGCAGCTGGCCAGCCGCTACGCCAGTGTGGAGAAGGTACCGAGTCCGGCGTGCCGATACAGCGTCATTCCTATGTTTCCCTCCAAATAGTGACGGACGAGTTTCACAAGAAAACACACGTCAGTGTTTGTCTACATCTCAAAGTTACATAAGAGCTCCAGTAACTCCTACAGTGGGAAGACATTGGTATTTTGTTACAGCCTCCCACCTGTTCACATCAGATCATGAATGAATTCCCTCTGCACACACACACACACACACACACACACACACTTTCTGGGTGTTTTCTGCGTGTTGCGATGGGCTGCATTATTTCAGCCGAGAGTCAAAACAGCTTTATGATATTCAGGCTTTATTTTTTTAATGTATGGTGATTCTATTTACTTATTCTATTTAGTTGTTGTGTAAAAAAGTACATATTTTTTCATCCCATCACTGAGGTTTATCTCTGCTATAAAAACGCGCCTCTGCTCTGCTGCTTCAGTGACCTGATCAGTGGGTTGTAGTTTGACTCCATCCCACATCTTTTCGTTCCGTTGTTGTCTCTTGAAACAAAGAGACTTTCTTGGCATCGCTGTTACTGTATGTTTACCTTCCAAACTCGATCCGTGATCCTTCAATCCTTTGGAGAAGTGCCGCAGTAAAATAGATAAACAAGAGGAAACGCTCAATGAAGTGGAACAAGAACAGATTAAAGGATGAGAGCGGCATCAGAAGGCTGTGATGATTCCTGTAACAGATGTAGAGGTACAGTGAATCTGAGGATTATGCTGAATGACTCATTGTGTCTGCGTTCACACGTCCCGCTAAAAATATGTGTCAATGTGTGTTTTGCGTGTGTGTTTTGTGTGTGTGTGTGTGTGTGTCTACAGTCCCGTAAGGCCCTGGCGGACCGGCAGAAAGATCTGGAGGTGAAGACGCAGCAGCTGGAGATCAAGCTGAGCAACAAGACGGAGGAGGACATCAAGAAGGCCCGGCGGAAATCCACACAAGCAGGTCAGAGGTCACAGAGTCGGAGCTTTCAATGAGAGCCGGTCATCAAATAACTGCACTGAGACACGTGGAACACTTCAGGTTTAAACTGAATCAAGGAAACAGATATTTAAACATCTGCTGACTTGTGTTTTTAAAACCTTGAGGTTTAGTTCAAAGCTGGAGATTTTCCATGTGTCGTTGTAGTGTTTTTAAAGGTAAAACGTGTGAATCACAGTTAAAAGAAACCGTTAAATGTTCACAATCTGAATTTGAATGCCTCTCCGTGTCTTTCAGTCAGTTTTTTTGCAAAAATGTGTGAGTCGTGATTAACGCCGCCGCCTCAAGGCCGGTCACAATGTCATCACCAGGAAGTGATTTTACCTTCACGGAGTGAATATTAATGAGCTTCAGTCACGTTTTTAGATTCACTGTCTGACTCTTCTTCATGTGTTAGGATGTAGACAGCTTCATTAGAATGAAGAAGATTTAATTTAGATTTGGAAGAGAGACATGATAGATGTGAATGACGTACTCCGATACTTTACTGAATAGAAAAATATATTATTCAAAGCAAATGTGAGCGGATCAGATTTTTAGAGTGGATTTAAAAACAGAAGTTGTTCAACCAAATTTGAGATCGGTTTGATATTTGTCCCAGAAATGTGCTGCGTTTGTAAAACATTCCCAATATATTCGAATAGAACTCATCCAACAGCCTTTATAGATTGATGAATACTGTAAAACAGCCATAATAACAGATTCATGTCCACATGAACTCAGGATCTTTGAATGGTGGTTTGTGAGCGCCCTCTGCTGGAGCTTAAAGGTTTTGCTCTCAACCACTAATAACAGACATGCAGAGCTGAACAGAGATGATTGAAAACCTTTGGAGAACTAAAGGAGTAACCGTGTCAATGCTGACCTCTGACCTCCCTCTGTGTCCTGCAGGAGACGACCTGATGCGCTGCGTGGATCTGTACAACCAGACGCAGTGCAAGTGGTTTGAAGAGATGGTCACCACCAGCATGGTAGGAGACGGTTAATGCTCACCGTCTGAAATGACACAGACACCTTATTTCTGTTTCTGTCACAAGAACAATCTCAATGTTTCTATCTGACGATGTTTAAAGGTGAAAATTGGTTGATTGAGCTGTTTAGTATTATTCGTACAAGTACAGCAGTCGGGTCGAAGTTCATGTCCATTCAATAAGATTTAAGGGTTCAACACGTTTCTCCTTTTGTCTTCAGGAGCTGGAGAAACTGGAGGTTGAACGGATCGAGTGGATTCAGCAGCATTTACGTCAGTACACGACTCTGAGACACGAGACGGACATGTTCAATCAGAGCGTGAGTTCGAGCTCCTTCCTGTCTTCAAACGATTCTGAAGGTGTAACTATGTCCGAGCGTCGAGTCTGAAAACAGGCTTTTAAACATTCTGGATTCATGTTTTCATTCTTCTCCTCGGACATTGAGTGAAACTGTCTCTGGCATGAGTCTCACGGTGCGAGCGTACAGAAGCTTTGACACATGGAGCCCTGCTGTCGTGTCTCTTCTGTCAGCCTTCTGTCAAACTCGCTCGCTGTCATTCTGTGAGACGCTCTGCTCGTTGAGGAGGTGGAGAGAAACCTGCTGTGAATCTACCGAGACGTAGACAAACTCCTCAGGGGGACAGAAACACCAGAGATCAACCTGAAGATGATCTGTGGGCAGAACGTACAATTAAAGTTACACATCTCTTGTAAAATGACACGAACGGACAACAGCCACCTGTATTTAACCTTTATAATACATTTAAAGACCTTCATTTTCTAACAGTGATTTAGTAATTGCATCTCATTTGTTTAATTTGTACAAAAGAACAAGTTAACTGATGTGCAACGGCAGCGTGCTACGGTTGTACGGACCCGTTAAAAACCTTAAATTCTGATGTAATTGTTGATGTGTGTGTGTGTGTGTGTGTAGATGGTGGAGCCGGTGGACCAGCTGCTGCAGAACGTGGATCCGGCCAAAGACAGGGAGCTGTGGGTGAAGGAGAACAACACCGGCGACGTCCGACCCGTGGACATGGACATATAGACCGCCCTGACCTGGGATCAGCCGTTCTGTCTTCAGCATTACAACACATACACACAGTCACAGCTGATAACACTGATCCAGGGACAGTGCATGTCCAGACCACCGAGGTCTGCTCGTCCTCTCTCCGGCTGCAGCAACAGCAGGAACGATTGACACGTAACGCAGTCAGGAAACGTGATGACGGATCAAAGTACCAGCATGTTCCTCCTCAATTTAAACCCTCTCATCATCAACATTAGCTTATTGAATGCCATTTAACATATTCTGCTGTTTACCTGTTGTAAAGTTGACACTGTTAGAACAATTACATGTATTTTGAATCGTTTAGTTTAGCTTCAATCTACACTTTTCCCAGTTCGAGTGAGCCAAACAAAAAAACCACAAAAAAAGTCTAATTATTGATATTACCTTTGTTTTAGATACGGACATTGAGATCTCAGACTGAATATGATATATTTTCATATTTTGCCGGATCATTTTTGGTGGAAATGCATGTTTTGAATATCTTGCTTTTTCTGTTCATGGAGAGCTGCACAGTTTGTGGAACCGCGATGGTTGTTTTTGGTAAAGTCGGTTGAAGTTACACAAGGTATCCTGGCAGACCGATTAGAAGTGACAGAAGTTCGGAGCTTTTCTCTCTCTCTCACACACACACACACACACACTCAACACCTGTATAACAGTAATAGCCGGTAACCTCAGTTGTTTAAAAAATAACAAAACACACATACAGTGCTTTTTTTTGGAATGTGATTTTGATTCTGGTGGTTGATCAGATTTAGGCCCAGGGTCTATTTTGGATCAGTCCGGAGGAAAAAGGTGGTCCAAGTTACACTGAAACACCTTTTAGTGCCTAACGGTCGTATACCTGGAATGTCCTTGACATACTCTACTGCATCAGTGTACATTTGTACAGGCTAGACGTATTTTGCTGTCAGATGTTCCAACATCGACGAGGTGTCTGTACCGTACGACGCTGTTTGTTTTATTTTTGGGGGTAAATGTACAGAGAATAACTTTGCTTGAAAGCGGAAAAATTCAGCAAATGTAAAAAACACTCACAGACCAGAACGTTATTGATCTGAAGCTCATCCCAGCTGCCCAAATGAAAAACGCATTAATATCAGAGACTGCATGAACAGTGTGTGTTTACATGTGTGTTTGTCTTTTGTCCTTTACATCTGTGGTCGATTATTACCTTTCTGTGGGCCGTCTCTTTACAATCTCTCAAAAGCACGAAGCCGATCAGATGAAGATTAAAGTTGTAATCCAGCTGCTGAGCACAAGAAAAGTATTGCTGTTAAAAAATTAAATATATATATATATGCTCACCTGCCTTATCACCAACATTCATAATGCGTAGAGTGCTTTACATTATTTTTGTGTTCAATGAAAATGCGCAGGTTTAAATAGCATATCTGTCGTAGAGGTTTTATCAGTGTGTCAATGTTGTGCACTAAATGTAACAAAGTTATTACATTCCAGCTAAATGTCTCAAAGGTTTCACGATGACGTAACGGTCGAGTTTACTGCCCCCCCCCCCCTTCCCGTGATTAACATTTTCATAACGTGCATTCAAACCCGATGTTTTACGAATGTTTGATCACAGGTGAACTCTGTCCAGACGGTGTGCTGTGGAATGCAGTGACCAAAATAAATCTCCTCTCTGAAACGATTGAACATCACGGTGTGTCGTTATGTAACTGTGTTGGGAGGCAGGAAGCAGTTTGTAGTTCAATCAGCTGAAACCTTTGACCTTTGGGTTTCCAAACGCTACTGGATCCAGTCCAGTACAGATTGGAAGGACCAGTAGGACAGGTGGACACGAAGCCGAAGAGGATGCAAAGCCAATCTTCCTCTCAGCTTTCTGATGAAGAAGCTTGACCTTCTGTGCTCTTCTTTATTTTAATTATTTTGACTCAACTATTTAACTGTATTGCAAAGAGAAATTACCATCTCTTTATTTCTGCCCCAAATAACTTACATTTAATCCCGATAACAGTCAGTTTTCCAAATGTTTCAATGAGGACACATTCAACACGTTCATAGGCCTCAAAGGAAACACACAAAGCATTAGGATACTAGACGGGTACCTTTTTAAGACATTTATTATACATATATCTAGTATTCTATTCACATATTACACTACTTTTACAAAACGCAACAATATCAAAGTAAGAACAGGCGTTATCTGAAGGCCAGTGTTTTCACTGTTGTCTTTACATATTCTATGATTTAAAACAGTCTTTTGCAGTGACACATACATTATAATTTGAATACTTGTAGCTTGCCTAACAATATGTATAACTAAAGTATTCTTCAGTGTGCCAGGCCCACTTTATCTTCACCACACACTTAAAGTAAAGGAGTGTGTTCGTCTCAGTTGACCTTCAGCTCTTAAGAGGATCGGCTGATTCAGGCGGATTGTTAACAGCAGTTAATAGCAGTAACACAGCAGTGACATTAGATAGCAGTAACACAGCAGTGACATTAGATAGCAGTAACACAGCAGTGACATTAGATAGCAGTGACATTAGATAGCAGTGACATTAGATAGCAGTGACATTAGATAGCAGTGACATTAGATAGCAGTGACACAGCAGTGACACTAGATAGCAGTGACATTAGATAGCAGTGACACAGCAGTGACATTAGACAGCAGTAACACGGCAGTGACATGAGATAGCAGTGACACGGCAGTGACATTCGATAGCAGTGACATTAGATAGCAGTGACATTAGATAGCAGTGACACAGCAGTGACATTAGATAGCAGTGACATGGCAGTGACATTAGATAGCAGTGACACGGCAGTGACATTAGATAGCAGTGACATTCGATAGCAGTGACATTAGATAGCAGTGACATTAGATAGCAGTGACACAGCAGTGACATTAGATAGCAGTGACACGGCAGTGACATTCGATAGCAGTGACATTAGATAGCAGTGACATTAGATAGCAGTGACACAGCAGTGACATTAGATAGCAGTAACACAGCAGTGACATTAGATAGCAGTGACATGGCAGTGACATTAGATAGCAGTGACACGGCAGTGACATTAGATAGCAGTGACATTAGATAGCAGTGACACGGCAGTGACATTAGATAGCAGTGACACGGCAGTGACATTAGATAGCAGTGACATGGCAGTGACATTAGATAGCAGTGACACGGCAGTGACATTAGATAGCAGTGACACGGCAGTGACATTAGATAGCAGTGACACGGCAGTGACATTAGATAGCAGTGACACGGCAGTGACATTAGATAGCAGTGACACGGCAGTGACATTAGATAGCAGTGACATTAGATAGCAGTGACACGGTAGAAAGGGATTCAAACGAGGCCCGGTTGAAGGCTGGGGGTTCTGGTGAATCCCTTCTGGTAGTGGGCTGCTCCTCCACAATAAATGGGATCAGATTATCTGTGTCTCCAGTGTAATACCTTTAGTTTCAGACCAGATTACAAGTCCATCTGCTGCAGTGGTGCCGAAACCACAGCGAGTGAAGGCAATTAATGAATTGGGATGAGTGGACTGTGCTGTGTAAGTGTTGAGTGTTGATTGAATGGATAATGTCTATGTTTGAAGCATCTGTCTGAAATATCTCCCAGTTGCCGAATCAGATTATAAAAACCCCAAATCAGTCTTTGGTCTTTCATCATATCATCATGTACTTTTGCCCAGTCACATAACATTTAGGTTTTGTTCTTAAAATGCACAGAATGTGGAGCATCTCTGTGTCAGGGGAAAGGCTCACAGCTGTTGGTCGTAAACTCTAACATTACGGCTTTTACTCAGAACGAGTTCCCCCCCGGCAGGTATTTATTATGTAAGAAGGGGAGGAGTCTCGGAAATATTCACTGAACAACAGGCTTACTACTTCATCAAGTGTAATGCTGGACTTATTCTTCCCGTGTTTACATTTTTATTACACGGAAGACTAATGTTCAGAATAATCTCTTTGTGTTTAGGGGAATTACTCAGTGAGATGCTGGCTACGAATCAAAGTACTGACCTGAAGTTTAAAGATGAATTTACCTGAGAATAAATCAACATTTATGGATGCAAATACTTTTCTTGCAACGAGTCTCAAAGCTTTTCTGTATGTTCACACACATCAGACCTTCATGCATATTATATAATAGTGGGAGCTATTTTCAACACATACAGATACACAACAAGAAAAAAACACAACAAACATAACTGATGAGCGAAGCCGATACGTAAAACCTGCATTTTCTCTACTGACCATCGGGGGGCGACTCCTCCGGTTGCAAAAAATAAGTCGGATCGTATGAAAGCAGTAAACATTGTGAAACATAAGTTCATGGTCTCAATCTCCAGTTTCAAGTCTTCTTCAACACAGCATGATGTTCATTTAGTACATTATGGTCCATTTAGAGTCAAACAGACCATAAAGCAGGGGATGCTTTAGGGCGGGGCTACACGGTGATTGACAGGTCTCTACCTGAGACGTATACGGCGTCTCTACGTCACTCCTCCGCATTTCAAAGATGGTAACTTTGTTTTTTTGCAAACATCTGTCATCCTTCCCTTACTTTCTGGAAGTAATGTGTCTTTGTTTGCGCGGCGTAGCCCACATCAGCGGGCTTTTTCGTCATGAGCAGATTTGTCCTGCATGCACCCACATTATGAATGCATTTTCATGTGCGACTGTACACATTATGTCACGGCTCACCGGCTGGGAAACAGGCACTCGATCTTACGTCTGCGGCTGCTTTGAGATGCGCTTCAACATTAAAGGCAGGAAAAATCTGGGAAATATAAACTTGGTGCTGGATTATAATCTGAGCTCAGAGTAATCTTTTTTTTATTAATTTTTTTATTGAAATCTGGAACATAATTTGCCATTTGTAATGGATAATAATGCAGGAAAAGATTTGTAGAAGGGGAGGAGCGAGGATGGGGCTGGATGAGCAGCGAAGAGTGAAAGAGTTCAAATGAAGCCGAGAAAAGCAGAGTGCCATGGGTTTCTATTGTTTCTGTGGAAGTGGAGAGAATAATGAATCCCTTCAATCAAGGCGGTAGCACATCATTGGAGCCGGCGGAGCGATGCGCAGAATTCTCACCCAAGGAGCCCCAACGAGATTATGAAGGTTTGACACATCTGCTGGGAGGCGAAACACGGCGGCTACATATCGAAAGCCGGGATTAGTTGCCTTTTCATTTCGTCTCCTCGGGCCTGGCCTCGACCATGAGGCTAGAGCGCGGGCGGCGGGCTTCTCTGGCGCTCACCCTCAACTTTGTGGCGTTTGCCTTTGCCTTATCGGCGGTGACCACCAGCTACTGGTGCGAGGGGACCAGGAAGGTGCCCAAACCGTTCTGCACGGGCCCGCCTCTGAAGGTGAAGCAGTGGTTCTGCATCCGCTTCAACAGCTCCAACATCAACGACAGCCGGCTGGTGCAGTACATCTTCGAGAGCGGAGAGGAGAAGTTTCTCCTGAGGAAGTTCCACGCGGGAATATTTTTCTCCTGCGAGCAGGCCGCCGACATGAACGGTGAGTCTGACCAAAGACCCCTCAGGTTCAGCTAGAGGCGTTCAAAAACAGGAAGTGATGTCAGAGGACTCTTTAGGCGACCTGCAGGTTAATGAGAGTAATTACAGAGTCTGTCTAGTCATTGGTGAATACACTGAATATGTTTCATTCACTTTATTTATGTACCTCGAAAGGCCTTTTATTTTAAATCAACAAAATAATGAATCAGACTCACAGCTGTGTTGGCTACCATGCATGTGAGGTAAAGACAGATTAAAGGTGCTCATGAATGCAGGGAAAGTCAAATATCTAGCAGCATTAACCAGGAGTCCAGTTGATTTGATGCTGTGAGATGTTGCAGCATTTGAGAACAAAAAAATGTGTCAAAGCTAAATATCATCAACCAGAACATGAAACTTAATCATTTGACCTGGAAACAATAACGTAAAGATGCTCCAGAACAAATCAACCTGAAGTTTAGGTCTAAAGTTCTGAGATATTTTACTTTGTAAAAGTAGCAGAAGTAAAAGTCCTGCATTCCAAAGTTTACTGACGTAAAAGTATAAAAGTATTCGCCCCAAATATAGTTGACATACAAAAATATAGTTATAGTTCTAAAGTACTAATTTTGCAGAATGACTCATTTCAAAATAATATATATTATTATTGTTAATGAATTAGTGAAGCATTAATGTTGAAGCTGGTAAAGGTGGAGCTAATTTACCTTCTGTATGTACTGCTGGGTAGGTTAATCCATAATTACACATCATAGTTTATTAGTTTATCCTATTTTGTATCACTAACTCATCCACCATGTACAGGTAGAGATACTGTCAAATAAAAACTTTGTTTCACACATTAGTTTGTTCTTGATGACTTTAAGGCCGCTGTTAAAAGAAAAGAAAAAAATAATATTTCCAGAAAAAAGTCATGTTTCCTGAAAAATAAGTCAGAATGAAGTGAGTTAATTTGAGAGATCATTCTTAAATCAGGTTCATTTGATTACAAAAACATTTTCTGACCACACAACAGACTACAGTTACTATTCTTACCATTAAAAGTGCTGTTTTGATCGGTAAAACTGCATAAATTTGTACACTTTTAATTAATTTCAAGGAAAGTCCTTTTCATCATCAAATTACAATGACTCTTATCACTTTATTGTACAACAATTACATTCATTTTACTGTATTTTTTCTTTTGATCACAGGATTTGACTGTCGAGACTTCTCAGAGATCGCACCAGAACATGAACGAGGTAAAATGCTGGAAGTTTGATATTTTTAACAATGACTTCATGTTTCGTTTGAAGGTTTTGAGAGCGGGACAATTGAGCGATGCATTCCTGAACACGGCTAACATTATTGATGTTTCAGTACAAACATGGCGACCTACATTTCGTAAGTGTTAACCATCCAAATTAGACGAGATTACTTGCCCATTACAAATATTGGGACCATTTCCAATATATGATGATATAAAAGTTAAATCGACGTCTACATACTTCTGCGGTTGAATCATCATAATGAAAGATTACTGCAACTATTACAATTCCCATGATGCATTGCCACGAGAAACATCCAATCAGTGAGCTTTAAAGTGTTTTGTCAGCATAGAAGCGTCTTGAATTTGCTGACACTCTGGTTTATGGCCTATCGTACGCTATGATACGATACTGTATGATTTAGGATTTAGATGGATGGATGGACGGACGGACAGACAATGGATGGACAGAAAGACAGATGATGGATGGACGAAGTAGGATGGACGATGGACGGACGGACGAATGAATGGATGATAGATGGATAGATGATGGATGATGGATGGACGGATTGATGATGGATGGTTGGAGAGATGGATGGACGGACGGACGGATGAGCAGATGGATTATGATGGATGGATGGATGGACAGATGTATGAGCAGATGGATGATGATGGATGGATGGACAGATGGATGAGCGGATGGATGATGATGGATGGATGGACAGATGGATGAGCAGATGGATGATGATGGATGGATGGACAGATGGATGAGCGGATGGATGATAATGGATGGATGGACAGATGGATGAGCAGATGGATGGATGATGATGGATGTATGGACAGATGGATGAGCAGATGGATGATGATGGATGGATGGACAGATGGATAAGCGGATGGATGATGATGGATGGACAGATGGATGAGCGGATGGATGATGATGATGGATGGACAGATGGATGAGCGGATGGATGATAATGGATGGACGGACAGACAGAAAGATGATGGGTGATGGATGATGATGGAGGGATGGACAGACGGACGGATGATGGATGGACAGAAGGAAAGATGATGGGTGACGAATGATGATGATGATGATGGATGGATGGACAAGTTTTAATATAAGAGTAAAAGTGTGCAAATTGCAAATTACTAAACGAATGTAATTAGCAGATGTTTGCCCTGTTCCAGATCTTAAAGTAAATGTAATTGTACGTCCAGTTAGTGAGTCAGCATCATCTAGTCTAGAAAATAATCATATAACATACAATAACAAGAACATGAACCTGAAAGAACACCTTCACACGTACTGTGAGATCTCAGCTTTACAAGCACGATATGAGCAGCTGCTGCCCTGATTTTATTCATCCATCTGGTCCCAGACGACCAGATTCAGATCTCCAGACCTAAAAGGAGCAGACCTGTTGTCCCCACGTCACCTCAGTGGGATTATTCATCAGTGACAGGGTATTATGAGGAAAACAAGACTCAATTCTGACCCCCCCCCCCCCCCCCCCCCACCCCCCCGTTTGTTTTGTGTTCACAGGGGTTTTGTGGTTGTGTATCGTGGCTGAGAGTCTGTACCTCACCCTGCTCTTCACAGGCGGGGCTCTGATGACCCTGGAGCAGTGTCCCTGCTTCAGTATCATGAACAAGCTGAAGCTCAGTGCCTTCGCTGCCGTGTGCACCGCCCTCTCAGGTAACGCTGCTGTTTGCTTTTCAGTCTATCCGAGTGAGTTGTGACCAGGCGGTATACCTCCGGTTCTGCCGAGTGAAGCCGATGCAGAAGTGTCTTACAACCCGTATTCTCTCTGGTGTCCACCAGGGGGCGACTCCTCTGGTTGTATAGAAGTCTATAGAAAATGACTCTACTTCTCTCTTGATTTATTCCCTCAGTAAACATTGTAAACATGAGTTTATGTCTCAATCTCTAGTTTCAAGTATTCTTCAACACAGCATGATGTTCATTTAGTAAATCAGGAACTGCGGAAAAGCTATTATAAATATCAAGTTCAAAATCAATCGAGTTTGGATTTGAAATAAAACAAAGTTAAGCTAAACGAAAACAAATAATTAGAAAGCGTTTGTCACTTAAAAGATTTAAAAAATGAACGTGAGAATTGATATAACATGATATAAAAAAAAATGTCATGGGAAAATGCCATTTAGAATAGTTTTTTAATGATTACAACCAAATAAATATTGTTAAATATTGTTAAATCTGCCACATTAAAGTGTGTTAAAAAGCATCCATTAGGAGACTTTAGACTGCTTATCAATGCTAAATAGTAAAGAGAGGAAACAGTGCTGCCTTTACTGTATTTTCGGAGATGACTGTAAATGAGTCGGGGCAGCAGGTCAGTCAGCAGCAACGAACACAGAGCGGCGTCCTGCGTCCGCTCACTACCTCGGAGGATTTGCTGGTTTGTGGACTAATCGGATTGGAGCCGGGGCAGCGGTTTTGGGCTGTGCCAAGACCTGCCCAGAGGAGCTCCCTCTACCCCCCCCCCCCCCACCCCCTCCATCCATCCCCCTGACTCCCATCCCCCTCCGTTGTTACGAGTTAATCCCAAGAAAAGCAGCTGTGGAGAGGCAGGCTGCTGGATGAGAGAGGATCCAGGATATAACAGAGATAACACAGAGGCCAGTTCACCTCAACCAGAGTCCGTCTGAATGCATCACACGTCCCAGAACAACACAACTGTCACTAAATATATGTTCCTTAAATCTCCCTTTCCATTTTCTTTGCAACAACCATTTGGTACATATCGACACTGTATAAAAGTCATAATTTGCATGCATTCTCTTTAGTGTCCACCAGGGGGCGACTCCTCTGGTTGTATAGAAGTCTATGAGAAAATGACTCTACTTCTCTCTTGATTTATTACCTCAGTAAACATTGTAAACATGAGTTTATGTCTCAATCTCTAGTTTCAAGTCTTCTTCAATACAGCATGATGTTCATTTAGTACATTATGGTCCATTTAGAGTCACACAGACCATAAAGCAGGGGATGCTTTAGGGCGGGGCTACACAGTGATGACAGGCCGCTGCCGTTACCAGAGACAAATACGGCGTCTCTCAACAAGCCCCGTAGAACATGTTTTTATTTAGTCTGTGTCGTCTGCTACGCTGCTACTCTAAATTATTTCAGTGACAAATTAAGTGTTTCCTATCATGCATTGTGTTTAGCTTAGCGCTCCATCCTTTTTTCTACCTGTCTTACTTTGTAGTTTGACTTTTCATGCCTGTAATTTTGATTCTTGGCGATCAGGAATACTGAAAACTGTGTAATTCATGAATCAATATTCTGTTCAACCCACTCATTACTAAAGTAATAAGTCATATATTACTTCATCTTACTCACTGATCTGCTCTTGTTCTCTCAGGCCTTTGTGGGATGGTGGCCCACATGATGTTCACCACCATATTCCAGCTGGCTGTCGCTATGGGACCAGAAGACTGGCGGCCCAAGACCTGGGACTACAGCTGGTCTTATGTGTAAGCTCTTTTTAACGCCACTGGAAAATGTGTATATATATGTATTTAAAAGTTTGGATCAGCTGTTATATTCCGTTCTGTACATGGTTTCATCCAGCGTTTCGTAACAATACAGACGAAAAATAAAGTGCTATAATTCACAGTTATCCCACGTAATCATGAACGAGGAAGTATTGCCTCAACCTAACTGAGTTATTTCCTGTGAAGAAGGAAGTTTATTTTGAAAAGCCTGTATGGATGTAACGAGTGTAAATTGGCTCGTGTTGCTGGAGAAACTAGTAAGATATCATACGAACCGTTGTTATATGATACAACGCGTACATTGACTTCCAAATCCCACAACCTTGACAAAGAGTTTATTAAAGTCTACGCTTGTCTTCGCTAGTCAGTTTCTCCTCTTTGCTTTAAAAAACATGTAAATGATCAACTGTGTCCGTTCGTCAGTGGTCGTCCAGTTAAGGCCGCAGACGTCTCCTGCTCAGTGGGTTCTTGCCTACAGTAACAACCATCTTAATAGACATAGAAACAGTATAATTCAGACATTAAATGTTTTGACATCTGACTGGACACAGTCACGCTTTGGTGGCAGGAGATTCATAACTTTTGAACGGTGGTGTATAATCTCGGTGTGGGTTTTGACTTGGTTGTTCTCACGTGTCCTGTTTTTGGAACCTCTCCTCAGCTTAGCGTGGGGCTCTTTTGGCACCTGCATGGGCTCTGCGGTGACGGCGCTCAACAGGTACACAAAGACCATCGTGGAGTTTAAATACAAGCGGCGGAACATCGCGAAGAGCCTGATGATCAAGCAGAAGATGCTGCAGCAGGACCTCCCCGACCAGATGTGGGACATGTACCTCACCGCTGTTCCCGCCGGCGCCGAGGCTCAGCTCGAGCTGCCGGTCAACGGCCACAAACCCTCCACAGGAACAACCTATGTGGTGGAGATGGACGGTGAACCAGAACCACAAGGAGAGGTGTATTGTTGAAAATGAAGACCCACTGGAACAGTTTTCAGGCTGATTTCCTGGACCCAGATTGGGATTTAAATTTTTATTACAGGAGACATATTTGTTTGTTGCCACGGATTCTTTCTTTATTTCCGGAAATAATGTAACATGGTCGGCTTTGACACAACATGTATTTCATCAAATCTTTCCGTGTGATATTGTTTGTGGGAGGAAGCGGGCTGCAATTTCCACGTCTTCGCACTAATCTGAGGAAAGCTGCAGGATGTGCAGGCAGCTGCAGCTCCTTTGTGTGTCGTGCGCGGGCGCCTGTAGAGACTTCTCCTGACGAGAACGCGCAGCGAGGGGGCCTGATCGTTCTGCCCCAAGCTGAATCTATTTGAGGGCACTGATTGGCTAAATTGTATGTCACTCATTTATATCTTGAATCAGCAATTGGCTAAACTGCTTCATAGACCCGCCTCTTTTGGGCCAAAACGATCAGGCCCCCCAAGCTGCGCGTTCTCAGAGTGTCGTGCACACAGACAGAGAGCATGAGCAGGAAAAGCATATATTTTGCGCAGATATCATATTTTACACACATTACTGGGTACATTCCATCGTTCAAAAACACAAATATTGACAATTTGTATAATTTATGATTATTATAATTATTTTTTTTTTTTCCTTTTTTGTGTGGCTCATGGTGGGGCCATGCCCCATGGCCCTCTATTGACCAGCCGCCACTGGTGTGATTACAGACAAGCATCTTCAAACCCAGAATTCATTTCAGGGAGATTTTCCGTAACTTTATTCATAATTACGTTGGATTAAATGCATGTCTCTGTTCTGAATTATATGTGCCTAACTTTAATGGGGTTTGGTCAAACATCTCTACAATATAAATATATGACTTATTGATCCATTGACACGCAAGGTTATTGTTGATTTGAGGTAGAATCTCATCTGTTCTTCAGTCAAGTCATGACACGTTGTTCATAACGCTGTCGCGGGTTTTCCTCGATGTATTTCTTTATATACCAACAGGAGACATGAGCCTTGAGGTTTTCCTCAACCAGGAAGTCCATGGCAGCCTGTAAGAGGAGCATTTACTACATGAAGAACAAGCGGTTCATCGCCGACTGACGCGTAGCGAGTTTAACTTACCTGAGACAGAAGAGCAGCAACACCGTGGCCCCTGAAGGTCCCCGGTACAAAGGTTGACATGAGATCCACCTCCTTCTCCCCGGTGAACCTGTAGAGCAGCACAGCACAGTCTGTGGCGAGAGGAAGAGGAGAAAGAGGAAGACAATTTAAAATGACTGGGATCCAAATAACAACAACGGAGCTCATTCGGGAATCACAGACAACAAGGGGCCCAGGATGAGCTCATTAAACAACAGTTTACTTTGAATTGTACAAGTATTTATTGCTTTAACTCATGTTGTCTTATGAGGGAGCAGTTGTCACATCTTTTGATTCATTGTAATGGGGGTGAGGGACATTAGGTGGAGGCTATGGCCCTTTTTACAGATATTTTGAACAATACCAAGGTCCCTCCTGAAATACCTGTATTTAAGTGGCCCCCACGTGTCTGTTACTACAGTGCTGCTGTGGCCAACTAGCCACAAATGTACTGAAATGTGTGACTTTTGCTTGTAATGTGTACGCCGAACGGTTTGGCGGATAGTAACAAATTGTATTAAGTAGCCTACAAGTCATTAATATCGTTTGAGCAGCGTGTGCACAGGCCGAAGTCAAATTAAATCTTACGATCTTTAAACGAAGTTTCGCTCACAGTTCTCGACGTACAAAAACGAGGCTGTACATATTTGAACAAAATCTAAATATACGTCCGTAAAGAATCAGCTGTTTAGTGTAAACAAATGTAAATGATTCTATCGGACAGACTTGTTCATTTCAGCAAGCCGCATGTGGACCCCGGGCTCTCCTTCGGGATCTCCCCCGTTACCGGTGCGCCCAGCCCGGCTCCCCTCTGCTTACCAGCCCCGCTGTCCGGAGAGACGGTGAAGCGCCGGTTCTGTCGGTCGTGTTCCACCGTTAACGCACTGAAGGCGGCAGGATGAGGGTTCAGTCGGAGAGTCCCCGCAGTGAGTCTGGAGAATACTTTAAAGGCCATTTATACATGAAAAAGACACGTAATACTAGTACAGTGGAAGGTAGTAGTAGTTGTACAGAGTGACCACCAGGGGGCGCCTTCGCTCCCAAGACAATGATTAACTTCTTTATCACCTTTTTTTTTTTTTTTAGACATTTAGACATTTTAGAAATTAGGTGCGTATTGTTTTTATATGTTTTCACAATTTATTCCACTATCACTTAATTTACAGTTTACAGTTACTAATTTACAGTTATTAGTTATGTAGATCTTCTAGAAAGATCTACATAATTTGGTATTAATTTAAGAGAAAACACAAAAGGTATGAATAATAATTACCCGTCTATCTGTTTACAGGCAAGCCTACAATTCAACAGATATGGAGAGTAACAATCAATGAATATTTACTTAAATTTAATTAAATTCAATTGAGCTTTTCGTTAAAAAAAAACTATTTAATTTGTGTCAAATTAAATGTTTATTTCCAGAAAATCTAAGTGGAAATCACCAACTTTAAAGTGTTCATTTTTTATTTCAGCATGTGTGTTCCTGGTGCCAGCAATAAACTGTTGGAAAAATTAAATTGACTTAAATTAATAATAAAATGCATTAAAAGAAAAAGAAAATAACTTTTAAATGATTAGAGCTTTCACATAAATACTTTGTATTTCTCTTGTAAAGAGACAAATACCAAATACCAAAAAGCCACAAATACAAGAACAAATACAACATTTTCTTTTTAATGACCATTTCTCATGCCAATACTGAACCTTGATGATCATTTTCTGCATGTTTACATGCAAAATATACAGAAAACTGTGAACAATCAAAGCATAACCTAACATATGAATTATCCTTTGGATGTAGTTTGCATCCCAAATGCTGTGTGGACATTATTTTTAAATGATAAATGTAAGTTAAAGACCATCTTGGCCATATGGCTTAAACATCTTGAATAGTGCAAACAGGACAAACAGCAGATTATTGATCATGTTTTAGATTGGCTGCTTGGGTGAAAGGGTGAAACATCATGAAACACGTCCTCAGTGATCACACGACATGTTCTCAGCGGCTGCAGCGCTCTTCACTCCTGCAGCCATCACAGCGAAGAACGCGTCGGGGAAGAAGCATCTGGTGAAGAGCGCCACCTTCGGCAGCGAGGGAGCGATCAGCACCTCTTTCCTCTTGTTGCTCAACGTCTTCACGATCTCAGTCGCTGCCTCGTCCGGAGAAACGCCGAGAGGTTTCTTTGTGTACAACACTGCGAAGATCAGAGAGACGACATAATACAGTTTGTATTCATTAAAGTTCTCCTCAAACGTAGTCCAACTACGAGTAGACTGAACCAAAGTTCACTTTTTATAAATCTTTTTTCAAGTGTAACATATTTAAGTGGAAGTTTGAGGTACTCGCACTTGTATATTTCCATTTAATGCTACTTTATACTTCCACATTTCAGAGGTAAATATTTCACTCTTTACCACTCTATATTTATTATAACAGCTACTTTGAAGATCAATATTTTATACATAAACATATGATCAGGTTTTTGAAATATGCAGTTGTATTTATGTGAAGACAAAAATGAATCAATACTAATAATCCAATAATTTATACATATGATAAATATGACACTTTGATCAGGGCCATTTTGCAAAGTGAGTACTTTCAATTTGTGATACCTGAAGTACATTTTGCTGGAGGTAATTGTGTACTTTTACTTTTATAATTGAACTTGTATTGGAGTATTTTTTATATTGTGGTATTTACTTTTACTCAAGTAAATTATCTAAATACTTCCAGAGTTTTCTGTCTGTAGCTCAAATGAAGGTAAAATGCCGTTTAAAATAGAAAATAACTTACTAAAAATGATATCTCTATTTCCTTTTTGTAATCACCATTTTATTTCCTTTTAGTGTTTTTTTCCTGGTAAAAATATACGATAAACTCAATTTAGTCTTAATCCGATAATAGCAGATTAAAAATCAATTATTGCAGTTTAAGAACATGATCCATATACACATGATATCGACTAAAATATTAGAGGAAATACAAATTCTCTGGGAGCCTAAAATATCCACAGAATTGGAATCAAATCAAAAGTGTTGCTCAGGGGAAAATGTTGATAATGTTCAGAATCAGAATCATCCTCTGGGGACCAAGAATATACGGCAGTAAAAAATCCCACGTTTGGTTGAACTTCATCCTCTGACTTTACTCACATGACCAGATGGATTTGGAGGCTTCTGAGTCGGACGAGGCCGAGCGAGTGATGAAGGTGTGGTTGATGGTGCTGACGGAGATGCCGAACTCTTCCACTTCAGCTCTCAGGCAGTCGAAGAAGGCCTGGACCGCATGTTTAGAGGCTGCGTCTGGAATAACACACAAAGTAAAAACACAGTATCTTTACACTACATCCATGTACATGTACATGTAGTTCTGGGTTATTTAGCCTGTTGGTAGTGTAGCATCCAACCACATAGCAGCTTTTAGCCATTTTTATTTCAGTGACAAGGAGGCACCTTCACACAATGCAAATGGCGAGCGATGAATTGTTTTACCCTCCGGTGTGGGCGGGACTTAAATGTGCTAAGTGTCTAGCTTAGTTTAGCGTGCTAGCATGCTAATATTTGCTACGAAAGTACAGCTGAGGCTGATGGGAATGTCAGGAGTTTTACAGCGTTGGACACATTAAGCATCGACCTGATGATGGCACTCGATGAAAAGTCAGAGGGTCACTAAAGTTATTACAATTCATCCTCTGGGGAACATGAATGCGTGCATCGAATTTCCAATCGATCCAAAAAGTTGTCACGCAGAACCACAAATGTAACTTCGTGATGAGTTCTACAGCAAAACATCTGGGGACCATTAATGTTTGGGCAAAGTTTAACGGTAATCCCTCTAATATTTCATGAGAATAAGTACAATAGCACCCCAAAATAAGAAGTACAATTGTATTTCCCTTCATAAAACTCACATGAAGTGCGAAAAGGCACAGCTATTTTCCCCTGGATGCTGTTGACCAGGAGCAGGTGACCGGTTCTCCTGGAGATCATTGAGGGCAGCAAACCTGAAACAGAAATGTTTCAACACACCGCAGAGCAACAACAAACGCTGTCGTACTTCTACGGACCGAAGTGTGTCTCCATCGTCTACCTTTGGCCAGCGTGGCCGGTCCAAAGTAGTTGTTGTCCATCAGTAACTTGTCCATCTCCAGAGACACGCTCTGTGCCGGAGCTTTGATCTTCATGCTGCTGTTGAAGATGACGATGTCCAGGCAGCCGTAACACTCCAGGATCTCAGAGATCACATCGGGCATGCTGTCCATGTCGCCGAAATCCAGCAGCACCAGTTTAGAGGGAAACATCTGAGGAACGGGGATTAGAAGTACATTTACTCAAAGATAGTTTAATACTTGATCCATTGTAAGCTGCTTTATACTTCTACTTGTAACGTAGTATTTTAGTGTTGAGCCGCTCTCTGTTTCCTGTTTCAGAGCTGGTATTCTTACTCGAGTTGGGTCTGAGGCGTTCGCCAAATCATCGGCAAGTTCTTCAAGCTCCTCCCAACTCTTCCCACAGAGGATGAGCCTCGCTCCTCCTCGATGAAACACACCTGCACATTCTGCATTCAAAATATAAAGTTCACTGTGAAATCAAATGGATGACCAGAATCTTAGCAGAGCAAATACTTTGCAGAGCAGTTTGTTATTTGGTGAAGTTACTACGAGGAACTTTTTCTGTGTTGGTTCTGTTGGTCCCTGTGGACTAAAGCTGTAGTGTTTCTGAGCACCAGTCTCTTTAGAAAACCTCTCATTTTACTGCAGCAGGGTCCGACAGTCTGCTCCTCTCAGTCCTGGTTCTGGTTCTCCCGTGCCTCCCGTCCAGCAATAGGTCCTGGGTCTCCAGCAGCGTGGTGTCGGTGTTGGCTCCCAGAGAGGAGGAGCTCTGCTCCTGGAGGAGGAGGAGACGCTGCTGCTGCCGGGAGCTGAGCGCTCCTCCTCCCTCCGGAGCTCCGACTGCAGGTCCAAGGCTGCAGGTGAAGCCGGTCCACGGTGGACCGGTCTCTGCTGGAGGATCTGGGTCTGTCCACGGTGGACCGGTCTCTGCTGGAGGATCTGGGTCTGTCCACGGTGGACCGGTCTCTGCTGGAGTCTGAGCTGAAGGAGGTTCTGGTGAACCTGCATGAGTTCATCTGGTTTCATCAGAATCCGACCCGGTGGCCCCGATGACGAGCATCAAGAATAACTCTATAGAAACAGACCATCTTCTCTCTGATGGTCTCTTTACTGATGGAGGTCTGATAGAGGATCAGGACTAAACTGAGACTGGGTCACAACCAGTTAAAAGTTCCTCACAGTAACTTTAAAGCATTGTTACCTTTTCCAAGCCCGGATAAAGCGTCGGTTACAACCACCACTTTATTGCGTACTGACGTTGTGGACAGCAGACCCATGATGAAGCTATAGAGGTAGAAGAATCCAGCTGTGAGCACGATCACACATGGAACCAGGAGAACAGTGGTGGTCCAAACTGAGTCCATCTCCTGCAGGATATCCTGGAAAAGGTTTTCATTTTATATTCAATGTGCAGAATTGACACGAAACAAAAGTATGGATATATCTTTGTAAGTGCTGGCAGTAAATATTAAATTAATAGTTTGACATTCTGAGACGCTTATTCACTTTCTGATGGAGATTTAAATACAAGATTTCAACCAGAAAACGGTTAGCTTAGCTTAGCATAAGGCCTGAAAACAGGGAGGAATTATGCAAAACTCACCGTAAAATGTTGTAACACTTTGGTTTCTGTAAGAAATAAACAAACAAGATGCTACATATTAACAGTGAGCTATGAGCCAGGCTAGCTGTTTCCCACTATTTCCAGTCTTTGTGCTAAGCTACGCTAACTAGCTGACTGGAGCTTCATATTCATCATACATTACATTGGTGCCAATCTTCTCATCTAAATCTCAGGAAGAAAGTGAATAAGTGTTTAACGTTAGCTGAGTTTTGTTGTTTGTTCTTATAGTATGTTTGATGCTTTAAACATACTTTTTAGATGAAAAATTATTTTTCTGAAGATGCAGATGAGATGGGATGAGATGTCCATTTCAGATCTAGTGAACATGAGAAAAGGAGCGTTTCGTACCCAAAAGCTCTCCGGCTCCGTAACATTGGACTCCATCTCACCTGCTTCAACCATTTTTTAATCTAACTACTTTTACAACTCTGAAATACAAACAGTGAAGACATCTTTTTAAACATGTTCTTACATCAGTCATCCAAACAAAGAATAAATGATAAAAACCACATCATCAATGAGATTTGTGCCAATTACATATACTGTACATATACAGACGGTCAGTGCTGCATGAGGAAAAATCACGTTCACCAATCAGAAAACTGTAAATATTATTAATTTAATCCTAATTTAGAATTATGAAATCCAGCCTTTTAACTTTTGAAACAATAATTTAAACCTACTTGTATTCTTCCAGATTTTAGTTAAAATTTTATGAATCGTGTATGTGAGGATATTTTAAACACGGATTATTGAACAGCCCCAACCCGGGAACAGGACCTGAAACACTACCAGGGTCTCGCTCAATCAATCAATTAATCAATGACTCAGTTGGTCAGTCGGCCAAATGACCACAAAGAAATGCAAAATCACTACAAAGAGACAGAAAACCACCACGAAAGAGAAACAAAATGTGACCACAAAAGATGAAAAACAAATGGCCAAAAATAGACACTAAATGAACACAAAAAGATGCAAAACAAACACAACAACAACCACAGCGACGCAGAAAGACCACAAAGAGACACAAAATGACCACAAGAGACACGGAACAACTACAAAAAGACACAAAACAACCACAAAAAGACCAGGAAACACGAACCAACTCGATTCAAAACAAACACAAAGAGTCATAAAACAACTTCAAAAAGACACAAAACAACTACAAAAAGACACAAAACAACCAGGAAACACGAACCAACTCGATGCAAAACAAACACAAAGAGTCATAAAACAACTTCAAAGAGACACAAAACAACTCGACTAGAGGTCTGTTGATCCCATGTAAGATGTCTTATGTCTGTGTCCTCTGGCTCCTTGTCTCCTAATCCGTCCATGACCTCATCGAGTTATCTTTCACTTTAAGTGTAATCTGTTAGAAACCTCTTGAAAAGGCCCCTTTCTGTTGTCAGATTATAAAGACAGGCACTTGCATGTTCTAGATTTGTCCAACAGGGAATTTGAAGATAACCTTTCGGTTTAGGTTTACCATGCCAAGCACCGGCTGTTGTCTAAATATACACATGCCCTAGAAATAGATACTGTACCTCTCACAAAGAGTCAATGCCACAGAGAACCAGCCACATTATTCCTCAACAGAGTCAAGAGATACAGGAACACAATCAAAAACTGAACAGCAACAAAAATAAAGAAAGACACTTTTTTTATTCCAAGCAGCAGCTGATGTTTAGAATAAAAGTTTGCTGACAACGCGTCTTGGCACTTTGCACGAGTGAGTTAAAGAGAGCCGGTCACGTCTAACTGACCTCGATCCAGCAAGAAATGAATTAGCAGCCAACACTTACTGCTTCTGAGGCCTCTGCAGGTGTTCTGGGGTTTATTCGCCTCCCGAGGAGCTGCTCGCCTCAGCAGCTCATTCACAGAGCTCTTCTGACATGACGGGCTGCAGCGCTGCCAGAGCAATACTCTTTTGAGCTCTTTTAATAGCAGCACAGCTGAGTCAGTTATTTTCCACATATGTTGTCGACATGTTTATGTTTAGAGTGACAGGGGAGAAGAGAGGGGAGGGGGGGCTGGGTGAGAGAGGCTTCTTTCAGGTGACATTTCTGATGTCCTGTACAAAGATTAATTACACATAAACACATCGAGTCATATCGAGCAAAACAGAATGAAAAGACAAAAAAGGAAATGTCATGCATTTTAAAACAATCTATGTAATGAGCAGCCAGAGGGAGAGCTGTGGTGTTGAGGTCTTCATGATGTTAGAGACTAAAGTAAAGTTTATTTATTTAGCACGTTTAATACAGTAGAGTAGAGCCAGTGAGCTTCAAAATAAAAAAGCAAAAAAAGAGGCAAAAATCATACATAACAAAACAAGAAAAATACAAACATCTAAAATAAGAAAGTATTACAATAAAACAATTGGAAAAAGACAAAATAAAGGAATAATAAAGAATTAAAACAGTATAAAAATAAAATCAATAAAAACTATTCTAAAGTTGTACCCTTTTAAATGAACAAATGTCCTTAAAAAGAAAGGATTGCATCATTAACAGTGGTTGCAACTATCTTTTTTATAGTAGCAAAAGTCCTGTACTCAATATAGTAAAAGTACTGCATTACCATAATAATAAAGTAAGAGTAAGCTTTTTGCATGATGGCGTCATATCGCAGGATTGTTATTAACATGTAGCTTTTTTATGTTGTTGCTAATTTGAAGTTCGGTTCTGGGTCGTGTCATCTGCAGAAATATTATCTATTATTTTTATATCTATATCTATTTTTTATGTTTATTCTTAATCTGTAAATATACTTAAATGATCAGATAAATGCAGTGGAATGAACACAATGTGAAAACCTGTGTAAATGCACTTAGTTACATTTCACCATAAGTAATATATATATGGTATGTACACATATATATATATTTTTTGTGCCACATGTATGAACATCGTGTGTTTGTATACACATTCCTTGAATCATAGACCTCTTTTTCCTGATTCCTTTATTTATTTCACGATGTGTAAATAAAGGTGAAACATTTTCTGAAACTAAAACCCCCGGTACGTCGGGATGCTTTTATTCTGACGGTTTTAACCGGATGTTGTACATCTATTGCCTCTGTCTTTGCTGGACTCCGGGGAGATTTCAGTGTCTTTTGCTGCACTGACACTCGGCGGACTGGTTGTGTGATCGTCCTCCTCGGACGCACAGACCTGCTGCATCTTCAGACACACAAACAAACAGAAACAATGTCGGATTTCGAGGAATTTGAGAAACAGCTGAGCGAGAATCGACAGGGTGAGTGTTAACTGTGCCCCCAATTTGGTCTTCAAGCTAGTGACATTACGCAATACACGTTATGATTATTGTTTGAATGAATAACTCCACCTGACAGCACAACTTTAGCGCGTACTTTTTCCCACAACGTGACTCAGCTAGTTCGTGTTAGCATAATTATTCATTATTAATATTTAAATATGAAAGATGCCGGTAACGTCATCCCACAGCCGTTGGTGAACCTGACGTAGTCTGGGTACCGGTGAGAGAACGCATTCGAAGGTACCTTCCGGCTCTCTCGTGCGCGAGATATGGGATTTTCTGAATTATTATGATGTACTTTTCAATTCAGCATCCATTGTTAAGTGTTGCAACACATTATTAATAGGATTAAACAAACTATAAAACGAATGTGTGCTTTTTTGTGGTTTTAGTCACCTGACAACAGAAACAAAGCAATAATAAATAAATAATAAAATAAATAAGGAGCTCATGTACAGTAAGATGAAGAAGTGACATAAAACACCAATCATTTTCCCAGACACAAAGAAATAAAGTATAAAAATATATGATAATACATCTAAAACTTGAGTTTAAATCAGCATGGAGCTGCCCGATGGATCCGATCTGAGCAGAAATGAGAAGTACCTCTATTGATTTGTTGAAAGCTCTTAAGTCGTGTTCTACCTGACGTTCTCCTTTTGCCAAGAAGAACAACCACATTAATCTGTCAGATTCCTCAAAGAAATACGACGCGGTGGTCTGTGGACTCCTCAGAGGAGCTGGAGGGAATCAGTTATTAATAATGAGAGGAGACGTGTTTTATGGTGGAACTTTATTTCACCTTGTGTGGTCATTGTTTTTAAGAAAGATGTATTTAACTGCAGTTAGTCCCATGAAATAAGTTCAGGTACAGTATTTAAAGGCAGGTCATCCCAGTAATTATAAGAATGAATGAGGAATATTAAAATAATATTAACAAGCTAATAATGCAGAAATTATTTGCATAATAATCTTAATTACTTAATTAAAGAGTGAGTAATGCAGTAATACTACATACTAGGGCTGCTTCCAACGGTGGCTTTTCATCTTCGTTCAGTCTGCACATTATGTTATGGATCAAATCAAAATCAAAAAATAAAATGTAAAAATACTTTTAACGACAAATTGTCCAAAACTCCAAAGATATTCAGGATACTATCACGTAAAATATGTTCTCAGATCCCTCACTGAAGTATTAGTATATTTATAGCAGCAAAATGTACTTAAAGTATCCAAAGTAAAAGTACTTACAATGAAAAATGCCCCTTTCACAGTGTTTAATTATGGAGCCTTCAAGGTCCCAAATCTAATATATATTTTTTAAACAGTATGAGCACAAGATAATAATAACGTGGGCATGATAAATACATTTTTAGTTATTACTCTATTTTTTTTAGTTTTGTTGTGGGACAGATTACAACTTTATCATTCTCATTGTCGACATCATGTAACCTCCATTGTTATTTATAAATGTGGAGTATTTAACAACAGACACAAATAGTAATCACTGCTTGTTGCTGCACAGAGAGAGAAAGAGAAAGACACAGAAAGAGGAGTCGCAGTGGATCTCCCGCCCGAGGCGACAAACATCGCAGCTGGAGCAAAGACAGAGGGAGCCGGAGCCGAGAGAAGAGGAGCCGAGAGATGAGGAGCCGGAGCCGAGAGATGAGGAGCCGAGAGATGAGGAGCCGGAGCCGAGAGAAGAGGAGCCGGAGCCGAGAGAAGAGGAGCCGGAGCCGAGAGAAGAGGAGCCGGAGCCGAGAGAAGAGGAGCCGGAGCCGAGAGAAGAGGAGCCGGAGCCGAGAGAAGAGGAGCCGAGAGATGAGGAGCCGAGACCGGAAGAGCCGGGACCGCCGGAGCTCCTCCAGGGACCATAAGAAGCACAGGTCAGTGGGGAAAGTCTGCAGGTACTTGTAGTACAATATACAGTTTTAATACTTTAACTGCATTTTCTGCTTATACGTTTATACAGAATATGTTTATAGTGTGGTATTAGTACTTTTACTTAAGTAAAGAATCAGAATACTTCCTCCTCCACTATGTAAATATCATATCTCCTGATGCAAATATAAGTTCTCTTTTAGCTGTTTTTGGTCTCCACCACCAGGGAAATATTTGTCTCTTCAGCTACTTAAAGCTACTTAATGCTCCACTATGTTCACCAGCTCGTCTCTAACTGTGTCTGTCTGATGTTTTCTGCTGAGCAGCGAGTGTACAGCGAGAACTGATGGCATTTAAGTGTCACTGTTAATACAGCGCTTGAGCTTTTATTTTGTAATTCCTCTGCTTCCAGCCACTCTCCGAGGCAAACAAGGAAGAAAAGGACCTGCAAGTATTGGGATGTGTCTCCTCCTGGCTTTGAACACATCACACCACTGCAATATAAAGCTATGCAAGGTACTTGTCGTGTTCTCCTTTTGCTCGTTTTAGAACAGAGAAAAGGCGTTACTTGTGTCTTCAGAACTTCCCTGAAAATAATATTGTTTTAACCATCCATGAGTAAAAGTCGAGGTTTTCTAAAGATTTTTAAATGGAGACCAACAAGTATTTCAAGAAAAGAAATATGCAGCATTGTTTGCAGAAGGTAACAGTTTTGTCGTTGAAGTTCCTGAGGTTCCTCACGTTCCTCACGTTCTTCTCTGTCCTCCAGCCGCCGGCCAGATACCAACGATAGCTCTGCTGGCGACATCCACCCCCACCGGAGTGGCTGCAGCTCCAGCACAAGCGCCCGTCGTTGGCAGTCAGATGACGAGACAAGCCAGGCGCCTCTACGTTGGAAACATTCCCTTTGGAGTAACTGAGGTGAAGCCTCTCTCGTTGCCCTTCTCTTAGACTTCCTGCTCGTTCTGTGGTATTCATGCCAAACACTGATATCTTCGTGTTGTTTCCAGCCATGCTGTTTGTTGTCTGCCTCCTCAGGAGTCCATGGCCGAGTTCTTCAACGCTCAGATGAGGCTCGCAGGCCTCTCGCAAGCCCCGAGCAACCCTGTGCTCGCTGTGCAGATCAACCAGGATAAAAACTTTGCTTTCTTAGAGGTGCGTCAGATGAGAAGGTCGTTATCACTCTCATGTCCGTCTGTTAGTGTTACGTATTAAGCTTCAGCCAGTTACCGGTCATAATAACAATATTAATAATAATAAACTGGGCATTTACACATTATCCAGACATATTGAATGTTTTCATATAGTTTATTTAAAGTCTGCTATTGTTACATGATTTGATGATAATATATAATATATATATGATGAAGCAGATGTTTCAACATCAAAACACTTTCCTCTCCAGTTCCGGTCCGTAGACGAGACGACGCAGGCGATGGCCTTCGATGGGATCATATTTCAGGGTCAGTCACTGAAGATCAGACGACCTCACGACTATCGGCCTTTACCCGGCATCTCAGAGCAGCCCGCCTTCCACGTTCCAGGTGTGTCCCTGACTCGTATGCAGCGATGACGTCTTCTGTTACACCGTAAACTCAATGTTTGTCTCGTTGTCTTGTTGTCTGTAGGTGTCGTCTCCACGGTCGTTCCCGACTCCCCCCACAAACTGTTCATAGGAGGCCTGCCCAACTACCTGAACGATGACCAGGTATTTAACCGAAAAACAGACTGAACAGGTGCACTCATGTTTCCTCTTTTTTTTCTTTCTCTCACCTGCTGAGGTTTGTTGTCGCATTTTAAACATCCACAAAATATGTTTTACGTTTCTTTATGTCATGAAAGAACTGTGTTGTTGTAGAGAGAAACAGAAGTAGAGATAAATGTTTATAAGAGCCAGAAACAGAACGTGACCCCGCAGCATAAACACAAAGCTAAAAACAGCACAAAAACAAATAGGTTCATTGTTCACAATGGGCAACTTCTCTCCGATTATTCTTTTTTATTTATTTTGCAAAAACCATATGATATCAAACAAACATGAATCATATCATGTCATTAATGATATAAAAAGGCTTTTTGTGAAGTAAACTGCTTATACCTTTCTCATGCTAAGCATACTGATTAAAGAAAGGTAAGACACGTCCAGTATATTTACAGAAGAGGCTGATAAACAGACATGTTTTATATCTGTGTGTGTTTAGACTCCCGATTCATTTGAGTCCATAATGTCAAAGAAAAAGTCCACTTTAAGAAAACAGGATCTTTTATTTTGAAATAGAGTGGCTGTCATACAGTCACCCTCCCAAATATCGATATCAGTATTTGCCTCAAAAATGCAAATGTAGTCAGGTTATACCTGCAGTCCGACTTTAACTGAGACAATACGTTTAGGTGGCTGTAGAAAGGCATTATGGGTAAAATCAGGCAGGTTCAGGGAAAGTGCGAACACCCACAAAAGTCACAAAAAAGTGCATTGAACGTTGTGAATGAATCACAACTAGAAGTTTAAATATGTGGTTGGACTTTTTCTTTGAGAATATCAAAAGTTACTTCAATATTTGCTCATAAAAAGGCTCCACTCCACTGAGTCTAAGACTCCATCTTTGCTCTCAGGTGAGAAGATGGTGAAAACTTTCTCTGTTACAGTTTAACTCATTCTGTCTCATTTAGTCGAACGAGCTCACAGAGCACATGAAGCCTGATGTATACGACGGCGTTTTAGGGCTGTTGTAGGTTCAAAATATACATATATACATATTTACAGGGCCGGGGGTGATATTCAGAGAAAGAACTTGGATATTCTCTGAGATTTAACTGGTAAATGGAGACAAAAATCACAAATTTATGAGAAAACAAACGTGAATATTCTGAGATCATAAAGCTGTAAATGTGCAAAACAAAGTGAATTTGCGACTTTAATCTCAGTGAATATCCACGTTTTTTCTTATTACTTTACTACTTTAATCTTGGAAATTTTGAAAGTTCTTTTCTGGGAATATTAACCATCTCCTCCGCCTCTGTAATCAACTGTATTTTAACCGACAATAGCCCTAACAGGCCGTCGTAGATGTATATTACTCACTGACTTCTTTTATTTTTTTACTTCTTGCAGTCACTTGCCACTGCGTTGATACTCACAGCTCTTTCATTTTTTGTTCCCCCACTTTGTCCCCAGCTAGGGGCCTGTAAGATCGTTAAGTCTGCGCTCATAATTTGTTCAGTAGTACTCATCTACTGCTGCCATGCCAACATGTAACACAAGGCAAGTAAGACATTCTGGTCCTCGCACGGATTCACTCCCAGCCGGCAGGCTCTTCTCTGTCTCCCATCATGCTTTTGGAGCGCGTTTAGGACTCGGGGATTTTAGGGGGTTTTAAGGCCTGAAGGATGAAGAGTTGAGGATGTTGTTGTTGTTGTTGTTGGTGGTTTTGTGGTGGTGGTGGGGGGGGGGGTTAATGTAAAGGTAAGAAAACATATTGTGCAACTCTTATTAACTGTAATTTGCCTGTATAGCTGGCAAAATACAATTTAAAAGTTAAAGTCAAAACATTTTATCGCTCAGCTTGTTCGAAAAAAGTTACAACTTTGAAAGTGAGATTATATATACCGGTACGATATAGTAATAATTATGTCTCTTATTTTGCTCAGATCCACGTCATCAGCTCTTCACTAAAGACACGAGCATCATCTCTTCTTCCTTCTATTCATAGCAATGCACAAATCTGTAAAAATGCAAAATGTTCAAAGGACCAAAGCCAATTCTATTTAACGCACACATTTTGTCTCCAGCAATAATGTCATCGGATAGACTTTGTGATTGATTGTTTCACTCTGTAGGTTTTTCTGCGTGTCCGCTGTGGATTTCCCGCCTCATATCTTCTCTCCTTGACTCTTCTTCGCAGGTGAAGGAGCTCTTGACTTCGTTCGGGCCTCTCAAAGCGTTCAACCTCGTGAAGGACAGTGCCACGTCACTGTCGAAGGGTTATGCCTTTTGCGAATACGTCGACGTCGGCGCCACCGATCAGGTAACGGTGCGACGAGCTGCTGAGATGAATGGCCGCGCTGTTTGAGATGTTCACTTTGAGGGCTGTGTGTTTTCCTCCGTCAGGCAGTCGTCGGACTCAACGGGATGCAGCTGGGCGACAAAAAGCTGATCGTCCAAAGGGCGAGCGTGGGAGCTAAGAACGCTCATCCTGTGAGTCCTTTTACCTTTTTCAATTCAATTAGAGAAGCAACAGGTGTGACAGTGAGCCAGCCAACTGGGAAATTACATCCTGAGATTTCCTGGGGTTCCTCCACAAAACCCGGAGGGGGGGGGCAGGAAGCAGCAGGCTTCATGGGAAATATATTTGTAATGAAAGTCAGGATCTTATTTCCAGAAACGGAGTCCGAGCTGATGAGTACGACTCTTCCCCCAACCCCCAGATCATAGAGACCCCAGTGACGCTGCAGGTCCCCGGGCTTCAGAGGCTGCAGAACTCCGGCATCCCCACGGAGGTGCTGTGCCTCCTCAACATGGTGATGTCCGAGGAGCTGGTGGACGACGAGGACTACGAGGAGATCCTGGAAGACATCCGCGAGGAGTGCTGCAAGTACGGCAGCGTCCGGTCCATCGAGATCCCCCGACCCGTCGACGGAGTGGAAGTCCCCGGCTGTGGAAAGGTACGAGTTTACATTGGCTTCTCTCGTCAGAACTGCATTTCCAAGATTTTCTATGGGAAACATTCAGGACTGAGAATGATGTTTTTTTCCTTTATGTTTTTTTTTTGGCCACAACACAATGTTTAATGAACTTCTCGCACATATAAAGGAGCTCCTGAATGAGTCACAGATCTGAGATCCTCGTCTCCAGACCGTTCAGGACCTGACGGACTGTTTTTTCTCTCCAGATCTTTGTGGAGTACGTTTCTGCTGCCGACTGTCACAAAGCCATGCAAGCTCTCACTGGCCGCAAGTTTGCCAACAGAGTGGTGGTCACCAAATACTACGACCCGGACATGTATCACAGACACGACTTTTGAAAGCACAGACGAAGTCCTTGCTTTCTGTGAGACTCGGTTTCTTTACTCCTCTGAATGTCGCGAACGCGTCAAGGAAAAGACTTGTTTTATTACGTCTTCTACTTCACAAACTGGACTGCAGTGTGTGTGTGTGTGTTTCTTCACTTAACTCCCAGCTTCAGCTTTAACAACAGTGAACATTCTGACTTTAAATATGAGTGTAGTATACATTAGATTTGTAGTAGAATGAATGTGACATGTACCTTAACTAATACTGCCTGATGATGCCAGAGTAGCTGGTCAAATGTTGAGATTAAACTCCTGAGCACAAACGTTTTATTTCTCTTCTTTTAGATTCGAGAAGCCATCGTCAATGTTTATTGTGGGGCTGTGAGAGTGAAAAAGTTTTTATTTATTTATTTTTCCAAAGTAATATTTTCTTCTGTGTGTCACATATTAATGTTCTTTAACCATATGAATAATGCTATTACATGCACTGCTTACATACACCAAATGTCTATGTTGTTTTTGTCAGAACGGCCTCAAAGGTCATTTTATAAATGTGAAATATCAAAGTAATAATCTCGAAGACACACAATGGTGGTCGAGCCTATGGTACGCTGATGAAAGCCTTTGTATTTGTAGTATTACAAACTGGGAACAATCTTAAAGAACTTAAAGAATTTAAGTGTAAAGAAATGTAAGCTACATGTTAGCATGTCTGGCTAAGTAGCTTACTAGCTACAGTAGCTAACTGAGGAGGCCAAGGAGCAATGGCCTCCTCAAAGTTTTATTCTTTGTGTGATTTGTCGGAGAATACATTAAATTAAAGCATTACTTTATTACGAAATAGTGCGGACACAAATAAGCAAACAAATCTGAGAAAATATGCATTAGAAGTCACCTGGTTTGCATATGCAGCAAACTGTCCTGTTTTAAATCGTATGTTCGTGTAATAAGTGGAACATATCAACTGATAATAAACAGCCACTGTGTTTCATATGTTTTTGGATGGCCAACAATTTGAAAAACCTTTTTAGTTTGAACAATCCTTGCCACTGCCATTGCCTTGAATAAATGCTCTCATCCACTGTCAGTCTGTCTGTGTGGAATACATTCATCTGTGACATTTGTTCAGTTACGTGATGATACAGATTTTTTAAAATTATTTATTTTAGTTTTGTGTTGTTTGTCTTTATATATGTGTTGTGTTTAGATACGAGTGTTCATCGCCCTCCAGTGGCCACAGTGAGAAACTGCAACACTATTTAACCCATGGCTAACACAGTGTTAATAGTTTAATCATTTTATATATGTATGTAGGAACATTATTTCTGTCATGAAATTGAAGTGTGAAAAACAACAACAGGAACATCAGTGTTTGTAATAATCATGCTTTGGTAAAAGCTCTTATATATTTCCCATATGAATAAAAGTCGCACATAACTGTTTTAAGTCACGAGAAGCCATTCTCCATTTCAATATGTATTTGAGAATTATCTCACAAAAAAACTCATTGAATAGAAGCAAAAATACATACTTCCTGAAAGTGTATTGCAATCCATTGAACCTAATGGTGAATTTGTCCTCATGATTTACAGTAGTTCTGTCCAACTTTTATTTTTGTGGAATATACAGAATCTGTAGTAGCCTCTTGCATCTGTGTACTGGAAATAATGAAAAAGAAACTACCTAAACAATAAAAACTTGTACTGTTAGATATGTTCCTTAAGTATATACATATGACATTGTAAGAATTTAGACCAATCAGAACCAATGTTGTGGCATGTTTACTTATCATACTGAATGTAGTCTTTGGGCACAAATGGGTTAAATTACAATTTTCTGGCGTGGAGATCAAATGTCAAGTTAGACGTAATATAATCCCTTCACTTCCGGTTATTACTTTCAAAATAAATAGTAAATACAAACCAATCTAGAGATGACTGTTTCAAACGTCTCCAAAATAGTTATCAAGCAAAACTTCCTTAAAGAAAACTAAATAAGACATGACCTCAGAATTAATTTTGATGGACTTGATGGTGATTGTATTGTCATGTTATTGTTATTGCACATGCAGGTAAACGCTGAGTGGTTTGATTCACTGAATATATTGTTTTAAGCTATTTCATCTTCAAAAATCAAATCAAATCAATCTTCTTTGAGCTGATTATCTTTGTCAAACAACACATTTAAGTTACAGCTGAATGTAACATGAGAGCTTTACACAGTTTTTATTATTTATTATTCTATTTACTGCTGTACTATTTTAATTGTATACTTTTCACCTCATGCTACATTTTTTATTCCATACCATATTATACTGTACTATATCGTACTACATTACGCAAATAGTTATTATATTATGTACCACATCATATTCATATATTAATACAGACAAACACTTTACTTATAGATATGATTCTGGTGTATGTTGTCATTGTCGATGGTATATTAATTTTACATACAATAAGATAAGATAATCCTTTATTTGTCCCACATGGGGAAATTTACAGGATTACAGCAGCATAGTGGAGTATGTATATATATATATATATATGGTGGATAGTGCAAACAAGACAGTAAAAACAAGATCAAAACAAGTATTATAAATAAGTAATAAAACAGTAAATAATATTAAATATGTAAAAAAGTAAAAAATCCACAATAATTAAAATGTTATATATACAGACATATATATAATATTTCACTAAAGACAGAATTGCAATATAAGTACTGTTCTTTCTTGTGTATGTAGAACAATATACTTGCCTTGTAATTTTGAGTCTTTTTGGGGCAATTCTCTTCCTATTTGTTATTTAAAATATGTTTATTATTGTTCTACTATTTCTGTCCTGCACTTCCCCTCTGGATCAAGCTGGATCTTACCTTACTTTATTTTAACATATTGTTGATATAAATGGTTACTTGCTATCCATACTTTATTCTTTTTTTAAAGAAAGAACTATATAAATCAGTTGCTGGTTTTATTTTGTATGTTGTGACCGGATGTTACCTTGTCACGTGACGTGTCCATGACGACAGAGAGTCAACAGCTCCCTCTGTGAGTATTTGACAGATGTTCGTTGAGGATCAACCGCTCCATCCAAAGTACCGGAGGAGGGAGAGCGGCGCCGTGTGCAAAACATGTCGGGAGAAAAGGCGACGAGTCCGTGCAACAAATTCCAGGCGAACATATTTAATAAAAGTAAATGTCAAAACTGCTTCAAGTCCCGCGAGCTGCATCTGTTGACCGACCATGGCATGGAGCAGGTAACGTTAAAACTACTCTTTTTATTTTTATTTTTTTATTGTTAACGTGACGGTTAGTGCATTAGTTAAAGAGTAACGGAACGTTACCTGATAATTATGCATTAAAGAACAGAAGTTGTGAGACTTGTGTTTACGTCCAGAAGACATGTTTTATGGTAACTCATGTTCGACGTACGTGACGTCATTAGTCTGCTCCTTCTTGTGATCAGCATTAGTTGTCTTTAATTAACGTTACACTCCCGTTTTATACAGTTACTGTGGCAGTTTGACAGTTAAACTCAAAGAGTAAAGTAGTTTTACCCTAAAAATATTAATTAATTCAACGATTAACTCGTTTTTAAGTCCAGAAAACGACTGTGAGTCACTGATATTTGACTTATTTGTTCACTCCTTTCTGTTATTTGCATCATCAAATGACCGTATTTTAGCGAGTTGTCAGTTAAAGTTAAACTTCACTTTTATTCAGAAAATGAATACATTTAAAGAGTACTTTAGTCATTAAAAAATTAACTCATAAAAATGTTTTCAGCCTTCCTTTCAAGTCTGAAAACATACAAATATAAACGTAAACACTTTACAGAATAGTCTGTACCTGCTACTGTATGTTCTCTTAGGATCTGTTCGTTTAAAGGTGTGAACATTTAGGGACTGTACACAAATTATTAGCAGTTTTTAAACCCCAAATTTATATTTTGATAAATAGATATAAAGAACATTTAAAAAAAAAAAACACAAAACAAAATCAAATAGTTTCAAATAAAGGAAACAAAATACTGTCTCTGTTTCAGGGATTTCTTTCCCCCATCACTCTAAAATGTTATTTTCTTCTGCATCGTTGCAAAAGATCTAAACTGAAATGTGTCATAAATGTTAAAGCTTTTGTTATGTTTGCTGTCAATTTATAAATTGGTAAATTATTATTGAATGAATCAGAGAAGACCAGCAACAAAAGAAGCATTTTTGACTGTGGAATCATAAAATGTTTGCTTTTTACTACATATATGACAAACAGTTAATTAACCATCAAACTATCTCTCAGTTATTGCTGAAACATCTCAGCAGAAGATATATTGATTTACTTTGCACTCTGTTCACTGCCTTTGAAGACATTCCTCCTGCAGGTCTGTCATGTGGAGGTGATGGAAGAAGACTTCATGCCTCACATTGTTAAAATATGTTATTTCTCTCGGCCCACCTCGCTGCTTTCACAGTTCCCTGTAATTTCAGCGCCTGTTGCTCAACCTGCAAACTCTACACATGACGTGACTCAAGTCAAAGCTGTGGTGGAGCATCTTTGGACTGTTGTTAATATGTTTTGAAGTACATACTGTGTACACAATACTTGCTAATTACTTCCCTTTCCTCCACTTTCTAGGCCAAACCGCTGTATGGAGGCTGGCTGTGTTTGGCTCCTGAGGGGACAGACTTTGACAACCCGATGCAGAAGTCGAGGGTAGGACACGATGAGCTGAAACACATTTGTTTTTCGAGTTCTTTATCGTGACTTTTTCCTCAAGTAAAAATGGTGATTTTTGTTTGTCTTGTCTCAACGTCAGAAATGGCAGCGGCGCTTCTTCATCCTCTATGAAGACGGCAGCCTCAGCTTCGCCCTGGATGAACTGGTAAGAAGCAAAAACAAAACGCATAAGGTCGCAGTGTACAGTCAATCCTGCTCTGTATCTGCATTTACAGTATGTCGGGATCAAACATCTTTAGGCCAGATGTCGTGTGCACAACCACAGCAGATGATTTGGGTTTAGCTCGTCCTCTAATGCACACATCCCCCTCTCTCTCTCTCTCTCTCTCTCTCTCGCTCTCTCTCTGTGATCCCCTCAAATCTCTTTCATTGCACACTCAACACCACAAACTGCTCTCTGTTTTACTGTCACTCATCTGGGGATCAGTGCCCTCAGTAAGCCAGATCTTGTAACTAGCTCAGCAGAGTAATTTAGGCGCTCTGATTCCCCCCTTCCAGCCGAGCACTCTGCCACAGGGCACGGTGAACCTCAATCTGTGCTCAGACGTCGCGGATGCAGAGCCCAAGACGGGCCAGAGAAACGCGCTCTGCATCGTCACGCCGGAGCAGGAGATATTCATCCGTGGGGACAATAAAGAGATCATTAATGGGTCGGTATATAAAAGTGCAGAGAAATTACAGGAGCAGCATGTAACAAGGTTTCTCTGTAACCGATGTCTTTGTTTTACCAGGTGGACCGAACAGCTCGCCGTCTATCTGCGGACTAACCGGCAGACTCTGAAGAAAAAACGCAAAGTGGAACCTGTTGCCACCCAGGTAGCAAAGCAAATGTCCATCCAATTGCCATTGCCATACAATTCAATATAGATATTCATGGTCCTCAGACGATACATCATGTTGTTTTTGGTGACCCGCTAACCTTTCGTCTTGGATCATCAAAGTTTTTGCATTTCATGCTGAGGGGAACATGGATACTTCACCCAAAATCACCAACGTCAACCTCCTGGTAACGGGAAAGTACAAGTCAGAGGATCACCGATCAGTATGATTCATCCTCTGGGCACCATGAATGAACCAAATAACATTGCTATCCATCAAGTCGTCGTTGAGATATTTCAGTCTGGACCAGAGTGGTGGACCAACCATTGCCGTCCTTAAAGCTGTTAGCAAGGCAAGAAATATGAAACTCTATTGAGCAGAGTTTCATGTTCTCCAGAGGATGAACCCTTTTCCATATGGGCTTTTCTCTCTGTTGCTTCCAACAAGCTTTTGTTAAAATTTTTAAATCTTTTCTGTGCTTTTATATTTGTAAATTTAATTACGACAACAACTAAAGATTCTTTTTTTTGCGTATTAATCTGCTGAACAATTTTAATTGTTTAGTATAGTAATGTCAGATCACAGCATCAAATTGCTTGTTTTCAATCCTCAACCTTAAATATAAAGCAGCAAATCCTCACAATCAAGGAGCTGGAACAAGAGATTATGGGGCTGTAACTTTTAACTGGAACAATTAATCTCACATTAATCTAAAAATTATCAAATAGTTATCAACGAATAGATTAATTGATGAATCATTTCGGCTCTAAACTGAATCATTTTTGGTTTTGGACTGTTGGTTCTACAAACATCATCTTGGGCTTTGGGGAATTGAGATGAGACATGAATAAGAAAACATGTTATTGAATGTTTTTGTTTGTTTAAACATTAGGATCCCAGTCCAGCAAAAATGGCTGCAACCGATCCCAGTTTTCCGTCCTCTGAGAACGCTGCAGAGTCCGGCTGCGGTCAGTGGAAGGAAGACAGCAGTGGACCGGGTGAAACCCTCATGTATAATATCCCAGACCCAGATCCCCGGGGCCCGGAGAAGACCCCTGCAGGTGCAGCAGAAGCAAAACACACACACACATGCCCAGGCTTTTATGTCCGTTGGCCAATCACAGCCACTTCCTGTCCTCTCTCTCACTGTCCTAACGTCCTGCAGATGTTCTCACACTTCCAGCTTTGTTGTTAATACATTTCATTTAACCCTCGTTTAACCAGGCATGTTGACCCAGCACTTACTTGTAATCATGGGAACAGGCTAGAGGAGCTGAAGCAGGAAGTTACATAAACAGAGACGAACAGACAGAAACGCACTGTGAGATGTGCAGGAAAAACGTCTGTTTTTAAGCTTCCGGCATCATAAAAGCCAAACATGATCCATAAAAGAGCTCTTAAACACGTCCTAATTAGCACAGGATAGGTATTCTCTCCTTAGTGGAGCTTTGTGCTGCCACACAGTGGACAGCAGCACCCATCTGGCGTCAGACTTATTGCCGGGTCTGGACAGGTCCTGTAATAAAGGTCTGGATTAACTCCTGCTGACTATAGGCTGCTTCATTAGAGCGATGGAGGCTGTGCATGAGGGAGGTCGTCTGGTGAAAGATGCTCAGTCAGGGTTCCCTCCTGTCATCGGATTCCTGGACCATCATCTTTAAGATGAAACCGTTCAGACCGTGTAATGTAACCGTTCATCCTTTTAGACATTAACAGACTCATACAGTCAAATATTTATACATCTTGTTGGGCTGTGCTGAAAAGCTTTCATGCCTCATTCATCACGTTGACATTCAAATTCTAAATTTACATCTATATGCTGCGCAGCATTTTTAAAGTGTTTCTGGTGTTTTCATCACAGCTGCAGATCAGGCTACACTATTTTTGAATTTTATTCTAGTCGTGGCTGCGAAGGACTGTTTCCAATTTCCCAACAACTCCAGAACCAAAATGTATTTAAAAAAGATAATTTCCAACATTCACAACATGTTTTCATCTCACAAAATATTCTGCTTTAATCCATATTTGTTGGCGTTTATTCTTTAAAAATACTTTTTAAATAATATTTTCACACACCGAAAAAGATACGAACTCATTTAATTTGATGAATTACTTTCTTCAAATTGAGGATTTTGTTCGAGGATTCTTTAGCTTTTGTTTACGGTGATGTCGCCATAAGTAAAGACAACACACATTCAAAAACCTCAATAGAAGCTTTGAACGTAGAAAAATGACATTTAGTTCAGAATGTTGTGTTTTATTCTTGTCATCAATTATTTGTGGTTCTGGCACAATAATCATGAATATTAAAACACTTCAAACCTCTTAGTATTTTATCCATAAAAACAGATTGAGATACTTCGTTTAACTTTAAGGTAATTTCCTAATCTTGAGAAAAATACAGTTTATCATGAAGTATAATGTTAAGAGGGGATCTCTGGAGGTTTTTAGCCACAGGACTCGGTGTGAACCCTGACGTAGTGTTGTGCGATTAAATAAAGAATGATTTCATCCAGCTCGTTGGCTGCTGGCTCTTTAAAGCCGGTCAGTGTGGAATTAAACCAAACTATGTTCAACAGTCTGAAACCCTTTTGTGGTGTTTTCTATATCCAGGCAACACATCTAGCTACCTGAGGCCTGCCTCCTTGGATTTGGTGACCAGTGGAAACACCGACCCCGCCAGTAGAAACCAGCCGGCTGAGTCCAACAACATCCAAACATCAGCAAACAACAAGAACCAGAGCCAGGACAAAAGGTCAGAAACGTACTGGAAGTAGATTTCCAGCCATTTTCTATGAATAACGTTTATATATGTTGTGTTTGTCGGCTGTGTGGTGTTTATTTTCTTATGTATTCTGTTGGTAACAGCCATTGAAAGTGCCTTGGCGGAGGGAAAGGGGGTAAATGTGCAAGCAATTAGCACAAAGGACATCCAATGCCTCTCTGCTTCCCCCCAGTATAAAGCCGAACAGCCATCACACACCGCTAAACACCAGATCAAAGGCTCACGCTCTACCCCTCCATTAGAGATCTGACTGCTGCTTTTTTAAATTTAGCTGAAAGAATCCCTCCCAGTTTGAGTCCCAGCAGCATGTGAACTGGTCACGTGAGGAGAGCACATCTCATTTCTTCACTCGCTGCCTTTTTGGGAAACAAAAACACAAAATACTTAGTGGCCCCCAAATAAGGTCAGAAATTCCAAAACGCTGGTGTAATTGGATATCTGAGCCATTGTTTCTCAGGACCTTCACACTGACTGTCTGCCCGGCTGTCAGAGGAAGTCGACTTCAGCTGGAAGCTCAGAGTCAGAGCAACAAGCTGTCTGGACCCACCAGAAGCAGAGCGTGAAACATGAGGCTCAGGAAACGTTACTACAGTTATAATCATATATATATATATATATATATATATATATATATATATATATATATATATTTATTTATTTATTTATTTATTTATTTATTTATTTATTTATTTATTTATTTATTTATTTATTTATTTATTTATTTATTTATTTATTTATTTATTATGTACTGAAGAGTTACACAGAGTTCTTCATGTGATGTTTCAGGTTTTTACAGACGTGTTTACGTGTTAAGTACACAACACATGCTAACAAGAATGAGGTTTAAGGGACAACTGTTGCTATTAAATGTGGTTAATAACTCTGACCCTAACCCTCAGGATGATTTGTAATAACTTTAGTCTCTTCCTCATCAGGTCAACATTTTAGTTTGTTTAATGTGTTTGATTTTTTACCAAATTCTTGAAAACATTTTTTTCTCATTTTTGTTGTTAATTAGCTAATGTTATGATGATAAACAACATGATATCCGCTGAACATCAGCATGTTAGCACTGTCATTGTTAGCATGTTAGCATTGTCATTGTTAGTATTTTGCTCTCTTGTTTTTACTAGATTAGTTAATCAACTGATTACTGCCAAATACCAATCAATAAATTATCAGTGCACAAATTGATATCTTAAAAATCACTTATTTTGTCAGACTAGTAGTGTAAAAATAACCCAAATGGTAATTTTAGATCTTTATCCAAGAAAGACATTTTGTAAATCCTCACATATAATGAGGTATAATCATATGTTTAGCTATTTTTATTTGATTAACAATTAAGGATACGATTAAGATGATCAGAATTAGCCAATGGATTGATGTTGATGGAATTAAAAACGGCCCACAAAACTAAACTTTACTGCAAATACTGAAATCAAAACAAACTCAACTAAACTGAAAATACCAACTCAAAGCAAACAAATCAACATGTTAACAAAACCCTTTAAATCTGGAGAATGTAAATGTTTCTGTCGTGCTTGAGATCAACTTCCCAACAGCACACATTGATTGATACTAAACCCAACTTTTAAATGACAGCAGTGCTTTTCTTAGCTTGACAGTTGTGTATACATTATATCAGGTTTCTTTGCGGTATTCGGTCGGTGTAATTCCTTCTCTACTTCTACACAAAACACCTCTGTCACCAGTGGAAGGATGTCGGCTCTTATTTAGTCTTTTGATAGCAACAATAACAGTGGGAGATCTGGTGTCTTTGGGCTCTTTTCTTCTGCACAGGTGCTGTTAGGAGTCTGTTATTAAGCTGTCATCCTCAGTGTTCAAGTGAGGGGAAATTATGTCAGAACCCACTTCTGTGTTAGCGAGGTCAAGGAAGCCACACATACAGTTTTTCACTCATTAGCTGTTCATGTTTTCCAGCAATGGCACATGTCACACAGAGAGGCTTCTGGGATCGGAGGCCACCGACAAAGAGCAGGAAGAAGGAACAGCTGTTTCCAGGATGGGCAGGAGTGAAGCTCGCATCAGCAAGCGAGAGGTAACCACACCAAGTACACGTTTAGTACTACAGTATACCTTCGACAGTACACTGGTCAAACTATCCCTTTTCTCTAAGTTACTGGGAGTCACCCAGTTCTTCCTCATGGATCCTGAGGTCAAGTTGGAAGTTGTCACGATTGTTTTCATGTATATTTTTCATATAATCCAAAATGATTTTAAATTTAGCTTAAAGACTCACTACAACCTCAAATCCTGCTAGAACCCTCCCTGTCTGCATAATTAATAGATGTAGCAGTGGAGTGGTGGGTGATGACTGTGGCCTCGTGGTTTCATAGTTAGTGATGTAGGGGTTTAGAGGACACAGAAGACATGGACCTTCGCTCAGTAATAATGTAAGTATGGTAATCGGTCCAACACATGAGACAGTGCAGCACCAGCAATGAACGTTTTTAAAAACCCTTTAGCCGTGTAAACAGACGCTCAAAAAAATGGAATAAAACACGAATAAAACAACAGTGAAGTCCAGAAGTTAACTCATTCATAAGCACACACCCACTGAGGCAAAGAGCAAGTGGGAACCGCTGCTCAGCGAGCTAACCCTGCAGCACAAAGGCTAACCCAGTAATGTTAGCACAATGACTAACCCGGTCACACAACGGCTAACTAGGTCGCACAACGGCTAACCCGGTCGCACAACGGCTAACCCCGTCGCACAAAGGCTAACCCCGTCGCACAAAGGCTAACCCCGTCGCACAAAGGCTAACCCGGTCGCACAACGGCTAACCCGGTCGCACAACGGCTAACCCGGTCGCACAGCGGCTAACCCAGTAATTTTAGCACAATGGCAAACCCAGTAGCACAACGGCTAACCCCGTAGCACAACAGCTAACCCGGTAGCACAACGGCTAACCCACGAGGCCAAAGAGCGATAGCTGATTTGAACTGAAATTGCATAATGTACTTTCATGACGGCACTTTAATGGCGTTTCTGTGATTGTGGCGTGTAACAGAGTTGTTAATATGTTCTTTATGTTACGTATTTCTAAAAAAGCTAAGAGAGTTTGTGGAACGTAGCGAAGTAGCCGTTCTCCCAGCTGGAGATGTGTGGGAGCGTCTCAGGTCGTCTTACATCACTTCAGTGTTTCTATTGAGGCTGCGAATGCAAACAGACAAAAAAGCCTTAACGGTTTGTAGTTCTCGAGGGAAGTCGCCACAACAGTTTGGTCCAAAACCACCTTTTGTGAGTTTACAGCATAAAAAAAATAATTGAGTGGTTTCACTTAGAGACCCATAAAAGATCTCCTTCTCCTCCTTTTGGATTAAAAATCACCAAATTTGGACACACATGGTTTTGATTGGACGGCATCAATATGTAATCCCTCAAACGTGTTCTGCGTCCGTCACGGGGTCTCTTCCCAAAATACCTTCAAGGTTAGTCACCGAGGAGGCGTGTTTTGTCCAACAACATACAATGAATACTTTCAAATCACCAAAGCTCCACAATTGTATAATTCCTGCAGGTTTCTGCACGTCACATACATTTTTGTCATCGCTGTGAAAAACACCAATGAACGTCATGCAGTCTGTTTGCAGGTAGAAGAGTTAGAGTGGATGAGGTCGTTATGTTTGAGGTGTACCTGACATCAATTTATTATTTCAACCACGTGAGAGAAGCGTAAATATCCCTTTAGAAGTGACTATTATTACGGTGGTAAATAGTGTGTTCGTAGCATGTCGCAGGAACATGAATAATAGCATTTTTTAGGGCCACATCAGCAAACGATTAAAAAACCCATTTCCTGACTGTGGTCGTTCGCTTCCATTTGCCATAAAACGGAATTGCTGATTAATCTCAAGTTCGGTTTGTCATGACCAAGACCAGTCAGTCCCTGTTCTGTTCCCAGCTGTACTCAGCCTGCACTGGGCTGAGCTGTGGGCTGGGCCGGTTTGAACACGATTCACACAACAACCAGGTGTTACTCAGAGAACATCGTCACTTTAACGACGAGAGCTCTGACCTGATCAAACACTCGGCTGGACGAAGTGGATCTGTGTTTGCGTCAGTCGTCGACCGACGCGTGTTAAACGTCCAGTCGTCTGCTTTTGTAACAACTCGTTTCACGTTGAAAAGAAGAAGGTGACGAGAGTTTGCCACGAGACGCGTGGACGAGTCGATCCTGCCGTGTCAAGGCTTGTGTGTTTCCTCCGAGTGTGTGTGTGTGTGTGTGTGTCAGAGGGGCTGCATGTGTCAGCAGGTGGGAGAGAGGCGGTGATTCACTCAGAACTGCATTTTGTTTGCGAACAGAACTCGTTTTGATGCCCCGAAGCTGGTCAGCACGCCTGCTTTGTGTGTTTTGTAATCTGAGACACGGCGTTCCTCTCAGACTTTATCCCCGGATTCCTCAGATATAAAACAAGACTCAGTGTAATGTTGGGAACTCTCAACAAGTCTTTACGAGAATCTAAAATAACATGACGGTCTGTATTTACTGAACCTGATGAACTCGCACAGAGTCGTGCCTCCTTCTCCAAGTGCACATCTGTTTGTGAATGATAGTCACTGTGTGCCGTCGGGCTAGACCCTAGTGATTAGGAGGCGAGGAGACGTTAACGGGTGTCTGTCTGTGTGTGACAGTGTTAACAAAAACACAAACATGAAGTATAAAGATCACCAGTTAACTTCAGTAAGTCAGGCTTATCTTCAGGAAACTCTGTATAAGAAGCAAGACCTTTGAACTCATTCACATTCTTCTTTTTGCACCATAACTTACATATTACATTAATATTGCACATAATTCTTTTTAAATTCAATTTGTCATTTTGTCACAAAACAGGACATTTCCTGACACAGTAATTAAAAAACAATAATTACATAAAAGTTAATGAAGAAACATTTACAAAAGGAGCATTTACTGCAGAGCAAGGTCAGTTACAGATGAAGATATTTCACATATTTATATGTACTTGTCTACGTAAATATTTAGTTTTCCTTTTAATTCCTCTGTTTATAGAGTTTCTGTGTGTAATATGGAGTCGGGTGCAGCTGCATTTCATTGTGTAATCCTCTATTGTATGATGAAAATCCAGCTGAAGCTTGAACCTTGATTAGTGGGTTCATCGCTATCTTTGGGCTGAACTCAGTTTAATTTAGAGAACAAAATCACTCCGTGAAGGAACGAACAGAGTCGTGTGTCAGCAGAGATCTCAGACTCTCCGAAGTAGAGATGAACTCAAGTCAGCTGTTATTTGTTATGTGAACTTTCTTTATATAATTAGTGCTGAAAATCAAAGATTACTATGAAACAACTTGAAGAAGTGACATTAAGTAAATAATGAGCTTTTTCTCCCGATAAGTTCTCTTCGTTGAACTGTTACTTGGTTTTCTTTAATTTGATGTGGTGACATTTAAAGAGAGAACAAATGTTTCTCACGACGAGGCTGCAGCATCAAGTCAAAGCTGTTTGTCAGCTTTATTTTAAATGCAGCGATTTTAAAAACAAACAATATGTTGACTTTTAGATTGAAAAAGATAAGACTTCATATTTAAATCATGCAATTAAGTGTCAACCACTGACGGGAAGTCTTTTCTTTAAACCTCCTTTATGAACCAGAATTTCCAGAAAATCAGCCTGACTTACTTAAACAGGTCTGGTTTAACTGGTACTCTTGCTTTATGAAACATTTAGCGTGACGCACCAGATGGTTTGTCTCACAGAACCATCTAAGAAGTCATCGTTGGAAACTGCCTGGAAAAGGGCCGGCACTTTGAAGAAATACTCGGCGTGTGATTGGTTCAACCGCCTGTCAATCAAACTCTTATCGAAGCCAGCTGGGAGAAGAGTGAAAGCATATTTTCCATCGTTCTTTGAAATACTCTCCAGCTCTGATATAACTGATGCTAATGCAGCACCGACGCTAACCTCTTCAGGAGACGCTTTGAACAGTCAGTCGTCTCTGTGTCTCGTCTCACACACCTGAACCATCCCAGTAGCTTCCAGTGACCTCTCACCGGACTCTGTGGTTTGTACATAAACACGTTCTCAGAAGCCTGACTCGGCGGATTTACCCACAATGCTCATGTGATGTTGTGAGAATCCAGCTGCCGCGCGAGGTATTAAAACATGTTTGTGATACCAGGATCAGCGATGTTAGAGGAGCTGACCTAAAACATGAAGCTGAAAGTTCTCCTGGGCTTTGATTTCATGTTTTATTCTCCATCTTATGTCTTTAAATATGCAGCTTAGTCTTAACGCGTCTGTTTTCTTCACGTGCTTGATGTTTATTAAGTGTTTGAAAGAAATGAAAGAAACCAGACGTGACTCTTTTATGAAACAGTGAGAGGTTTCCTTTTCTCTTTTTGATGTAGAAAACGGTCCATTTATTTTGACCCAGATGGTCACCACTGAGGCAGCGGTTAATCTTTGATTAAACAGAGGAGCTCATTCCAGAGGATTTGCCCTTTAAATACACTCAGCAGCACATTTTATCCCATGTGAGGATTTATGTGTCTTTGGGAGCGTTTGTTTTGGTAGCCAGGAGAAGGTCAAAAGAGCCGGTCCGGAGTTCATTCAGGCCTCAGAGCCCAGATTCACAAGACAGCCTCCCCCTCCTCCGGCTTTGAGAGGCTTCTTCACCAAACAGAGGACAGGCTCTGTCTGCAGCGGTCAGCGATTGTTTGAGAAGAAGAAGAAGAAGAAAGAGATCGGTGCAGCCCGGAGCGCCGTGTTCCTCCGTGTGTTGGATAGTTTTCAATGTCAATGCCAGGAAAAGAAAAACACAAAGAATGTTCTGTCACGTTCAAAGTGGTCATTTCCCCCGTTGAATCGAGTATAAGAGGGAAGAATGGATCTTTTCAAGTAAACAAAAGAAACAAAAACGTACCATTGTTTTATTTAATGCTGTAATTCAGACTTGAAAGAGATACGTGCAGCATGAAACATGAAGCTGCACGCGGGGATCTCGTCTCGCAGCATCATTCTCAACGCAAAAAGCCTCAAAGTTTCAGGGATAAACAACCTTTTCATGCATTCCACTCAGCCGACTGCAGTCATCCGTGAGCAGCCGGGTGTCGATGTGAGGAAGAGTTTAACAGGCAGTGTAGAAAAGCCTGTTGGGCTCCCCGCGGTGCTCTGCAGCCGGGCCTAATCCTTACAGCTGACGTCTCTGCCAAGGATCCAGACTATCGGTTACTCTGCTTGATGGAATGCAGGCCGCACACACACACACACACACACACACACACACACACACACACACACACAGATTCAGAAAACACCTCACGTCTTCAGATAAAAAACTAACTTTGGAGTTGTTATCATTTGATTTATTTTTGTTTTTGCCTCCCACAGAAGCTCCAGTCGTGTGGAGACATAGCCCAGCTCAGCGCCCCCCCGCCCCAGAGAAGAGCCAAGTCTCTGGACCGCAGGACGTCCGACACCGTCATGACGGTGAGACACCAAACGGAACCAGGTTTTTCACTCGTGATTCGTTCTTCAACAAACTTCAAACTCATTATTTGTGGCTGCATCAAAGGAGTGGAGTGGTGAGACGTAACCTCTTTAAACTACGTCTCAGATATAAAACATGGCTGCCCCGATAGCGACACCTAGCGGCCGTGCAGCTCATTACACGTCCAATAGTTCAGAGAAGAGACCAAATCTGTGGTGGAGGAAGTATTCACATCCTGTTACTTCAGTGGAAGTGACAATACCACACTGTGAAAACAAGACAACACAAATAAAAGTATTAACATGTAGTTAACATGATGGAACTGTGTCTGTTCTATTATTATGTGTTCTATCATTGGATTATTGTTGCTGATGAACGATTATTCTCATTACTAATTTAATAATATATAATAATATAATATAATAATAACTTGAAGTTAAAATATGAATATGAACTACAATTACAAACAAATTATTAAAGGTACATTCCTCGTGATAAACGGAACCTTACATCACTTATATCTAATTTATTTCCCAATAAACAAAGTTCACAATGAACCACTTAAATACAAAGTAACCAAACCTTTGAGCTGCTGCACTGACACACAAGTCTGATTATTGTTGTTCACAGTAAACGTGTTAACTTTGTGTTTTCTTTACAGCCAGATTTATTAAACTTCAAAAAAGGCTGGATGGTGAAATTGGATGAAAATGAGCAGGTAAACATTTGAAGTGTCCGAAACTAAACTTAAGTTCTTGGTTTGAATGATTTGTAAACATCTTGTTTGTGTTCTAGTGGAAGAAATATTGGTTTGTGCTGTCGATGGACAGCCTGAGGTGCTACAAGGACTCCGTCGCTGAGGAGGTATTTTAATATTTGTTCTTTTATATAGAATACAAATAAGAAGTGTCTGCTTTATAATTCTCAAACTACTTTTTCTCTCTTTTTTTTCAGGCTTCAGACTTGGACGGAGAAATCGACCTGACGAAGTGTTACAGTGTGTCTGAGTACCAGGTGCAGAGGAACTATGGCTTTCAGATCTATGTAAGGACACAGTTCCTGCTCTAAACATGCAAATATGTTTCTTCTGCATCAACATTGAAGTGAAGAAAATGTTTGTTTTAGACCCCAAATGGCGTCTTCACGTTGTCAGCGATGACTTCAGGGATACGGAGGAACTGGATCCAGGCTCTGATGAAGAGCGTTCGTCCAGCTGGAGCCCCGGATGTGGCCAGGTGCATTGAAACACTCTTTTATTGTTATAGAGACATGTAACATCCTAAAGCAGTCACAATGTAGCCAGCCTTCCATGTCAGTTTAATTAAACCTAAAGACATTTAATCGTTTTTATTATAAATAGAAAAAGAAATCTGCGTATTTTGAAGCCAATCGGGGAAGAAGTTCTGAGATCTGAAAGTATAGATGAAAGTACCAACACATCAATGTCGAAATACTTTATTCAGATTCTTACTTAAAGTATTAAAAGTAAACATCTTGAAATAACTTGTTTTGTCCGACCAGTAGTCCAAAACCCAAAGATGTTTAATTTACTCTGATACAAGCCAGTGAAAAGTAGAAAATCCTCACATTTTTAACAGTTACTTGATTATAAAAATGAATTTCTCGACATTTCCATGTTTTCCTGTTCTCCATCTAAACATACCTCCGTGTTTTGTGCAGTTTACCCGGCTACCACGTCTCCTGCAGCCCCACCGAAGCTCTCCCCAAACCAGATGTGACTCAGGACTCCGCTGACGTCTCCACAGAGAGAGACCCTCGCCCCAAACACAGGAGCGTGATGGAGAGACGGCGGGAGGGACGCTACAAAACCTTCGACTGGGCCGAGTTCAGGCCGCAGAGCAAACGCACTCTGGATCCTCAGAGGACCAGAGCTCTGTGCTCGCTGGAGTTCGGGGAGCTGGAGAGGAGGAAGAGGAGGGAGGAGAGGAGGAGGAGGTACGAGAGCATGCTGGGCTTCCCTCTGGGTTGGGAGGTGATCGGAGGTACAGCAGCAGACGGCGGCGTCAGAGCGCTGAGTCCCAAATCTCAGCAGAAAGTGGAAGAAGAGATCGAAGAGTGCTGGAAGCTGGTGGAGAAGACGGTGTTCAGACTGGAGAGAAACGTCCCGCTGATCACCGACGACAAAGACTCTGTGGAGGCCGAGAGGCTGCTGGACGGCTACAGGAAGGGGGTGAGTGGCTCGCGTCTGCTTCAACTCACAACAATACAGATAACAGATAATTATACTGTTACTATAGAAACGTGAGAAGCTTTTTATACAACCTGGTTTTCTGTTGAAGGTGGAGGATCTGAAGGCTCAGCTGGTCGAGTCGGAGCGTCACAGACTGGATCTGGAGGCTCAGCTGAGTACAGCGGGATTTCATACGCTGCAGGTTCGCCGCATGTTGCACCTCAGCTACTCGCTTTCTTCTCAGTGTTTGACACCCGTGTGGTCGCTAATGCTTCTTTATGTCTCCGGTTCTCTGTTGTCTTTCTCAGCCGGACCCTCCTCTGACTCCCGAAGCAGATTTTTGCCCATCGGACACAAATGAGAAGCCGTTGAACGGCAGCACGCAGACCCTGAAGGATGTGTGCAAAGAAACCAGAGAGAACCTCATCAACATGCAGGAGCAGCTCAGCTTCGAGTCGCCTTCGCTAACGCCTGAGACGCCCAGCATCTGGCTGCACGACGCGGAGGGCAACTTCCAGCAACTGGGTGATTTGCTTCCTGAGACAGAAGACGCACCTTTATTATTATCACCTGCATCAGAGAAACAACTCTTATTCTCTCAGAGCGACGAGCAAACGGTCAACCACCAGAATCAGCTGGACAGAGGCGACCGTGAGCAAGTTCCCAGCTCGGAAACACAAATACATAACGGTGAATTTAGTTCATTAATTCTGGAGACGCCTTCAGAGGGAGACGACGACTCGCTGGACTGCTGTGTGGAGCTACATTCACCTTCAGACCAGGCGGCGGTGAGGAGGCTCTCCCAAGAGGTGGAGCTGCTCGCCAGCCAGAACGAGGCTCTCAACCAACGCAACCAGGAGATGCTGAACCAGCTGACGGAGGCCGACCGCGAGATAGAGAGACTGAAAGCGGAGCTCAGCAGCAGGTACACCGAACCCCATCACCTCCCTGAAGTGGAACAGCTGGGACAAACCAGGCTGGAAGATCTGGAGAGCGAGCTGAGCTCCAGAGACCGGCAGCTCCTGGAGGCCCAAACCGTGATCGCCTCCCTGGAGGAGAATCTGAGGGAGATGGAGGCGCTGCTGCAGCTGAACGTCCCGAAAGAAACAGAAGAAACGGGACAGGAGAATAAAGGATACCTGCTCCGGTGTTTCGAGGCCACCGAGGCCAAGCTGACGGAGCTGGAGAGGAAGCTCGACCAATCAGAGCTCACCTGCAGGGAGCTCCGCACGCAGAACGCAGAGCTGAGGGAAGCTGAGAAACGATGCAATGAAACAGCCGTGGAGGCCGAGGCCGACGTCAGGAGGCTGAATCAAGAGTTGGAGAAGGAGAGGCTGAAAGATGGAGAGAGCAACGGATGTGATTCTGGTGAAGAAAGGATCCGGCAAGTGATAGACGGGATGGTCATGAGGTTGAAAGCTTTGGAGAAGTTACTGGAGGTGATGAACAAGTTTGATGTTGGTTTGAGAACGGAGGAGGAGACGACGGCCACAGTGGAGGGTCAGCTGAGGTGGGAGGAAGAGTTTTGGGGCTTTCTGCTCGACAAACTGAAGGTGAATCCGTCTGAGCTTCGTGAGGAGGAACCTGTGGAAGAGCTCCTTAGTGAGGTGACGGAACGTATGATGGCGGAGAAGCAGATGCTGCTGTTAGGGCATCGCCTGCTGTCTGAGACGTGCACCGACAACGGTGTGAAACAACGGGACATTATTTGGAATATTGCAAGTGAGACAGAAACCAACCAGATGTTTGATTTCAACAACCAGCTGTATGAGATGGAGTATTTCAGAAGCGCCACACAGGTGAAGATCTCTTTGCTGAACCACCTCGCCTCCTCGGTCGGCACCTCGGCCCACGACAAACTGCAGCTGACGGCCGACCGGCTCTCCGACCGGCACCCCTGGTCTGGTTTCATTCACTCTGCAGCAACGGAGGCGTTACACTGCTGTCATTTAAGCAGACTTCAGTCAAAGTACGAGAGGCGACTAGAAGAAACCAAACAGAAACTCACTTCTTCTCTCGTCTGCAGCAACTGTGTCGCCTTGATGGAAGAAAACAGGGAGCTGAGAGCAAGAATGTCAGACTTAGAAGCACAGCAGTCGCCGTGGTCTGTGGGCGATACGATGAACAGCTGTTGTCAGACAGACGAAGCTTACCCACAGGACACAGATGTTAAGTTACAGGTCGCAGATAGAAGTGTTACAGGTGGAACTGGGGAGGAAGAGGCCAAGAGCCTGGAAGGTCAGCTGGAGATCCAGGAGACAGACGAAGGGGAAACAGAGGAAAGTGAAGCGGAAACGGATCCTTCGGACTCGGAGACGGAGCAAGTTTCAGTGCTGAGGAGGAGCGTGGAGGAGCTGGAGGAGCAGCTGGCCGTCATGGCTGAGGAGGTGAAGGAAGAGCTTGATGGGAAAATGAGTTGTGTTCAGACGCAACACGAGACGGAGATGGAAAAGCTGAAGGTAAGAGGAGCGGTTAACATAAACGTTCTGACCTCAGATTAAAGTTTAAACTTATTCAAGGATCATTAGATCTTCTTCAGACCGGACTCACTTATTTTATTAAAGGGGCGCGCCACCCAGTTACACATCATAGACAATAATCAATAAGTGCAGCGTCAGTGAGTTAACTTTAACACCACAGAGAAAAGTGATGGAAACCAATGACGGCCTGAAACATAAAGACAAGAATGTTCTCTGTCACAGTTTATGTAATGTCACATTACTATATCTTTATATGGAGAATCAATCATTACATCTTGCTTCCAACAGTCGAATTAATTATCAGATATTAAATTTACATCGCCGGATGAGGGTCCTAAACTGAAAACGTCCTTTAGCTCATTTAGCGGAGTGAGATTTTTGGATATTTGAGGTCTTCAAAGGTCTTAATACTTCATGACATCACCAAACTCTTTCATTTAGTTGTTTTCATTGAGAGAAAATGACATATTGTGTGTTTTAAACGTTCTTTTATAGATATCTGACAGATGAACATGTTTTATGTGTAACATGCTGAAGTTTATGTATTGAGTATTAAGTTTGTGAGTCGTGTGAACGTCTCCAGGCGACGTGCGAGCGCGGCTTCGCCTCCATGGAGGCGTCGCACCTGAAGGTGGTGGAGGAACTGCAGCATCAACACCAACAGGAAGTGGAGCGCCTCCTGGTGGAGCGAGACGGGCTGCTGGAGGAGGAGAGCGCTGCTACTGCAACCGGTGAGCAAGGCACTCTCATCACTCCTCAATTTTATTTTGAAAATCTGCCTCAGGAAGAATTAAACCCATCGAGCTGTTGAGTCTCCGTCAGCTTTAACCCTCGTGTTCTTCACATTATTAAATATTTAAAGGTAAAACAATTGATGACTTGAAAAGATTTAATATGGATGTATTTTGTAACTCCTATTTGTATTCTTTGTCTTTCTTCTCTTTGGGGGATAATCATGTTCAAAGCTTTTTGAGCCTGTATTTCTTTATATTTTGGTAAATTGACACCATTATAATAATACAGAATTAGCTAACAGCAGTTCATGTTTGTAAGATCAATGTACAGACAACTATAGATGGATTCATATTTAAGACATAGGAACAATTAGATATATAACGTTTGTTTTTGAATATTAACCTGTAATTTAATTGGTCAAACTGCAGTTTGGGTCTTTAATTTGTTGCACAATAAATTCAATTAAAATCTGAGATGATTGTTACGCAGCAGTAAGTTCAAATATACACACGTATGTATAAAGGATGTTATTATTAACTTCTTATTAGAAGCAGCAGTAGTTTTATTTGTTGCTATATTATAATACATTTAATGAACTATTTAGTCCACTTGGTAAAAATTACATTTGTAAGAGTTTGACATGTTTATCATCATTGTCAAACTTTACAGAATGTGTTCACGTGTCAAGCTGCTTCTGATATTCAACGTATGAATCTTCAATAATCATTACATCTTGCATCAGCCATCGAAGCCATCAGGAACGCTCAGCGGCTGGAGCTGGAGAAGGAGGTGCAGAAGAGATGTCAGTCCCAGAACAGCACAGGAGACACGCACCTGGAGGACGTATACAGGCAGCACAGGTGCGTCTTCTAAACCTCATCATTTGGGCGTCTCGTGGGGTTTAACGTGCTCTTATGGAACGTTGATCTTCACGTCGAATGTCTCTGTGTTTGTGAAGTGAGGAGCTGGCGTCGTACCAGCGGGAGCTGGAGGTTTTGTCCCAGCAGTTCTCTCTGAAGTGTCTGGAGAACGGACATCTGGTCCAGGCTGTGGATGCTGAGAGGAAGGCCTTGTGTCAGTGCCAGCAGGAGAACCAGGACCTGAGGACCAGAAACCAGGCGAGAGCTCCGATACGCCTCCTTTAATACATCACAGACATGTTCTCCTCCACTGTTACCACCTGCAGACACCCAGGGTGTAAAACTACTCCCAGTGCCTGGATTAAAGAGAGAATGATATGTTATCACGGTATATTTCAGGTTGTTATTGTCATTAAGTAAGAGGCCTCATTGTGGTTTTGTTTCTGTCGTCCAGGAGCTGAGCGGTCACCTCGCAGCAGAGATCACCCGACTCTGTTCTCTGGCCAAGCAGGACGCCCCGCCGCTCAGTCAGGGGATGGACGTGTACGAGATGGAGGTACGTCAATAATAGGACAATAATAACCACAGCATGTGCAATATCACTCCCAGTAATCTGTGTGCAATCAGACTTTCTGCTACTTGTTCAATATCATTGACAATATCTCTCTTAATATCGTGCTTAACATTACTTTTCCATCAGGCACTGGCGTCAGTGTCACTTCTTACACACTTTATATTTGTACTCTTTGTTGTATTTTAGTTGAATTTTTTACCTTATTCATTTACTCTTGTTGCTGTTGTGTTTTATTTTGCAATGGTGTCCATATTATTTCTTTACACTTCCAATAATTGTTATTTTATTGTTCATATATGTTTATATTTTTATTCTATTGGTTTTTGTTATTCTTCTAATCTTAATGAAACTCTGCCTCGGGAGGTGTGTGTGTGCACGTGAGTGTGTACGTGCGTGTGTGTGCGTGCGTGTGTGAGAGCTATGTGAAAGGATAGGTAAGAAAGTAAATAAATAAAAGAGCAAATACCACCAATTACAAAATAATAAAATGTCCATTTGTTCTAGAAATAAACAAAACAGAAATGTTATAATTTAGTGAAAAGAGATAAACTTCATGATGGAGGTTTATCTGTGGCTCCCTCTGGTGCTCGACAGTAATAAACAGGTTTATTATTATAGTGTGACCTGAATGGAGGGGTGCTCACTTTGTTTTATGAGCCTCACGTTTAGTTTACATGAAGAACTGAACTCTAAACATGTTTATGTGTCATTTCAGTGTGAAGAAGTTCTCTGATTCTTTACATCATTTATTTTTCTGAAGATATGAAGCTGATTCTTTGTGTTTGTCTCAGATCACCCTCCGAGTGAAGCAGTCTGAGGTTCAGTGTCTGAAGCAGGAGATCACGTCTCTGAGGGACGACCTGCAGTCGGCACAGAGGGTGAGAATCACACACGGGCAGCTGCTGGAGTCATAAATAACATCTGTCAACCAAAAAGAGAAGAAGTGACCGTGGTGTATATATATATATATGTGGTGTCTGTCACGTTTCAGGACAAGAGGAACGCCTCAAAGAAGTGCAAAGACGTGTACACGGAGCTGAGCGTCACCAGAGCCAAAGCGGAGCGAGAGATGGACGAGCTGAGAGAGAACCTGAGGCTGGCTCATCACGCTCTGGACCAGACGTCAGCCTGAAAACAGCAGATCATACAACAGCAACAACACATTCGTCTTCACTGTAACACAGAGAACTTCTCCTGCAGCTTTACCCACAAGAACGATATTTAAAACAAAGAAGTCTGGCCGTGTGTCTTATTTAATAAATCCAGGAACACAATCTCATTTCACACTCCTTTTCTATGTTTGGTTTTAAAGTTGTTTATACTGTCTGTGAATGTTTAGATCAGTTAGTAACTGTTTTGACTCTGAGTTTGTCATTTACAATTTATTTTTAACATATGTTTCCCAAAACTGGTCCTAATGTTGTGTGTTATGTATATATTGTGTCTGTACAGGCATTGTGTTGTTGTAACACTTCAATCTGACGTGTATGTCGCTCTCGCTCTCTAACCTCTGCTGTAAGTGTCGTCATTAAACTGGTCAGGTATTTTCTTTTTTATCAATTAAATAATTTAAATTAAACAAGTAAATGTACTTGTAATATATATTTGTAAACTGCAGTATTAAAAATATAAATGTTTTTTATTAATTAAACCAAATTGGCAGATTTAACCAACACTGACGCATTGTATTTTATGTTGTTAATGAGACGAAGTTTATAAATGAACGATTTAAATCAAAGTCAGTTCACATTATATTGTTATATTCAGGCTCCCGTTTTTACTTCAAAATAAAAGCCCCTATTGACATTCTTCTAACAGTCGGACAGAATATAGCGAAAGAAGTAGACTAAAATGAATCTGATTCAACAATAAATATAAACTTCTTAAGATCTATTGTACAAACTGTGATGTAGAGTACTGCTGTATACACTGTTAGTAAAAATGACCTTTATCGATAAAATGTATTTTATTTTGCTTTAACATTTGTCAGTGGTGGAAAGTGACTCCTTTAACCCGAATGCTGTACTTAAGTACAACTTTGAGGTACTTGTACTTCCCTAGAGTAATTCCATTTCATCTTCCAGTCTGCACTGCATTTACTTGACAGCTTTAGTTACTTTCCAGGTCAAGATTTTACATAAAAACATCTAAATATATGTAATGGAGTATTTTTATGTCGTATAAATACTTCTCCACTACTGACATTGAACGTGTTGTGTAATAAAAAACAGTCAGAGCAGAACTGTCACTTCCTGTACAAGAATTAATCTTTTAAACTTTTTAAATTTATTCTCATTTTAAACAAAAGAACATAATACAGCTTCAGTACAACCCAAGAAAAGAAGACACTTCTTAAAAAATAATATATTTCATAATGATGGCAATTTACCAACAAAAAGCCTAGAAGACACTTAATATCTGTCTGTTTTATATATATATTGATAAGTATGATATACCCAGGCTCATCTGTTATTGTTTTTATTTACATACTATTGAAGAAACCAAACGCTACACAGTCTTCACAGATATGATCAATTACAAATCTGCAAAGGTCTTGTTGCCAGAATTTCTTGTTCTTTATTTGTCTTCCAATATATTTATTATTTACAAACCGATTCCAATATGACATGAATGTGGAATCTCTTTGAAAAAGGGCTTTATTATTGAGGGGATGGACTGAGAAACCATTTATTCCCTACCGGTAAATCATCTGTATGGAAGCTGGAAGATGAAAAAGTTAGACTTGATAATAAAAATATCCCCATGGCACTTTTAGTGCATTCATCTGCAACCATAACACAGACCAGATGTTTCCAGTTGCTGTTCAATGAAGGTTGTCTCCTCAGCCACATCGGTTTTATTATTCTACTCCAGAGCTTTTCATCTGTTGTAAAGCCACGTTTAAAGTAGTCTTCAATATACTCACAATGTATTTCTGTGTCAAATGTAGGGTAACCTATGAAGAGCTGCTTCTATGACTGTTGTGTTTAAGTATCTTATAATTTAGAGTTTCTATCTCATAATTTCGATTTACCATGGGGATATTTTTATTATCAACTAACTTTTCATCTTTGTCTCGCTTAAATGGGCTTCCATACATCTGGGATTAGGGACACATTTCAAAACGTGTGCATTGCTTCTTGAGGTATTTTACTTTGAAAGGACGCCGTTCTCTTCCGGTGTTCCCCTGGTTTTCTGGTCCGACTTTACGGTGACGAAAGATGGTCTCCATGATGACAACTTTAAAATACCAACAGTAGCCAGAAGGGGTTCTAACTGCCTGACAGCAAATTATTTAAACAAAAACAATGTTTGTGTCTCGTTATCGCGTCGAGTGTCGGCTAGGTTTGAATTAGCATAGCGTGCTAACGTTAGCTAGCCAGCTAGTATGGAGTCGCTGCACTTGTTTACATCCGGTCCTGATGACGGTGAGGTGTGTTAGCTAACCCGGCTACCAGGCGTGTTTTGTGGGGAGAGGGTCCTCCTAAAGCCGCTCTGTGAGGACCAGGACCGGGGGTCGTCTGTCAGACCTGCTGCCACCTCAGGGGTAATTTAACACTTTAATAAAACACACATTATTATTTTGATGTGAGTTAAAGTAACGTTACATGTCTTCATTGATAAACAGGTTACATTACCTTTTACGTTACTCATGGACGGGCCTACCTGTTAACAGGTGAGAAAGATCAATTACAGACCTCATCCTGATTCTTAATTAATGAATGGATAACTAATATAAATTATATAAATAGTCTTTGAACTAAATGGAATCCAATATTTGTTTTCCTTCCTGTTACAGCTGCACAGCATATTGAGACATTGTTTAATTTAAATACACTAAAGTTAGTAAATAATTATAAATAAACATAATTAAAATAAATAAAATAGAGCCTGCATCGGGTTCTGCTTCTTGTTTAAGAAACATTTTTACAGCCTTTGTTTACATAATACTTCTTCTTCTGTCTTTTGGATTTTTTATTTATGCATTTATTCATTTATTTGGTTGTATTCGGCTGTTCTTGAGTTTTTCATTTTTGCTGTCTAAGCACAATGTGCTCCCAGCTTGAACGCTGCTACACAAATTCAATAATTAACATAATTGTTAGTATTTCTATGACTCCTACAGCTCACCATGATAAACAGGACTCAGCCAGCTTCTCTTCATCTCCAAAGTGAATTAAAATACAGAAGTTCGGTGGCTGGGCTGCAATTAACAATTCCAAAACATGGGGAAAAACATCACAGCTTCTAAGAGCCGAAGGTGACGTCTTCAAATGTTGTGTTTTGATATTCAGTTTATAATGAATTATGACCATGAAAAGCAGCAATTGGTAAGCTTTTTGTGTTTGTTTTATATTACTTTTTTTGCTTGAAAAGTCACTGAAACAAATCAATCATCAAAATATATATTTTTGTGTATTTCTGGTTGTGGTTCACCTTTAGTGTGCCACTGAAAAAGACACAAAACCACCTGAAACAACATGGCGGCATCTCTCTCCTTCTGGGGATCTTGCTTCTCTAGAGATTAAACGATTAGTCTATTAATTGAACAGTTGATTGACAAAAACAAATAACCATCAACTGTTTTGATCGGTTGATTTTTCCAGCGGTAATAGTTGGAAAAAAAGCCCAAATTCTCTGGTTTCAGCTTCTCAGATGAGATGATTTGTTGCTTCTCATCATCATGATTAACTGTGAACTGAATATCTTCAGGTTTTAGACTTTTATTTCAACTAAAACAGACATTTGAAGATGTCACCTCGGGCTCTTAGTTATACATGCATCTCATACACATTAGTACTCCTCAACACCTGCAAACGGACTTCATTTTCTTTTGAAGAAATGATAATAAACCGGTATAAAATGATACATTTCACTGAATTGACGATGTTTGTTGCAGTGATGGAAGTGTCCCCTCAGGACCCTCCTCTCATGGCCATGGACCTGTCAAAGAGCTACTCGGTCAACCCGCTGACCCGCAGCCACACGGAGGCCATGGACCTGGCAAAGAAGCCAGAGTGGTACCACAGACGCCCGCCGAGCTGCAGCACCGACATCGGCTCCCCGTACAGATCCAGAGCCTCGTCCTCCTACAGCGCTCCGCTGCATCCTGAGCCCGGTGCGACTGTCCACTGCAGGGACCCGGAGCAGGACCCCGAGTCTTTAGGAGACTACGTGAACTCATCACTTGCTCCCGGGTTGGATCTGTACCGCGACGGAGTTCACGGCAGCCTGTGGCATCCGGGGTTCTACGGACCCGACCAAACCGGCGGTCCAGTCTTAGAAAGCAGCGGCGGAGAGGAGAGCGACAGCGGCAGCGGCTCCGATGTTATCTTCCTCGTGTCCTCCGCTAAGGAGCCACTCTTATGCACTTCTTTCCTCCAAGACAGCGTGAGGCACATCGTGGAGCCCTTGACCCCGGTTGTGTCCTCACTGGAGGCAGGGAGAGGTTGCTATCACCTACCGCAGCCTCTGAGCTCACCCGGTCCTGATAGCTCGTACTCGGAGGACTCCTCAGACAGCTCGGTGGACATTCCCGTCCATCACACCAGACCCGTGGTGCTCCTGTCCGACCTCGGCGCCGTTTACGGCAACACTGCCGGATCTCCGGTGGACATGACGAGTGATGACAGCGACATCGTCGAGGTTTCGGTCAGGAGCGAAAAGAAGAAAACATTTCCCTGTAAGAAGAAGAGTCTGGTGAGAGAAAGTGCTCCACAGAGCGAGGACGAAAAAGTTCCACTCAGAGAAGTTCGACGTAGCCCCAGAATCCGGAAATCGGTGTCGGAAACGCCTCCGTTCACCTACAGTGCGTCTCGCCACAGTTTGAGGAGACAAGCCAAAAGCGACGCTGTGGGTATTTATAACGAATGTTGTGACTCCGACGACATGATGGACTACGCGTTGAGGTTGTTCAGCTCGGATGCGGACGAGGAGTCGACCTCGCGGCCGAATGCGTCGCAAAGAGCGAGCAGTAACTCAGAGGAGTCCGACGTGGACGTTCGGACGGACAGGAAGTCGTCACAGAGAGAGTCGGAGGAGCAGCAGAACAAAGCCTCAAACGCCAAAAGCATCAATAAAGGAAAGAAGCCGCTTCGTAAAGCTAAAAGCTTGAGGACTAAACAGAAAGAAAACTGCAGCTCCACAGCAGAGCAGCACGGAAAGAAAAGAAGTAAAAAACCTGTAGCGAGACGGAAGAAAAGAGGTCGTTCACACACCGGACCTTCTGCTCTGTTCTCTCCCAGAGAGCCGGAAATCAAGCTCAAATATGCAAACATGAAAAGGGAGAAAAAGATCAAGAAATTGGGAAGTTTCTGCCCATTTGTTCACGTGAGGAAGAGGATGTGCACCGTTGTGAACGACCAGGAGGAAGAGGAGACGGTCCGGAGCATCAGAGGACGGCAGCAGAAAGCCTCCAGCTCTCCGCCCGGGTTCCTTCCCAGTTCGTCCTGTTTCCAGTTGGGTCGGGTCGGCTCGGACGGCCGGAGTCCGGTGACGCCGCTGTGCTGCCTGTGCGGTCAGACGGCCAACGCCACGGGCCTCGGCGACCTCCACGGCCCGTACTACCCCACCAACCCGTCTCTGGACCGCAGGACCGAGCAGAAAGAGGAAGAACCACGTTTACTCGTCAGCAGACGTTCAGTGAACTCCTCCGAGGACGGTCTAGACGGTTACGACTGCTCTGCTGTCAAAGGTCTGCTGGAGGGCGACGGCCGCTCTCTCCCGAAGGAGCCTCTTCGTCTGGACGAGGGCTGGATCCACGAGGACTGCGGGATCTGGTCCGCCGGAGTCTTCCTGGTCCGAGGGAAGCTGTACGGGCTGGAGGAGGCGGCCCGGCTCGCACAGGAAACAGTGAGTGAAACACACAGACGTCTCATGCATCATAATTAAATAATAGTTTCATTATTTATTGAAGTTCTTGCTTTACATCTTCCAATAGAAGTGATGGGGGATGAAAGCCACAGTCAGATCAAGTGTATCAGAGCTTCATTAACTAAGTCTGTTAAATCTTCAAGTCTTCAAATGTCATGTGACCTAAAGACCAAAACCCTAAATTATTTAGTTTACAATGATAAATGATAAAGAAACAGAAAATCCTCACATTTCAGAAGCTGAAACCAGAGATTGTTTCACGACTTTCGCCTGAAACATTTCTTATTTAAGGTGATTTTTTTCTCGCGATCAACAAATCGATGAATAATTTTCGCACAAACGTTTCTTCTTTTTTTTTTGATTTTTCTTTAGCTTGAAATTTCCTCTGTTTTACAATCCTCTCACAGCCGCCCAGAAAGGAAGCAAAGAGGGATTTTCAAACTAAAAGCAAACTTTGGGACTTTGGGATCTTTCCCAGCCAGCATGAAAAGGAGGAATACTTTTAGCATCCAATAACTATTCAGTAATGCATAAGAGGAAGTGAGTTACTTTATTGAAATACATTTAACAGACAGTAAACCTATCCGTACAGGAAATATTACATATTTAAGTTGTTCTGTGCAAAGAGTTTTTTGACTGTTTTGTTGTTGTTTTCTGTGATTCTGCATCACATAAAGAGATAAATGGGCTTTTTATTTCCAGATGTGTTCAGCGTGCCAACAAGCAGGTGCAATAATCGGATGTTTCCAGAAGGGCTGCCCCAGAAACTATCACTACAGATGTGCTGTTCAGTCAGGTGCAGTCTGACACGTGTGCCACTAAAATACTGCAGCTGTGAAGAGATCAATAAATGAAATACATAAATGTTGTTTTTGTTTACCTGCTGTCTGAACAGCTCGTGTCGGTAAACCTTCGTTCTCACTCGGCCTGAAGGGACGAATACTTCAGAACATAAAAGTTTATTTTGTGTTTTTTGTGTTTTTCAGGCTGCGTCTTAAACGGGGACAACTTCTCAATTCGATGTCCGGAGCACAAAGTAAGTTCAGCTTCAGTGAGAGAGGGTTGTTGCGTCTGTTGGTTCACAGTGTGAGGAGCTGCACGGCCTCTGGGGGTCGCTGGTGGGTCATCAAAATATAAAACTGTATCATGAGTGTGTGAGGAGACTCGTTACATGTTAGTATGAACAACCGCAAGTTAATGGTGATATCTGTAGAATAAAATATGAGAAATAGTTTCATATAAAGTTAACTATAGCCACATATAAATAAATAGATTTAAAGCCCATATTTAAATATATTGAATGGTACATTTCTTTGTTTTGTTGATTCCAGATGAAATATTAATAACATACTGTAGCAAAAAAATATATATTTAATTCCTGTAAATAAACAAAAATAAATCACACTAAATGTAAGCGAGTAAATGTAGATGCTTGTAGAAAGCATCCCCTGCTTTATGGTCTGTGTGACTCTAAATGGACCATAATGTACTAAATGAACATCATGCTGTATTGAAGAAGACTTGAAACTAGAGATTGAGACATAAACTCATGTTTACAATGTTTACTGAGGGAATAAATCAAGAGAGAAGTAGAGTCATTTTCTCATAGACTTCTATACAACCAGAGGAGTCGCCCCCTGGTGGACACTAGAGAGAATGCAGCTTTAACACATGAAGCATCGGCTTCACTTTTCAGAACCGGAGTTTTATTTTTTCATGTGTCATCAGATAAATCCTAAAGATTTCTGTTTCTGACGGACAGCCGCTGTGAGAGGCCGAGGTCCTGGAAGTCAAAAACATGTTAACCTACAATACACTGTAGTACCCTGTAGTACCCTGTAGTACACTAATACACCGTCACACATGTCCTGTTTATTTATTTGTTTGTTATTATTGTTAATAATGTGTGTTTGTATCCGACAGAACAAATTGTTGACCGTTGTGACCCGACAGCACAAGAGATGACGCGGAAGACATTTGGGGGAACTGGAGGTATTTAACATTTAAACAATTAAAGCTGCTTGTTTGTGGAGATGCAACTAATCTGTAACTATTCCAGAAATGAATGAATCGTTTGATCCTGAGCGTCTCTGTAAATGTGACTTTGACAATAAATAACTTTAAATAGTTTTCTCATAATTTTTAGACCAAACAAACGATTGATCAAGAAGAGGATCAGATTATTTTCATCTCTAATCGTATAAATGTATACAAATATAATAACAATATGTCCATAAATGCATTTCTGTATCTTTATTGTCTTTCTTTCTTCCAGAACGATCCACAGATCTCCTCCGGACGCGATCGGCCTGACTTCACCTCGGAGGTTTTTAAACACCAACTAACGAGAGTTCACGTGTGTTTGCTCGAGCAGAAGGAAAATCTTCTGGTAAGATTCCACATCGGAGACGATCCATCAGGGGCCACTTTAGGGTTTTTATAAGGTGTGTGTGTGTGCGTGTGTGTGTGTGTGCGTGCGTGTGGGAATGGGTATTTATTCCTCCACACTTAATGTCACAAATACAGTTTTATTATTTGAGGATAATAATTAGCGTTAAACGATGTATTGATTGGTTGTTTAGGAGATCTTTATACAAAGCCACTTTTCTTTCTACTGTATTTTTTACTACTTTTTGAATTCCTGTCGTTCTTCAGTCATTGCATAACAAAAAGTTATTTATTTTCATAAAGCTGCATGCACAGGTAATGTTTATCGGTGATTATTTATGTCTATTTGTAGACTTTAATCTTCCCCCTTTTACTAATATTATTTAAATTGAGTGTAAGAAGATAGAATTCCTGTTTGAAGCCTCTGAAGCCACAAACTGTACGTTCTCCTTCTTATCTATATATATATCTTATCTATATTTATTGAAACAAATCTCTGATCAACGGCAGCGTTCAATGTTTCTGTGAAGTTTCTCTTATTGTGACGTTACAAGACTGAAGAAAGTGTCGAATTAAAGGGTCGCTTCAACAAAATCACAAAAAAGAATTTTTATGATTTTAGATTTTAATGATTTGTGTAAAAAATACAAATGCCAGCTCCTGAAATGTGAGGATTTGCTTCTGCTCTTTGTTTCACATCATTGACGATTTATTAGTATTTGTGGCTGTTCAGACAAAACTAACTATTTGAATATTACTTTGGAACTACAGTTCCCATGATTGTTGGGTTTGGGGATGTAAACAGGAAGTACTGTGTGGTATTTGTGTAGATTTCGTTTGCAGTGTTCACATGAACGTTCAGACGACAGTCACTGGATTACTTTAAACAGAAGAAGATTTATAACAGCTTACAGTGAGCCTCTTTTATTCTACCAGGATTAATGGACATTTATTTTATTAAATATGAAAAAAGGTTGATTTTGTCCTCATTAAATCAAACAGTTTGACATAACTTGACAAAGCGACGCAGTGAAATGTATTTTTGTGATTTGGGTGAATTGACCCTTTAATATGTGGTGGAGCGTTAACGGCCGTCTGTTTCTGAGCTCCTGTGATGTGACGGACGACTCGTTCATTGTTTAAGACGTTCCGAGTTTTATCATTTGAGGAATGAAACAGATAATTAATGTTATTTAATAAAAGTCAATAAAACTGAACTCTTGTCTTTGTCCGTCTTTAAATAGACGAATAGATTTAAATCTACGAATAGATTTGAATAGATTTAAATAGACTAATAGATTTAAATCTACGAATAGATTTGAATAGATTTAAATAGATTTAAATAGACCATTTGGTTCGTTGTGATGAAACCAAAATGTATAAAATTTAAATTTCTCCTTTTCTAATTTTTATTATTTTTTTTGTTCCCAGAGGATTAACACAGGATGTGTGATTTACAGCAGCAGCTGAACGTGTTGATAGAGTACATCACTGTAGTATTACAACTCCTGAAGTAACAGACGTGAACATCAGACACAGAAGCAGATGAACATTCCTGGTATTTACTCTCCGTCTGCTGGTGAATATGTAAAGACGTCTGAGAAACAGTGATCAGTGAGAGCAGATGTCATTACTATGCTGAACATGCAGCGATGCTCAGCTGCACTGAGCTGGTTTCCATCCTTCATATACAAGCAGACCTGAGTTTATTCTGCTGAACTGACACTGGAAACACACGTTTAATCTGTGTGTGTGTGTGTGTGTGTGTGTGTGGTATTTTTTTAGCTGTAACATTGAATCTGTGCCTCGGTGGGCGTGTTATGTAACTCGGCTTCCTGCGAGGCTCTTTGGCGGCAGACTGCTCGTTACAGTCAGAAACATGTCCCAGTGGCTCCACTGTGTTTATTGGGGCATAATTATGTGACCGACATGCAGAAAGTATAAATATAGAAAATACATGCCGAAGCAGGAATGCACATTTGCACATCTCTTGGCTTTAATCTGCAGTTTGATCAATTGAAATAGCAGAAACAGGTTATATATTATCATTATATTATATATTATACAGGTTATAGATTATTATTACTCTGCAGGATTTTACTGCTGTAGCTGTTGAGGTGGAGCTCATGCTGGCAGTTGTGACTTCGGCTATTTTGATTTTTTTTCATGACATCTGACATGCTATATACTATGACTTTTTTCAATGAAATATTTAAACATACGATGACTTTTTTTAATGAACTTTTTCGACATGCTATATTAGAACATTTTTCCATCACAGTAATGCACTAGAATGCTTTTTAATTATATTTTTCTACATATAATGGAGTTTGTATTAAATACTAAACTAGGACTTTTGTCATGGCACTTTATCCCTTTTTCAACATTTATTATTTGTTTCATGACGAACTATACTGTCTAATTCATGGAGTTTTCATAGGACATGGTATACAGTGACATTTATGACATATTTAGCATTGAGGACGTTCTGTCATGCTATTAGCAAAAGTTAGCAAATTCGGTGGACAACTCGGTAGTTTAATGTGGACGTGAGATGGAAAAGACATTTTGTTTCATGCTTACCTTCTTCCTGTGCAGCCCTCAGACAGTGGGATGAGAAGCCCGTACTTAGAGGGACTTTTGGACAGAATCTTTTAATGGTTAGAAAGCAATGCTAGCCGTTTCCCGCCATTGTTTTCTAGCTCAGTGGTTTCTCTCTGTAGCTTCTTATTAACCGTCCAGACATGAACAGTATAGAATCTTCCAGAAATGCCGAAAGAACAAATCACAGCGTCCGCTTTTAATTTTCTGGGTGTTTATTTCAACAAATGTTCACAGTAATAATCACGTCATACAATACTTTAAAAAACACAAAGAACATTTCCGTAACATTTCCATCCCCAAGTGCTTTTGAAATATTTCAACCATTTGTTCATCTTTAACTCAATCACCAAACAGTTGAGGGTTTCCCCAAATACTTTTATATTGTTTTCCATTCTGAACTATATTTCCCTGATCTTGGCTATTTTTCAGGAAAAGACAAATTCATCATTTCCATGAAAGGTACAATTTCTATTTTCTTTAAACCATGCATATTAAAAACTAAGGTTATTCAAGATAATTCAGTATTTCCTCCTCCCACTTACCAAATAGATAATTACATTCGGTGTTTTTACCTTAAAAGGAAATTGGCTGCAGACATTTTCTAGAAGGTAAGAAGATTCCCGATTAACACTTCGAGCCGACCACGAGGTGCGTCCTCAGCCGCTCACATGAGTGGGTTGGTTTAGGCATCGCAGGCAAACATGAAAAAGGACATTTTGGGTGAGAAAGAACAGTCTGGTTACTTATTGTTTGTGGGCGATCACGACAACATGACAAATATTTAAAGAAAAATGTGGGTTTGTGAAAGCCACCTGCTTCTACAGAAATTCAAAATTCTCTGGTAAAAACAAATCATAAATATCTGAGATTAAAAAAAACACCACACACTTTACAGGAACACATCGACCAAACAAACACACGGTAGTACCGTCAACAAGTCCTCTCCAAAGGTGATCATATCTTTTCTTCAGGTTATTTTAGCATTTTATGGACTATTCCAAACATTTGAACATATTGCTTGTGGATTATGAATGTTTTTGTTTTCTTTCTTCAGCTTTATGTTTCTTTACATGTTGTCCAGTGAGTTCATTTCAGCATCTGATAAATAAACCACAAACGAGAGGCTTGTGGTCGTCTCGCTGCTCATTTCCTCAGAGCTCGTCTTCATCAGAAATGAGTAAATCCGCAGTGAAGCTACAACGTATGTCAGGCTGTTGATCCCGACGCCAGGCACCAATAACTACACTCTCCTCCTCCTCATCATCATCGGAGAAATCTTCCTCCTGCAGCCGGAACCGCACCACTAGAAGCCGCCTACACGCAGATCTCGATGGGCGTTGCCACCAAGATGCGTCCTCGTTCGTTGTTATCTCTGTTGACCCTCTTGTAGCTGCTGGTGGAGGACGGCGAGCTGTTGGAGGACATGGAGGAGTAGTGGGTGTCCATCATGACGCTCCCCTTCGCCACCGCAAAAGCGGGCGACAGCCTCTGCTGCTTCAGTCTGTCCACCAACACGTCCTCTTCGGATGAAGACGAGCTGATGTCCAGAGGAGGCGCACTGCTCGCCAAGCCGCCGCCGCCGTTGTTCCCGTTCTCCGTGTCCAACATCCAGCACAGGTTGAAGTAGCTGAAGACCTCCTTGACGGAGCAGCGGCGCTCCTGCTCGATGGAGAGGAGCCTTCGAAACATTCGAAGGGCCTCGTCGGTGAAGCGGCGCCACTGCGACGGCACGGTGCCCGTGCGGCGACACTGCCAGCGCACAAACTCCTCGTAGAAGGCGTCGTTGGGCATGGCCTTCTCCCAAGGGAAGTTTCCCGTCAGCATGCAGAAGAGCAGCACGCCGAACGCCCACACGTCCGTGCTGTAGTCCACGCTGAAGCCCTCGTGGCGCGCGGTGTCGCACAGCTCGGGCGCCGTGTACGGGATCGTGCCGCTCACGCGCTTCACGGGAGAGCCGGCGCGCCGCGTCATGCCGAAGTCGGACAGCTTGACCTTCCGGCACTCTTTGTCAAAAATGAGGATGTTCTCGGGCTTGATGTCTCGGTGGACCAGCTTCTTGCAGTGCAGGTAGTCCAGGGCGATGGCCACCTGGTGGACGCAGCGCTTGGCCACCGGCTCAGGTAGTCCCACCTGAGCAGCGACGGAGAACAATAAAGTTAGTTATATGTTATATCATGATTACTAAGCAGATGCATGTACGTTTCTCTCACAGCTGACGGTTTCCCTCACCTGTGGAGGGATGATGTCAAACAGATCTCCTGCCAGCGCGTACTCCTGAGCGAAGATGTAGTACTCGTCTGTTTCGAAGGCGATGCCGTACATGTTGATGATGAAGGGGCAGGGCGACAGGTAGAGGGAGATGCTGTACTCTCTCAGGAAGCTCTTCAGTTTGGTGGTTTTCTTCCTCAGAAACTTCAGAGCCATCTTTGTCCCTGAGAAAGAAGAAGGAAAGAGGACAGAAGTGTTACGCAACCAAAGTAAATCTAGTTCCTCGCTTCTTCTTCTTCAGCTTTTCCCAACTGATTTATTTCACGGCCGCCGAATTGCAGGAATGAAACTTAATTAAGATGATCAAAATGAGAAGAACAATTAAAAACTACAACGTCAATGAATTAGTTGCTGCCGTTTCTCAAATCCTCTGCCAGACTATGTTCCCACGGAGTGAACATGTTGAGCTGCTTTCATGCAGCCACGAAGTATTTACATCCTTCACTTAGAAGTACTAATACCACACTGTGAAAATACTCCACTATGAGTAAAAGTGCTGTATTGATAACTTTAAATATGCAAGTATTATCCAAAAGAGGTACATATTGTACAGAGGTACAACATGTACCTCTGTACAATATGTACCTCCGAGATGCAGTGAAGTAAAAAGTACAACATGTACCTCTGACGAGTAAAAAGTACAACATGTACCTCTGACTGGAGTAAAAGGTACAACATGTTGAATCTGCACTAAATGTCCTGAGTTACACACCTCGGTTCATGTTTCTTTACATCAACGGCTGCAGACATGAATTGCATTAGAAAGGCAACGAAGACGAGCGTCTTGATTTAATAATGTCAAAGATTCACAGGAAGGCATCGAGTGGTCCGGAGGGAACACGGGGAAGTCCTTCGTGAGGTTCGGATGCATCATCTCTCCTCGGCAGACACTTCAGTGCAGCGAGAGGAGCAGCGAGGGGAAACCAGCAGAGCTCCATGTGAAGCAGCGCAGACAGCGAGCTGGAGAGCAGCGAGGACGAGAGGACGAGAGGACGAGAGGACGAGAGGACGAGAGGACGAGAGGAGACGCTCCTCCAGCACCACCGGCTCTGCAAAGAGCTCTGAGCAGTTTCACAGGTTACAGAGCGCAGACACTCTTTCAGGAGGTCAGGAGGTCACTTTGCTCTAACGCCGTGATGCAGAAGGACTTTACCTCCAAATAAATGAAATACGTTTCTTCCATCACGCTCGAAGCGTTGCAACATTTCTCACGACGCTCTGGCGTAAATGTATCATCTCCCTGAGGTTTCTTATGAATATCGTACGTTATCGATTTGCATTTGATTCAAGTATGCTGAATCATCTCGTACTAGTTCTTGTTTGCAGAGTACCACTGGATGTACATATGAATATCACTGAGTTACTTTAAACGTGATGAGTCAGAGGAAAGTTCTAGAGCGTGTTCCCTCTTAAACTACACATTTACTCAAGTACTGGATGCGTATTACTTATACTTCTCTACAGTCCAGAGGTAAATATTGTACTTTTTATTACATTTATTTGAAAGCAATAGCAAATTTCAGATTTAGAAAACTAAAAAATATTAAATGAATAACTTCATTTTATAACAATATGTTAAGAGACACAGCAGTAAGAAACTAGCTCTGCATTTACCAGCTGCAACAGTTCATTTAATGAACAAATCAATGATTCAACAGTACATAACCCAGTACTTCAATAGATATTATTCTGAAAGAGATCTTTTACTGCTTTATATTGGTGCAGCAACACCAAACAGACTTCACCACATTCTTTACCTCCGTCCTCACTTGTTGACTCGTATCTTTTTATGACTCTGAACATTCATGCATTCGTTCCCAAACACGCAGCAGAAGTCAGCAGATCTTCTCTAAATGGAGTAAATAAATACTTTCCTGCAGCAGCAACAGTTTCATGTTTCATGGAAAATGAGTCGCTCCGTTAACGTCAGCCTGCCGGTTAACGTGCCGAGATAAACGGACAGAAACTAAATCTGTGATTGATTTTCATTCAAGTTCCCTTCTTCACTAAAACGTGTTTGCACAAAATAACGACTGAAAAGGTGAGAACACAGACTTCTTCGGCCCGTTTACTCTCATAGTTATTAACATGACATTCATACAGAGCACACTGGCTCTGTGACGCGTTAAGAAGAAACGCACGTGCAGCTCTTTCATTATCTTCTGCTTTAACGGCACTTTGCAGGCTGGAAAAGGTCAGAACTCATCAGCCGCTCTGAAAATGAGCTTTGTGCTCCATAAAGGAGACGATTCAGAAGCTCTGGGCAGATGGGCAACATTTTGGGCTTTTAATGTGAAAAAGGTGGAACAGAGTTTCCATTAGTTAAGTGGTGACTTCAGGCCGTCTGGCGCCAGATCGCTCCTGAAGCGCTGCGTTAAACCGTGAACACTTCACCGGAGTGAGGAGGATCATCTTCCATTCGCTCAGCGGCTGTTCTGCTGATTGGAAACGAAGCGTCAAACAGCAGGCGAACATTGGCTGTGCTCCTCGTGCTGGAAAGCAACAAAGTACATTTACTCAACCTCTGTACTTATGTACAACTTTGAGGTACTTTATTTACTCAATTTGTTGCTGCTTTATACTTCTACTCCACTACGTTTAGGAGACAAACGTCATACCGTTACTGCACTGCATTAATCCATTACTCAGATTATTAACACAAAAATATAAATCAACTCATACATTCTGATGCGTTATTATAGTTTCAACTACTCAGCATCATATAAAGTATTAAAATGAGCTGTGTGTTTACCAGCTGCGACAGTAAAGTGATGAACACATGAATGCATCAGTGGTTATTATACATTATAAATATAAACGGGTCGTTCTGCATATTGTGTGTTTGTACTTTTTAAGTATATTCTGATGCCAATACTTTTGTATGTTTCCTAAAGTAACATGTTGATTGTAGGCTTTTACTTGTTCGAGTATTTCTGCACTGTGGTACAGTCACCGTTATACCAGTAAATGATCAGAGTACTTCTTCCGTCAATGGCAAACGTACGTCCTCCGATCAATAATTCATTCATTCATATATTCTACTGTGTTGGTTCTATGAATTCTGGGTGATCGTCAGTTGTAACATCCAGGTGTGCCTGAAAGTTAAGAGGGCTTCGAATGCATTTTTGTATTAAACTCCCGTTATTGTTTACTCGCGCTCACTTCAACATGTGGAGAAATCCAAAGCGAGCTGCAAAGAGCGTTAAAAAACAGAAGTTACCTCTGATTTTGTGGACGACCAGGTCCACTTTCCCGTAGGTGCCCTTCCCGAGCTCACAGACGACCTCGTAGTATTTGTTGATGTCCAGCTTCTCCAGGTTCTGAGCGGCGATCAGCTGGAGCTCCTCCAGGATGTCGACGGAGGCCCGGGGGCCGCGGGGCGAGGAGCTCATTGTTGTGGAGGGTCGGGCCGGAGCCGAGGGTCTGGTCTGGAGACGGGTGTTCCTGTGGGACGGGAGGAGCAGGAAGGAAGAGAGGACAGAACGCTTCGTGTTCAGGCCAAAAGAACTGCATCAAACCTTTGAGGCGTCACTTTGTGTCCATGAGAAACTTTTTGGTCTTTTAAAGATCACAGGGAGAGAGAGACACACATTCGTCATGTTTCCTGTCAATTGTCAAGATAATCTGAAGTGAACTTCTGAAATATGTAATCCAACGATAAACAGAGAACAAGAATAAGTCAGAGGTTGTGAACCGGAGACAAAACAAGTCGCCATCGAACCATCTACGAGAGAAAAATTGTTTCAGGATTTAGTTTGAATTGTTCTTTCATGTCAGAGAGTATTGGCTATGTTTAAATATATAAATAAATATAAATATTTATCCAGGAAGACACAGACAGCGGAAACAGTAAGTTAAACGATCCGTACGTCAGAATGCATTCAGGCGTTTCCATAATTAGTTTAGCTCATTAAATCTTTTTCAAACGAAAAACGGCTCAACTGACCGTAAAACCTTTTCCTGCAATTAAGATCGTTTTATTGAATTTTGCTTCCGAACAGCTTTTCTAACACGATACTTCAAAATGAGCATAAAATGTGTGGATGGAAACGCGGCTCATGACAATGCTAACCAGTTCACCGGTTAGTTGCGTGCATTAGCTAATTAGCTCAAAATGCTAACTCGATCTGAAACTTATGGAACAGCATTCGTTTGGCAGGTATTTCATCACACACAAGTTATGAATTTGAGCTCATGGTGGCACGAGATGAAAAGTCAGAGGATCATGAAACTTATTACAAATAATGCTGATGGGAACGTGAACGTCTGAACCAAATGTCATGGCAATCCATCCGAAAGTAGTTTAGATATTTCCATCGCTGTGAGCAGTAAAACATTTTAGAAAAGGAAAAGTTGTAACTAGTTTAAATGCAAATTTTACATTTGACAAAAAAAGTACAAAAAAGTAGCAGCTTCCAGCCCAAACTGTCGGCATCAAGTGACTTCCTGACTGTAAGTCGTGTCGTTCCAACATGATTGCAGCAACACGGACGCTGCACTGAGTTCACGTTCACTCCTCGGGGATGGAGGTCGGCGAGTCAGAGAGAAAACTCCCCAGAAGGTTTCTTTACATGCAGTCGTATACTGAACTCTAACGCCGTTAAGTAACAACATCAAAGTGTGAACGAGTCAAACTGTGTTTTGTGTTATTTCCTGTTGAAACAAGTCGTAATACTACAGTGTAGAAATACTCCGTTACAAGTAAAAGGTACGAAAGTTTTAGCATCAAAATATACTCAAAGTACTCATTTCAGAATAATACATATCATATTATTGGATTCTAATTATTGATGCATTAATGTGTTCATCACTTTAATGTTGCAGGAGGTAAATATGAAGCCAACTTTATTACTTTGTAATAGTGGCTTAATCTATAACAGACGAGTCATGTATGTCATTAAACATTATATTTAATATCAGTGATCTGAATCAGTAACTGAAGCTTTAAAATTAATGTAGTGAAGAAGAAAGTACAATATTTGTCTCTGAGATTGATAGCAGGATAAACTGATAGCAGGATAAACTGATAGCGGGATAAACTGATAGCAGGATAAACTGATAGCAGGATAAACTGATAGCAGGATAAACTGATAGCAGGATAAACTGATAGCGGGATAAACTGCATTTCACAGTCTCAGTACTTGTTAAGTGATATATAAATTGAATTTAATCCAGCATGTTGCTAAAACGTGCTTTTTCCTGAGTGGAACAACATGTTGTATTGTGTTATTCTTAGCTTCACTGAACCATAACTGACCGCGAGTTAGTTTCAGGATGGACTCGCGAACACCAGACGCACATGCGTGCGTGCAGTTTGCACAGTTTCACGCTCGACCGTCAAACCTCCCGAGCACAAGCATACGTATACTCTCTTATGTGCTCTCACACTGCCGTCATTTCAAAGAGCCAGCAGATGAAAGAAGTCACAACCAGCACTAATTAGAAGCATCTTCTGTTCACGCCAGCTCTCAGCAGCCGCGATGCTCCTTCTCAGGGTAACGGTGCCATGGCGGCTCCCCAGAGGGCCTCGAGGAGCGCCAAGCCCGCTTGCCTCCCGGATAAAAAGGGGGAAGAGGCCGCCTTCCATCTTTCTTTTCAGTGGAATTCTCTTCTGTAATCAAAGCTGGAACTCAGCCAATGTGCTTTGCGTCATTGCTGCTCGTCTCGCCATCTGTACCTCCCGGCTCATGTTACTGGCCGATTGCACAAAACAGGAGGGCTCGGTCTAACACCTGAAGGGGGAACGGGCTTAAAGACCTTTAATTCATCTCCCTGCACCAGCAGCAGCAATCTGTCACGTCTGCTTTGGGTCTCCTCCTGGACTGAGAATTGTATGCATGACCGCCTCTGGCCTCATTTTCTATTCGCAGAAAGAGAACATAACTAAAAAGGTCAGTGCGTGTGTTTTCCCCCCTCGACACAGAAGCCTGTAAAAGCAGACTTAAACTGCTGCAATGCAATGCTCTCAGGTCTCCACAGAAAGTCAGTCGATCAATTACAGCTTGTGCAGAACGATACTGCAGGAGTTTCAACTGCACAAAGACGGGAGATCACATTGCAGTTCTGGAGTCCTTGAACTGACCGCTAGTCAGTTTCAGGATGGATTTTAAGATCACAGGACTTCTACAACTCTATTCATGATGCAATGACTCTGCAACACTTAACCAAAGACCGACGGAGGAGCTGCCGTCTGCACGTTCACAACCTCACACCTGATAATATACAACTACCATCACTACATGCAAATGTCCATAGGAGCTGACAGACGTGCTGAGTAATGGGCTCTGTTGTTAAAGTAGACGCTCATTAAGCACTGCAGAAAAACTGCCTCCGTCGCCCCATTTGAGTCCAGGCCAACATCGACTTGTAAAACATCAGCACCTAATTAATCATTTGTGATGCTAAATCAATTTGTCAGCCAACGAGAAAACACTTAAGGAACAATAGTTCTCATCTTAAGTTATATTTGGCTGCACGCAAACGTCTGTTCCACCTGGAAAGAGTTCCAGAACGAGCAGGAAACAACACCTCATCAATCACACTGTACTCCAGCAGCAACTGGGTGTCTGGTACAGACTGAAACATCTCAACTATTGGATGGATTGTCATGAAAGTTTGGACATACATTCATGATCCCAAGAGGATGAACCCCACTAACTTTGGTGATCCTCTCGCTCCCTCTCCTGTGTGGCGGCCGGCCTGCAGCTCGGCCCTCCGGTGGAGCTCGGCGGTCGGCTCCCACAGCACATCAAAGCAGGGCGGCTTTAACCGCGGCTCGGCCGACCAGCATCGAACACCCTGCAGCTTTTGTGCCTGCACATCACTGGGCGCTCTCCTTTAATGCCAACAACCCATTTCTGCTGCTGTGAACCCCACGCTACAGTAGGTAACGTTACCCCCTTTGTCTGCTTTAATCTCTCTGCCTCTTTCTTCTTCTTCTCTGACTTTCTTTCTCTGCGCTGAATGTGTGATCTCTCTGTCTGCTGGGTGGCTGTGTGTACACATGCATCAATGTGCAAAGAACACCAGACACACATCTCAGCTGCAGCGAGGGTGACTCGACGTTCGGCTAAATTCGGGACAGTTAACACTGATTCTGGTGAAATATTATTATTATGTCCTTATAGACTGAACACATGAATTATGGCCGTTATTGTTTTTTGTAGCGACGTTGTTGAATTAAAACATTTATGTCGGGAAATTCAACCATCCATCGCCGACATGGAGCCCGGTGTGTGTCGTTTATTCAGTTGGTTGCAATCTGCAACTTCACCACTAGATGCCACTAAATCCTACACACTGCTCCTTTAAGCCGCAGATATAACTGCTTTTAACTAAGCGTTCGCATAATAGCTGCCTCACGTACCCTGCGTCCGTTTGAAAGCTTTTGTTGTGCATGTTGTCAGAATGTATCGCGACACATCCGCAAGATGCAATCTGCACATAAGTGGAAGGGGAAGTGTTGGGCCACTCAGGTGATGTGACAGGTTAGGGCTCGATTTAGAAGACGTGTATACCGCTGACGCCTTTCAGAATAAGCAATGCGTCACACTCGAGTGTTAATGGTTTTTCGACACAGTCGGAGTTCTCAGGTAAATGAACCTGCATCTTCAGAGCCAGTTACACTGCATGTCATCATTCATACAAGGAGCCATCTGCCCATCCAGTTCTACCGATGGTGCAGACTTCAGGAGTCATTTCAGAGTCTTGCCCAAGGACATGCAGACTTGCAGACTTGTGGATCCAGGAATCTAAACATGAATCTTCTGATTGGTGGACGACCCGCTGTACCTGCTGAGCCACAGTGCCCTCTCGTACATATGCCAAGTATGTCGACAAATCCTGAAGATAATGGAGGTCAATGGCGGTAAAGACCATGTTAAAATAGATTGCATGTCCCTACAAGTAAATATAAGGCTGCAACGAACGTTTGAATTCATTGTCGATTAATTTACAAACTGTTTTTCCAATGAATTGATGAAAGCTGGAGTGGACCAGCTCAACACAGCATGTCCCTACAGGTAAATGTAGGGCAGCAACACATTATTGATTTATGAAATGTCTTCCCAGAGTTCAAGGGGAACTCTTCAAACGTCTTGTTTTGTTCAAACAGATAAAACGTGACAATAAAAAACAGCAATTCATGTCATTTGAGAAGCTGAAACCAGAGAATTTGGAACATTGGTTTTGCTCTTCGTGTTGGTAAATGCCTAAAAGGATTAATGAGTATCAAAACAGTTGATATTTTTTATGTGAATAAAATAATGTTTTAATGGATTCATCAGTTCAGATATTAGAGGCATAATCTCCGCAGCCCAATTTGAGGGTCCAAATTGGTTTTTGATGCCATTTCCCCCCAAATAAAGAGAGTTCCCATCAATACAAAACAATTAAAATGAAGAATGAAGGTTTGAAGCATCCACAGTGTATCATCCTCCACACGACTGGAGAGCTGATGTCAGGATCATTGTTTACAGTCTGGGAGTCATAAAAACCACAAACTGCAGCACAAAGACATGAAGTGTGAACCAGCTCTGCAGACACAAAGCATGCATTACAAGCAATGCAACGTGTAGCACACATGAATCCAGGTATAGTGCAGGAGTGTGTGCACGTGAGCATGTTTGCAGATTAATAATGTGATCAATAAATGTACAAATCCCAAATATAGTGGCGTAGAGATGTGTAAACTGGGACACAATAGCTTGACAGCAGCTCCATTGTTCTGCTCAGTCTGTTTGCTCACATGGGGTCTGAGTTTGGTATTATAAAGAATTTAATAAATGATTTATAATTAAGAAACAGCAGTTTAGATGAATTAACAAAGCCGGATTGTAAACACAGCGTTAGTCCAGAGCAATGCTCTGCAGCACAAAGACATGCAACGTGACAACACAGAATCTGAGCTGTCAATGAATGCAACTGCACATTTAAAGACACAAACGAGCGTTCAATTAGCAGTTAATTGCTTTAAACCGGTCGGGAAATGATCACGTCTGATCTTACCTTTAAAAAGATGCTGCATGCAATCTGTCAATCCGTCCAGACACCTGACTGCTTTTAGGAAAAGAGGAAACAGAGCTCTTGAATTATTTCTTCTTCTTCACGGTGGAGCAGGGACCTCCGCTCGTCTGCACCGCCGCTGTCTGTCACAGTCTCCCCGCTGCTGGTTCACCCTCGAGCCGCTACGTCTCTCCGTCTCTCTATTGTCTCGCTATCCTGCAGGCAGGTCCCGCCCACCGCCGCTAACGTCCAATCAGAGCGCAGAGCGACGGTGCGCTCCTCTGCGACGATGCTGCATTCACGTAATGTAGGAATTTAATGGTTCATCTACAATCGACGAATACTGTGATGGTGTGTTTAACAGACTGGTAGGTTTGTTTTAGGATTGAGATTGGAGCTGGAAACGACAAGATAAGATACAACAAGACAAGATATTACAAGATAAGATAAAATAACATTAAAAAAATAACATTGAAAAATAAAGCAAGATAAAACTATGATAAGATAAACGAAGACAAGACAAGATAAGATACAAATAATATAAAATAAAAAAGTCTATGTGCTTTTTATTTAGATGTCTGAAATAAGGTCTGTGGTTATCACACGGTGAAAAGATTTTAATGTTCTGTTAATATAAAACAATATAATCCTTTATTAGTCCCACAGGAGGGAAATTTGCCAGATTACAGCAGCAAAGTGGAAAGCACAACATGAGACATCAGTGGAAAAAACAAACAAAAACAAACAAAACAAGTACAATAAATAATCAAACAGTAGAAGAAATAAGCAAGCCGTAACAAAAAACAAAATCTAAAAATACCATATACCGGGAATCAGATTGACTGGATTGAGTCAGTGAATACCCCTCTGGTGAATTTAGAAGCTTTTAAGTGTCACTAGAACACTCGTCCTTTATCTCAGTGGTGCAGACATGAAGTCATGTGACCGTGGAGGAACTCCTTTACAGTCTAACACTTCTGCTGATTGTATTCATGGCTCTAAAATCATTAAAGTGGTGTTTATTTGTGAAGATTATCACAATATGAAAGTAGTGTAACGGACTGGGTGACATATAAAATGTTTGTTTGCCACAAAAAATATGTTCTGCAATAATCCAAAATCAAATTAAAACATCCCGTTGGTTTTTTGTGGAGGGAAACCATGTGACGCTAACTTCCTGTTGACCTAAATAAAAATACATAATCCTGCAGCTCTCTATTAGGTGTGATTCAGGACTCATCCTTTGTCTGCTGTGGTACCCAGTGCAAACTAGGCCAATATATCATTTTGACTTATAATCATCAAAAGCAATGAGATAAAGATGGATCAAATATAGCAAGACACATATGTCAGGATTTAGGTTTCTATGAGAACATGTATTAGGAGGTTTTGTATAAAATATATGTTAAATGCAGCGATTTCTGTTCGCTGCAAATATTTCCTTTAAAATTGAGCTCAGAAAATCCATCGAGGAATATTGAAATAAACATTTCGTTTTTGACTTGTAACCTAATTTCTAACAGAGAAACTGTTGTTTTTTCTTCCCCTCGCAATTCCCACGTCCTTGAATGCAGCATGAAGACAGGCAGAAGGCAAAGCACAGCATGTTCTGGATGAAAAGTGAAGCTGTGGAGACACTCACATTGAAATCAATAGTTTGTCTGTGAGCGGCTGTTTGCAGCTGCAGCAGCCGGAGTGAATGAAAAGCTGAGCGTGAGATCAAACAGTGTGATCGTCTCCTGTGGTGAATAACAAGTGGTGAAAGCTAAGTCAAAGAGACCGAGTGGTGCTGGTTGGTGTATTGATTTGTGTCTGTGATGGGAAGCCTCATGATCATGAGGATTAGTTGAGGCTCTGTTTGGACCGATAAGGAGGTAAATGAGGACTTTGTTGTGATTATTGTTTAGTTATATCCATTAAAAGCAACGGTACATCTGAGGGACATCAATGTGATTAAAGGAATACATTTATCTTTATTTTTTTCTTACTTTTGCATCATTTTTGTCAAGAATTATTAAAGAATTTGACCCCTGTGTGCCTATGTTCAAATCAAATATAATTGCTTATATTTAAGGGCAGATGAGTCAATAAAAAGGTCAGAAATACTAATTTACTGACTTACTGCTTTACATAAAAATGTCATAATCATGACACGACGTGTTGTTGCTGTATATGGATTTTTGCTTTGTTTTATAAAGAAAGTTCACACTTAAGATGCATTAAAAGATGCAGATTGACAGATTTTACCACAATGTAATGCAACAACACGTTTTTAAATCACATGAGGTCTCCTGAGGCGGCTGTGGAGCGGGTCGTCCTTTTACCAGAAGGTTGGCAGTTCGATTCCCGAGCTCTTCGCTGCAGCTCTCTGCTCCTGGATGCTTAGTATGGGTTACAGGCAGAGCTCAAATGTCATGCATGTACCTGTATGTATACGACCGTGATAACTCCTGTGTGAGTAGTGCTTTAGTGTGTAATACATGAACTCAACATCATCTTTCAGGATAGTACTGCTTTATTTATTTCAACATATCAAACTAAATAACAGCAAAACATCTTTTAGGTTTCTGTGTTCCCATTTCAGTTTTTCTTTGAACAATATCCTAAATGTTCTTAAAGGAGCAGTGTGTAGGATGTAGTGGCATCTAGTGGTGAAGTTGCAGATTGCCGCTCAGGCCTCCTTTTCATTATACACCAATGAAACAACGTATCCAGGCTTTTTCGAGCATTTCCCGCTCCTTACATGCATATTGTCTTTTCAAAATAAAGTTCCTTTTTCACAACGTGAAAGTCCCCTGTTTGACTCATCCAGCGCTCCTCCCACCTGTCCTGTCCCACTTTTTGCAGTCTTTATACTTCCTAGTTTATGATCATGTGAATTAATCTACGAATTACAGCGCATTCATTTTCTTCGGTATAGCTACGACCGCTGTATGAGAACTGCCTTAAAATATAGTTACGTTTCTGGGTAAAGCAAGTTCAAAAGATACAAAAGTCACAAAACAACAAGTCATCCTCTAAAATCAAACTATAAAGAGTTAATATCCCTTTAAAATACATATATATGAACAAAAGCGGAGGCGTGTTTAGGTTAAAGGTCAAAGGAAATGATGAATACTTAATGAGTCCAGAATACCAGAATAAAGAGCAGCAACATCGATCTGCTGTGATTTGGTTGTTCAGCGAGAGTCCTCGCCTCACGGTGGCAGAAACATGATGTCAGAGGCTCGTTTTAAATCATGGCGTCCTGAGTCATCGGCTGCGTCATCGCAGCAGATTGTTATTCTGCAGGCGAAGGAATTAAATCTCAGGGGAGACGAAGAGAAACAACCAGCAGTGAGGAGGGAACACATATTGATTTCTCGTCTTTTGTTTCTATAAAATCAATCCAGAGTTTTCACCAGCTAAATCTTTCTGAGAAGCATCTCTGAGCACCTTAAATTACAGCTCACGTTTTAAATTCTAGAAGCAGACAAAGTGGCGTCTTCTCGCTGCCGGGGATGAGAGCTTCTTTAAATACGGACTATCTGACAGCACCGTCAATCAGACTGGAGGAGGCGAATCCCAGAAGAAGTGTGTGTTTCCTCACTTTGTAACTATGTGTGTGAATGAGGACAGTAAGAGAGGATCAGTCACAAAAAAGTAACATCTCGTTACATTTGTTGAATAAAAAAAGAAAATAAAGTGTGAAAGCCCAAATTCCCTTTTGTATGTCCGGGACCGGCCGCTTCCTGGAGTCTCTCGCTGGGAGCAATGGATCAACATGAAAATTGTCTGCAAATTCTTCTTTCAGTTTTTTTTGCGTCATTATGTTTTAATGTCAAAACATTTAAAAAATCCCCATATTTACCAGCTGCAACATCAAAGTGAAGAATTAATGCATCAATAATTATATCCAATTATCTAATATAAATGATTCTGAAATGGGCCATTCCACATAATTCATACTTTTACTTTTGATAAAAGTACATTTTATTCGGTTATATTTCATTTAAACCAGTGACAGTTTGAAAGCAGGACTTTTACTTGATATTATATTTCATATTATATTCTTAAACTGTGTTATTTTTGCTTAAAGTTACTGTGAGGAACTTTTAACTGGTTGTGAACCAGTCTCAGTTTAGTCCTGATCCTCTATCAGACCTCCATCAGTAAAGAGACCATCAGAGAGAAGATGGTCTGTTTCTATAGAGTTATTCTTGATGCTCGTCATCGGAGCCACCCGGTCGGATTCTGATGAAACCAGATGAACTCATGCAGGTTCACCAGAAACTCCTTCAGCTCAGATCCTCCAGCAGAGACCGGTCCACCGTGGACAGACCCAGATCCTCCAGCAGAGACCGGTCCACTGTGGATAGACCCAGATCCTCCAGCAGAGACCGGTCCACTGTGGACAGACCCAGATCCTCCGAAAGGTCCTTGTACCTTTAAATAAAAGATCTGAACACTTCCTCCACCACTGGCATGTCTCGTTGCGACACTGTTGTGGTAAACATTAACAGTGTGTCCTCCTCAGCTTGAAGGTTGGTGATCAGAGTCTTTGAACTGGAGGCCAGAGAAGACGTCTGGAGGTCTGAGGGCTGTTCATGCTGCACATTATCTCAGCGGCATGTTTGACTGAATTATTTGATCAATTCTCCTCAGCAGTAGAAGTATAATGAGATCTCAGGCTTGAGAGAGAACACTGGGAGGAAGTTACCGTAGACCACAGACACACACACACACACACACACACACACACACACACACACACACACACACACACACAAACATTAATCATCATCAGGTGAAACACACCTGAAAGCACTTGATTATGTTTTTCATTTAAAAGTGCAGCATGAAGTGCCTCACTTTTGTCCTCACTTGCACTTTGTTTTCCACCAGACAAAAAAAACAGCTGAACAGCTGGGAGTCCTTCAATCAAGGTTGTGGCGGCAATCTCCCAGAATGCCACGCAGCGCCATGAAACTCGTCCCCTGGACTGACATCCAGTGTTTTTAATCTCGCCAGCAGTCAGACGCCAGTTACTGCGCCGTCTGTTCGAGCTTCTCCTCAGATAACCAGACTCAATTTCCCAGCCCGACGGCAATCTCCGTGAGGCCATAGCGGAGGGAAAAGATCATGTGAAAGATTGCTGGTGTCACGTTCAATGTTTGCGTCTGCATAGCGAGAGCAACGACTCGGCGGCCTCGAGCTGCAGCAGTGATCCGTCCTGAAAATGAAAGCTGCTGTCTCCAAAATAAATCTGAAAACTTTGTTCATTAAAAACGTCTGATATTGTCCTGCTGGTCTGCCTTAGGCACCAGTTCTCTACCGTGATCGTTTTAGTGTCATGTTAGCAGCATGGCTCTGAATGTCAATATCTCTTTATTGTTCTGTCTCAGGCGGCAACCTCCGGTTCTGAAGAGTGAAGCCGATGCTGAAGTGTCTTAAAACTTGCATTTTCTCTAATGTCCACCAGGGGGTAACGCCTCCAATTGCATAGAAGTCTATGAGAAAATGACTCTACTTCTCTCTTGATTTATTACCTCAGTAAACATTGTAAACATGAGTTTATGGTCTCAATCTCTAGTTAGTCCTGTTGGGGTCTGACCACATGGCTTCAACATGTGCTGTGAACAAAGAGAATCAGGCCTTCTGGATGCATTTCACACCTCATGGCTTTTCCCTTCGACCGCCGTCGAGCTAGGGAGCACACACATTTATTGGTTGCAATATTAATTGATTTGATCACTTATTATTTTGATTTAATAAACTGTTATACTTTAAGGAGCAGTCGTCTGTGATTACTTGTGCATATGTGCGTAATGAAATTGTATGTAGTGGCCTGTGCTCGAACTTAACCCTTCACTGTCACTGAATGTGTAGTCATACGCAGACTATTGACATTGTGAGTGACCACTAATTATGAGACTTAGTTTTATCGTTTGGTTATTGGTCCCTGTTCGCAGGGTGGTGCCCCGTTGTTATTAATAATCATTAATAAGTGTTACATACATTAATAATTCTGTTGATGTCAAGAATTCAGTTTCTTAAATGCTGATAACCCAAACACGCTCCATTAGATCCCAACAGTCCATTTAGAGTAAAATAGACCATAAAGCAGGGTATGCTTTAGGGCGGGCTTACTGTGATTGACAGGTCACTGCCGCTGTTTGTGGCCACACCTTATCTCAATTAACCAACTCCTTAAAAATCCCATCACGATAGTGGATGGTGACAAGCATTGATTTGCATTTTCTTTTGCAGATTTTCTCATACATTTGGATGTAAACTAGTCTCTTACATCTGTCAAAGCATTGACTCATATTCTCTAAAAACAACCATGTCTGCTGCAGCATGTTAGTAATGTCAGTAAATCTAGAGGGATTATACAACAAAACTGATGAGAACTCTCCAAACTGGTCTTTCCTCAGTCTCTCAGCATTCTGGGTCAAATAATCCGCTCTACAAAATCCTCCTGTGTCGTTCGTTCCCCCCCCCCCCCCGCACATGTACAGAGGACAGAAAGAAAATCAGGATGTTTGAAGGATGTTTGTCATGAAGGATGAAGGATGTTTGTCTGCCACAGCGAACATCTGTTATGTATTCAGTTTTTTTTGACAACAGAGAAAAAGCCTCCACCCCCACATGAGGCCACAGAAGTCTGGCAAACGAGAGCTCCACGTGTAGCAGATACAACACCGCGTGGGCACGTGCACACGTGCACAATAAATTGCACCCTGACATCGCTCGCGCTCGCTCGGTTCAGATATTTTCTCCCGAGCACATCCTTGACAACAGAGCTGCAGAGAGAATGTTTATCTTCCATCCACCAAGCCTCAAACCATCTTGATTAATTGAAGCGAGTGGTTTATGGTAATCATTAAATTCTCAAAGTACAATAGCATAAATATTTTGCTGGTGTTACAGTTTCAAGATGAGAATGGTTAAAATGATTAAACTCGTCTCTTGGCTGCGGTTGAAATCACATTACAACAGCTGGTTATCCAGCGTCCTCTGGCTGTAAACTGTAAACTAGAGCGGCTTGTAGCGATAAAGGGAAGTGATCGATTGAAGTAAAACTGCATCACATGACTTGTATCCAAGCTTGTGAGAGAATATACAAGTTTTAAACCAAATGGTTGCCAAACATTTTTAATCCACCTTTAAGGTGATTTTTAGCCATCAGTCGGTCCACATCTTTGGTCCAGACTGAAATATCTCCACAACTATTGGATGCATTGCCATGAAATTGTGTTCAGTTAGCCATGTTTTCCTGAGGATGAATGCTACCAACTTTGGTTATCCTCTGACTTTTCCTCTAGCGCCACCATGAGGTTGTCCTTCTCCAGAGCAATGGGGAGTGAGGCTGAGGGGCAGTTGGACTGTATCATGGCAGAACTAGCAGGCTAGCTAACTAGCCAGCTGTCCACTAGTTAGCTTGCTAATTCCACAATACCTAAATGCTACACTGGTTACAGAAAATAAGCCGAACAGAGTTGTCAGTCTTCTATTGATCTGTGACAAGAATGTGTGGATGACGCGTTGAAGTTGTTAAAATGTACTCATTTATTCTCTACGACTTGCTGAAAGTCGGTTTAGCTTATTCTGAAATTAGCCTGCTACAACGGTCGCAATGGCAACGGTACACATGAGAATGGCCACCGCTCTGACCATCTAGCTACGTTGATTTGAATGGGAATGTCCCTTCTATGAATGCTGATAAATATTGAACTAAAATGAAGTATGCTAGTTGTTAAAATAAATTTATTTCGTTCAGTTCAATCGTAAATAAAGATACATTTACTCTCTTGGTTACTTGAAGTATTGAATAACTTTACTGGCTAATGAGAGTGTTTTGTGTCAAGATGTCTCCTGAACTTATTGGAATCATTTGACAGCTTTTCCTGCAGATGAGGCGTTCAGGTGTGCACTGCTAGACTGTTACAATTAGTTTAACACCGTACACTGATTTATCTTCTTATGGTCGTCTAAGGCTGAGATTTGACAGCTTTTCTGTGAGTAATGATGAGTATTTTTCAGGGTTTTGGTACATTTGACATTGTAATATGAACATGTAATTAATGTCAACATCACCGTGTGTTTTGAGATAAAGCAGTATCTAAAATATGGAGTAAAAACTGCACATGAGCTTAAACAAGAGCACTGTAATAGCATCAGTTGTTTGGTTTGAGACTGTGATGCACATGTCTGATATATACTGCGTTCCTCATGTCACAGATGAGTATAATTCACCGTGTCCAACATGCCGTCTTCATGTTGCAGAGTGTGTAATTAATCGAATGTGTGTGCTTGTGTGCTGTAAATCAGAATGTGTGTGAGGTTTGGTACAGCGTGCAGGATATTCAGGATGTTCACAGCAGCGATGTCATCTCCCTCTGATCCGACAGCTCACTGCTGTGAATATTAACTGTGTCTGGTTATCAGCAGACTGCAGATGCACAGACCTCCACACTGAGCTGGAAGACGACAACACACTATCACCATGCTAACAAACATTTCCCAATTCCACGTCAGCGGTCGTGAAGCTTGTATTTTGAATGTCAAACACCAACTGGAAATGATGCACAATACCAAATCCTCACAAACTGCACGTGGGAGTTCTCTGCACAACTCAACACCGCTAAGGCCTTAACACACTGGGGGCGGGACAAATAAAGGGCATGGAAATGCTAAAAACTCGCCTGCAAATATGATATGTCTAGGGCTTTTATTGTGAAAGGAAAGAAGGGAAGTAGGATCTAGTCTGCGTCGAGACTTAAAACTGGCATTCTCTCTACTGACCAGCAGGGGTCGACTCCTCTGGTTGTATAGAAGTCTATGAGAAAATGACTCAACTTCTCCACCTACTACGCCATCATCAACTCAAAATATCTCACAATTCTTTGGTTTATGAACAAATATCTGCAATGACATTAGCATCAGCTAATTTAATAACTAGCAAATATTAGCATGCTAACATGGTAAACTATCTCGCACATCACACATATCCACAGAAGTTGCTCGTTAAGAAGATTGTTTTAGGATTTTAACGACATTAACTAAAACTCCTACATAATAAATAATGCCTATCTGCAGAGTGAGTGACAGTGATATAACTATTCTCTAGATAATGAAAAGCAAAGGACGTGGATACAACTACAATCCTGCTCGCAAAGTTGACAGGAAGCTCTGTAATTTAACATTTTGGCAAAAATATTTTTGTTACTGTTTTGATTTTATCGGATTAGTTTGTTTGTCAGACTGTCAAGTAACAACTGCAATGAAATCACTTTTTCATTACATGAGTTTCTCAGTTATGATGGAAATGAATGAGCTTTTTCCCTAAATAAAGGCAAATAAATTAGTTATGACCTTCCAAATAGATTCTATTCAAGTAAATGACTTCAATTAAATCTACTTCTCAAGGTGATTACTGTATTCATCATTATTTATGGAATAACTATGAGAATCAGGAGACATATATATATATATATATATATATGACACAAACACAAAGTGGGTACATCCATTTTCCTCTGCTGGGAAGACACGTTACATGCTCATCACGTATAACTCATCTCTGATCTCCAAGGACAGCCTCAAAGTTTCAGGTATAAAGCTGCTGCACACAAACACAGAAGCTTTCTATTCAAACACAATGTGACTCAAGAGGAGCTTCTCTGCTGCAGCCGGTGAGTCAGGGTGAGTTAAAGGCCACTCGCATTATTTGATGGCTCTAAAACGAATCTGTACAGAGACGTGAGTCAGATCTTTACAAACTTAAGCGCTGACAAATACAGACGTCATGGATTCTGAAAGAATTCTGTTAGTAATAGGACAGTGTTCTGCTCAAACTCACTAAAGACATGTAGGTGAAAATAAGATTGGTCACCATTAAAACTCCCAAAACATGCAGGTTCACTGAGTTAGAGAGCATTCAACTTGATGGTTTCATTTTCTTTTCCATTTTACAATAAAGTACACACAGATGTTTAGTAGTTTCTAAAGATCAAGTGAGGAAAGATCAGAATCCACCTGATAATTGATGATTCTAATAAGTATGTACTTTCTGAACTCTGTATCAAGAATTATAAAAGATAATAATTGCTTGAATTAATCATTATTAGTATGTATGTCATTATGTAATCATTATATATATGTGAATCATACCGACTACTTTCTTTACGAGTCGTTAACTACTTGTAACCAATACTATTTTTACTGGTAATTCACATTTCCTCAACAAGACTTAAGTCAATCTACAACCATGCTAGCAGCTCTCTACGTAGGCAAAGTGGTGGTTTGAGCTAAATGCTAAAGTCAGCATGCTAATATGCTCGCAATGACAACATGCTAAAGAGTTTAGCATATTAGCATGCTAACATTTGCTCGATTGTGAAGATTGTAAACGAGACAAATGGACAGATGGAATAAATGACAAACAATCTAAATAATTTGAGGACCTAAATTCTGAAATTACTTTTAGACGGAAAACATTTTCTTACTTTTAAAGAAAATCATAACCACCTCAGAAGTATGACGCTGAGTCATTGTAAGCCAGTTAGCCAGGCATGCTAATATTTTCAGCTTACTTTCGGGCAGACAAACACACTTAAATGTATTCTTTACACTCTTATACTCTTGTTGTACTTTGTTTAGACGAGTGACGATAACACTTATAATAACGCTTCATAAAACATTACTGATTATTACTTTATTACTAGCGAGCTGGCTAACTGTTAATTCCCACGGGATAAAACATCTTCCCCTGCACATTCATCCTGTTCACCCAAATTACACATTTTGGACAAAACAAGTCTGCAAAGTGCAGTTTGCTGGAATCAAACTGGAGGATTTCTTGTCAACGTGAAACTTTCCACACAGAAACCTCTGCCAGATATTTGAGGCCGACAACATGCACAGTTGCTTAAGCCAAGAATTTGACATTTCCCTCCAGTGAAGTAAAAAAAAAGAAAAAGTAAATGTATTTATTTTATCTACTTGATCGCCACTCTGCAGGATGCCTCAGTAAAGAAACAACTAATCCATCAGAGGAAGTGAATTGAGTTATATTGGATTTATAAGGGAAGAAAAACACTGTCATTAGTCTCACTGTCGGGAATAATTCAGCCTTGTGTCTTCTTCCTGCTGCTCTACAGCTGCAGGCAGTCATTTATGCAGAAACATAATGAAATACACCGGATGCTCCCCGAGCACCTAAACAGCACGGGGAGCAGATTTGCATCAATTTATATTTACAGACCAAAGATATTCTGACAGGTGGCTTTATTTTCTGACTTGTTTTATCATAGATTATTCTAGACAGCCAACAGATAATTAATTGATTTGGCATGCATCATCTGGATAAATGTGATTAAATGTGTCCCCTTATTCTCCTTTTAACATAAACTATTTAAAACAAAAGCTTCTGTTATAATTCATTCAAAAACGTTTTTACTTTTATTACAGGTTTGACAGAAATGATTTATTTCTATTCTGAAAATCTGAAGGCTGAGTTTTTAGCTATAGATATCTGTGGTGACCAGAAGGTATAATTACCTTTGAGATCCCCTGACTACCTCTACACCACCATGATGTTAGCATTTGTGCTTTTGATTGAAATGTCTCAATAACTGGCCATCTGCAAATTTTTGATCGAGTGCCATCATCTGGTCAAAATTTTGTTGTGTTGAAAAAATACCAAATACTTAATGTTTAGCGTGACTAGCAAGTGACAAACGAGTCACGTGACTAGCGACACTAATGACCGACATGGCTAACGACACTAACAACTCACGTGACTAGCGAGTGCCAAACGAGTCACGTGACTAGCGACACTAATGACTCACATGGCTAACGACACTAACAACTCATGTGACTAGCGAGTGACAAACGAGTCACGTGACTAGCGACACTAATGACTCACATGGCTAACGACACTAACAACTCACGTGACTAGCGATTGACAAACGAGTCTCGCGACTAGCGACTCACTTGAGTCACAAGGCTAACGACACTAACAACTCATGTGGTTAAAGACTAACTCACGTGGTTAAAGACTCCAACCACTCACGTGACTAGCGAGTGACAAACGAGTCACGTGACTAGCAACTCACTTGAGTCACGTGACTAACGACACTAACAACTCACGTGGTTAGTGGAGTAAAAAGTACGATACAGCCCTCTGATTTATAGTGGAGTAGAAGTATAAAGTAGCAGACAATTGAAGTAATATGGATATTGATTATATACATAATTTAAATTGTTAATATTATTAAAATGATTGAAATTATCAGTCATTATTGGTATTATTATTGTTTAGTGGTCAAAATAAATACGAACATTTGGGGAAGTTAAGATAAATATGGGGTGATTATTAGTTTAATGATACGTACTGTTTGTATATCAAAGCCTACATCCCGAAATTTCACCTCTTTGATTTGTAATTTTACATCTGGAGCAATAATACATTTTAGCAATATCTTTTATCTCCAGTGTCTTATTGAGATATGAACTCATCACATCCTCATCACATCCTCTTTGGTTCTTGTTGTCCTCCAGCAGAGGGCGCTGAAACCAAACTTTATGTTCACCACTTCAGCGTTGATCTGAGAAGACTCTGACTTTTTCATTTTACTAAAGCTTGTTGGAGGAAATATTATTTATTTGTATAAGTAAAAGCACTAATACCACTGTGTAAAAATACTCTGTTACAAGTAAAAGTCCTGCATTGAAAGTATAATCAATAAAATGTACTTAAAGTATTAAAAGTATAAAATGTCCCCTGTGACTGTTATACTATTATATTTATCTACTTTAACGAGTCACAGTGTGGTTTTGCTGCTTAAGTAAACACTAAATACTTCCTCCATCAGTCCTCATTGGAGCTTTGGTAAGTTTGTTTAAAACCTAAAATACATCAAGTCCTGCATGAACTTCACGGTGCATGAGTCCCTGACCCCCCACTCTGTTCTGCACATACCAGCAGCACACCTGTGGTTCTGCTTTTGGTTCTTAGAACCTGAAATCCTCTTTGAAGTGATCTGCCTGTTGTAGCAGCATAAATATGCATGAGAGGAATCTTATAAGAGCAAAGATGAAAGACACGTTTTTTCTTTCTCAAAGGAATTGTGTTGTGTTTTCTGTCAGAAACAAGAAAGAAAGATTTTTTTTTTTTAGATTTAAAGTTGACTGAGTTCATTCAGCTGTTTCAGAAGTTTCTATACTCTGTGTGATTTCAGCGTGTCACACCGACTGGAACATTTCTGGGCAAGTAATGTTATCAGTGTACAAACTGTACCACCGTAATAATACTGAGGTATTATTGCAAAACGGACACAAAATGTTCGTTTTTGGCGGACTATTAATACAAATACTTTGAACACACATTTCTCTGGGGACATATTCATTCACCCAGATACTGCAGATAAACTCAAACTGTTTAAGTCTTGACAGGTTTAAAACTTACAAGTACACAAGTATTGTACTCAAGTACAGTTTTGTGGTAATGTGCCTTACTGGAGTCTATAGGAGTTACTTTGTACTTTTTCTCGACTACATCTACTTTGACAGCTACAGTTACTTTGCAGATTAGATTGTACATAAAAATAGAAACATTTTACTGTGTTGTTATGGATTATTCCACCCAACAAATTCAAAGTACATATAAAACCAAAGAAATGTGCTTTCTGTTGAAAAGAGCAGGTGCTAACAGTTCAAATGTCTTTGTTGATGTTAATATTTTTTTATGGGCGTTGCGGTTTAATTAGACACAATAAAAGCGGTTGAAGTCTCAGTACATCTTTCACTGCTGTCAGTAAATCTAGCTGTCTCAGACTCAGAGGAATCCTTACCTCTGTACCTTCATCTCCAGACGGGATTTCCTGTCTGTGTCTGAGGGAGGGGCTTAATCCCCCCCCAGCACTGGTCCTGGGACACAGACTGGTGACTGGTAGGAAGTTCGGGACAGCAGTGAGAACGCTCTTGACATGTTCAGCTGGTCACCATGGCTTTGTTTCCTGCCTTCATTGTTCAAGATGAGCAGGAAGGATGAGCAATCGCTAAAGTATCACGGCTATTCTTCCCGTGTGTTGTCGCTCTGTTCCTGTGATCTGACGGCTGTTGGTTTCTGTTGGGGTTTAGCAGGATTGATCCCTAAAATACTGTAAAACAGTCTGCAGATCCTAGTTGTTTGGGGTTCACAGGTCAACTAATACATCCAATCTGCTTATTAACTACAACGTCTGAAAAGTAATTAAAGCTGTCAAACAAATGTAGTAAAAAGAACAATATTTACATCTGAGATGTGGAGAAGTATAAAGTAGCACGAAAAGAAGACTCAATTAAAGTACAAGTACCTTCATGTGAGCCACGTAACGTTTAACTGGTTGAAAAAGGCGTTTGAGACGATGAAGAAGGGAACTGGTGGAGAAGAAGAGAAATGTTGCAGCTACAAAACCGTTTGGATGCATAAATAATAGCAGCAGTATGAACCTTGAATTAAAAGCCTGCAGTGTGAACATTAAGCTGAGCTCTTAAAAAGAGGATTCATGTCAGAAAGCTGCAGGGGAGCCGCACACTCAGCACTTTAGACAACCGTTAAGTGACGGTGTGCAGCAGGTTTATACTTTTATTCCGATATAAAGCAGTGTTTGTCATCGGGGCCACAGAGGCTGAACTGTGCTGAGCTGGAGTCAGTGGAAAGTGCTTGGCTCGTGGAAAGCACAGAGCAGCTATAAACAGCGGCTGGTGGCCGACACACCCAGCAGCTTCCCCCTCCGCTCCGCCCGGCTGTTAGATTCCTGCTGCAGATGTCGTTCACTCCAAAAAACACCAACAAACACACACTTCATACGAGGGTTTGAAGGTTCAAACACAGAGACGGAGCAACCAGAAAGGTTTTCAAAGTCAAAATAATATTTATTCCATACTTTTCAAAAATACTGCGCCATATAAATATTACAAAATACGATGAATAATACTGAGTCAATATACTGGAACTTAAAAACAAACAATTGGGATGAAAACACGGACAGACTTCCGTGTGCGCTGCAGCAGTTTGTTCTTCAGCGTTAAACATATTGAAACACGTCTGCTGATGATTCTCATACAAACTGATCTCAAATCAGTAACTCTGAGATGTTTTGATGTCGTAAGGCTTTAAAGGAAAAGTTCACTATTATTGACTTTGTTGCTGAACGTGAGCTGAGAGGATTGATACCACAGTCTAATGTCTGCACATTTAACATGAAGCTATAGCCAGAGACGGCTTAGCTTAGCTTAGCTTGAACATTGGAAACAAGGGGAGACGTGTGTGTGTAGATGTGAATGTCGCTCCACTAAAAGATCCCAAAAACATACAAACAACTGACTGAAGCAGACAAAGTAACATTTTCTTTCTGTGCATTTTAAAATGTAAAATACTATTTATCTCCAAAACGACGTAGAAATAGTTGCTCATGTACTCATCTCGCAGTTACAGAACAGCATTATCATCATTTGTGTTCGTGTCGCCTGATGAATTTAAGTCCAACATTCTGTCTTTTCGCTCCGTTTCTGGTCTCCACCACCTCCTGAGTGAAACATCTGTCTCTTTCTCTGCTAAATGCTCCGCTATGTTCACCAGCTCGTCGCTAACTGGTATGTAGTGTAGTTTAACGACGCCATGAGAGTCAATCAAAACAGTAACGTTGTAAGCTATTAAAGCTATAAGGTATAAAAATAAATAAAGTTGAGTCGAGGAGATAATGCTCTGTAGGTTCATCACTGTGACTCTGATCCACTATGATAAAAATAAAGTGTACAGCTGCTATAAAGAGGAACGTTTCATCCTCCAGTTTGTTTAAATGCTTAAACAATTGCAGAGAAAGATTCTTGTTCCCATCACCTGAGCTGTGATCTTCAGTGGAACGACGTGTGTTGAAAATGACCACCTGCTAAAATGCAAAGAAAGAAAAATGATATTGTCTTACTTGTGTTTCCATAAAATAAGAAGAGAAAATCTCCCAGTAACTTGAGATAAGTCTGCCTGATCCCAGTGTGGTCTTTCTTTGGTTTTGGGGATTTTCTGAAAGACAGAATATTAACAAATATATTTGTCCGAATGCTTGATGCCCAGTGACAGATGAAAGGAATACGAGTTTATAAAACAGCCGTATTGTAAAAATGAATAATTGCAGTTGTTCCCAGACATGAACCTCGTCGGACTGAATACTGTGAACTCACGACATTCAACTAGATGTTTGACAACTACAAATTGCCACAAGCAGCCGCTCTCCTCTGCCAAACCCTCACTGGTTTACGAGTGCGGAGTCGAGCCCCGACGCAGAGTTTCTTTATAGGCCAGAAAGACGCCGAGGCAGCAAAACGAGCTTTTAAAAACTTGACCGTGCCCTCGAGTCTCGAGTCAGTCCGGCTGCTTTGGGTCGATTGTCTCAACGCACACAAACCAGCTCTATTTCACAACAAAGTGTGAAATGAGAAGCAGGAAGTGTGTTCACACACTGACTTTGGATGCAGCAGGAAGGATGAAACAAACGTCCTCCAAGTATTCCCCAATTGCACTTGATCGTCCACACACAGCTCGTCCTTCAGCATTTAGTCGTAGCCGAGCTCGTGCTGCTCGTCTTTGAGTCGATTTTGGCCACCAGCAGTCTGAGAGAGTCTCCTGACGATCGGATCAGTTCTCTACCGCTGGAATTGAAACACAACGAGCTGTAAACACACCGGGAGAAGAGGTCAGACTAATATCTGCGATGTGTACTTTAATACTTACATGTTGTACTCCATTCCGACCACGCTGACGCCGTTAACGGCCAGGATGCGATCGCCCGTTCTCAGTTTGTGACACTGAGCGGCAGGAGAGTCGGGAACCACGGACTTCACAAAAATGCCGCTCATTCTCAGCTGAGTTTTCTACGAAAACATAAGACAGGAAGTCAAAGATTATTGACTGTTATGGACGTATTCAGAGACAAACAGCAGCCAGAAATGTGCTGAAATATTCCTTTTTAGTCGGTCGGTCCTCCACTTAGGTCCAGACTGAAATACCAGACACAACTATCGAGGGATTGATATGAGAGCTATTTATGGATCCTAATAACTTGACTTTTCATTTACTTCCATCATCAGGTCAAATTTTAAAGTTGTCCAATACTTTAGCTTTTGACCAAATATCTGCAGAAGTATTCCCGGGCTGATCTTCCAAATACCGGCGAGGTAGTGATCACTGCAGACTCACGGAGTAATATGTACCCATTCAAAGTCATTTATCGGATTGAATGATGATTTAAATAAATATTTGAAAAAAAAGTTAAATTGACTTTCTTTAATGTGTTTTGAGAGGCTAAGTGCCAACAAATATGAATTCTGTTCGATAAAAAGATAAAAAGATGTGAATTTTAGGAAATTCTGCCTGAATGAATAAGTCATGCACAACATCTGTTCTCAGACATCATGCATCAGTTTTTAATGAGTAACGAGCTGTCAACAATGTATCCCTGCACCATATCAGCTCCATGAGGTCAGAACATCGAGAGAGAAATCAGTTTACAGTCTGGTCTGATGAGTCTTCATCAGATCTGAGCAGTTGTTCTGTGTCCAGATTAAAGTGTGTAAAAAACATAAAAACACACGTGGCTGCTGATCTGAAACAGCAACTGTAAATACTTGTTATTAAATCAACGTCACGAAGGAGAGAAGAAGTATATGTACGCTGGATGAAGAAGAATTCTTACCTTCCCGTCCACAAGAGCCAGGCCGAGGCCGTGAGGTCCTCTGTGGAGCTCCACCGGGAACACTTCCTCTCCGTCTTCTTCTTCTTCTTCTTCTTCTACACTCTCCGTCTTCCTGTCAGCACATCCACTGGCTGAGCAAACAAACAGAGAACAAAGTGGTGATATGAACACTCAGACTGGTCCAGAACTGAACTGCACTGACACAGTGGACTCGCTGCTTTGCAAAAACCTCGTTAGAGACTCTCAAAACTAGCTGTTACAGATAAGAAGTAGAGCCATTTTCTCATAGACTTGTATACAATCAGAGGAGTCGCCCCCTGATGGTCAGTAGAGAGAATGAACGTTTTAAGACACTTCGGCTTCGGCTTCACTCTGCAGAACCGGAGGTTGCCGCCTGGTGACAACAACATGCACCAACAGGAGCAATCCCCCCAAAAACGTGTTCCCACCCCTGCAGCCCCTGCTCGACCCCCCCCCCCCCCCAAAAAAACTCCCTCAGCCTTTTCCCAACATGCAGCCTGTCTGCCCCCCACGCAGGACCTGCCCCGAACAATGCCGCCACCGATTAAGATTCCACGCACCAACCCAACTGTAAATTCCCATGACGGATCGGCCACTGCTCTTTTCTCTCCTGACATCACCACCTCTCTGTAATTCTTGGGGCCAGATTAAAGGATTACCAAACTTTCAAAATAACATTAGCCGTTAGCCAACACCACAGAGGTCGATACACCGGAGGCCGAGATATGGTGGGATGGTACACACCAGTGTGAAAAACAACTTCACGCCATAGAAACATGCTTTTCATTACAGAGGAATTTAAATAAGCGGCTGATTCACTTGTTTTTTACACAATAGCAGAAAACTGACAAAACAACCGTATAAATGTCAATAAAACACATTTGAGACATTCCCTTACTTCTCATGAGAATTGATCCACTATATTATTTATAATATGAAGTAAAGATATTTATTTTACTCCAGAAAATCAATGACTAGTGGGACATCTTGTAGGAGCTTTAAAATAAACTCTTATTTGCAGTTCTTTTTAAAACTATTTCTAATATTTCTGACCAACAAGTAACAACTAATTATTTGTATCTGTTAACGTGCTGATTATTTTCCTGATTAATGGATTAATCGGTTAGTCTATAAAACAAATGAAAGGACATTTTAAGCTGCGACTGTTATATGTTTGACATTTAGATAGTTTTACTTCTACGTGACAGTATCAACTGCGCAGATTGAGAAGTATTTCACAACTGAATATACTGCCAATTAGATGTGCATACAGAGTTGGTGCCAGATGGTTTGTTTTAATGTAATCCTCAAACCCTTTAAGTTAATTACTTTTATAAAAGAGACTAAGAGAGAACACACAACACAAGAAGTGACCAATGAGAGTAAAGACGTCTGATTAGGATCAACAGAATCCCTCAGCTTTAAACAGCGGGGGGGTCTGTGAGGGAGCGCATTAACACAGGCTGAAGCTCTTAAACACAAACACAAGCACATGTGACGAGAAGTGTTTCTGAAGGTCTGGTTCAGATCTGAAGAGAACTTCTGGACAAATCAGCCACGTTCGACCGAGTGTGCTTCCTGAATGCACAACCATTGAGATTATATCATCAAGAAATCATCCCGTTGATGTTTGTTTGAACTCATTGGGTCAAAGTTTTGATCAAGAAACAGAAGACATTTAAGTGTTACTTATTTTTCTGGAGTGATAAAGCAGATGTTTGTCCTATGAATTTACTGTTGGATAAAACATAAATCTATCACAGACAACCACAACGATGACGCTGCACAAAGAGGAGATGACGAATAAAAGAAACGCACCATTACCTTGATTCAAATTATGCATTTCTAGGGTTTATAAATTGTGGGAAAACATTTGTGATAATTTAAGGACACAACTCAAAGAAATATAACAAAGGTCGTTTTAATGCAGATAATACCTTTAAATTGATAATAATAGTAAGAATCAGTGCTGACCGTCAGCGTTAAACTGACATTGATTCTTTTAGGTGTCTAAAATACGACCACAGCAGTACATCGCTTTTCTCCGGTGCTGGTCCTCTTGTCTGTTTCTCCAAACTCCATACAATGAGTATGGAGGAGCACCTCATACCACCACTCTAACAACCACGAACTATCCCTTCAAGTAAAAGATCTGAGGACTTCTTCCCCACTGTTTCCACTGAGACATGTGAAATGCCTCAGTGTGAACTCAAATGATACTGGACTCTCACTCTGACTCCTCTCCCTCCTACAGATGACCTCATGACGGAGGCGTCCAGGAACAATAGGGGTGGGAGAGGAAACTCCCTTTCCTTTGCAGGGCGAGCCCTCTCTGCTCAGCCTTCCACTTGATGCTCCTGACCTCCAGAGCCAGTCAAAAGATGAAGGCAGGACTTTTATGTCGGGGGTTACCCTTATGTGGACCTGGAACAAATACGCAGCAGGTCCTCGAGGTCAAGTCACTAAATACTTTCCTAAATAGATTCAGTCAGAGGAGGTGATCGAGGTTTTAAGAGGTGATCTCGCTCTCAGTGACAGAGCTCTGTGTCATCGAATGAAAACCTGCTGTGTGACCTTTGAGACGCGTGTGGTTTAATCTTTGTTTCTTTGTACGCACACTCTTAACTTCTAATTGTCATCTTCTGTTGTCAGGTTTCAGGTAATGTTTTCCAGCTGTTTGTGGCTTTAAATGAACACTTTAAATGGAGTAACATGTTACTTTTAACCATTAAAATGTCTAAAAACGACGAGACCTATGTTATATATCGTGTTGAGTTGTGTACTTACGTTTTCTCATCAACATCCATCATTTTAATCAACTGTGCGTTTCATTTGGTCGCCTGTCAATTGCGTCGCATCCTATTTGTGCAGCCAGAAGCTGTCATGAATTACATTTTTGTCCAGTTTAAAGCCACATTTTTACAATAAACCTTTTTTATATTTTGGACGTTTTAAAGTTTAAACTATATCTTTTAATCGGATGACGGATTTTCGTCGTTGGACATCTGGATCTTAAGCTGTCAGAGTTGTCATTAGCGGCAGCTCCACTCACAGCCCCTCCAGGACGTCCTGTGTCCGCTGAACAGAGTCTGAAAAACACTAATCTTTCACATGAAGCTGCTGTATTCTGTGTTTTCACCGGTTTAAACCACCAGGTCCGTTGGTGTTTGAGAGGAGGAGACCTCTTTGTTAAAAGCCTCCTGAACGATGAACACTGAACGATTCCTAACAGGAGAAGCTGACTCCAGTGAAGTTTTTACATTTAGGGAGTTAATACATGCTAATTGAAGTACGAATCTATTATTTCTACTTACTCTGTTTATTATTGTTTTTATATTGTTTACTCTTTGGATAATAATGTGATTCATTTATTACATTTAACTAAATATTGGTATATTCGATTTTGTCGCCCTCAGAGGATCATCAGACAGTTTAATCCAGCTCTGCTCTGATTGGTCCAATCTGACATCACAACCACCTGCGTGATGAATGTGTTTGCATGTTGTTGGTTCTGTTCTGTGGTGTCGGTTGTTAAATTACATTTACTGGGAGCTTTCGGTAAAGTGTGCAGATCTTCTGTTTGTCTTTAGTTACCTTTCTTTTGCTGACGGGCGCCCTCCTGCAGATCGGCCTCCAGCTCATCCAGCTCCATACCCTGCGGGGTGTTGGGTGGTGTCAGCAGGCAGGACGGGTCCAGTGCCAGGCTCTTGTGGTGGCCCATGTCGGCATGTCCCGGGAGGGTGTTCTGCAGCTCCAGGCTCTTCAGCTTCTGGGTCAGGACCGCCTCACAGCTGCTCAGGTCACCATGAGGTCCTCTGGCCTGAGGCGGCTCTGCAGGGGAGGTACGGTCCAGGTCTGCAGCGGGGCAGGTAACCGGGTCGGGGACCACCCGATGGGCCGGATTCTGGAAGGCTCTGGTCGTAGCCTGGCTGTCTGCGGTCGTCCCGTTGAGAGTCTGATGAACATAAAGTCAATCAATAACAGATGCAGAAACACCAAGGTGCCTCACTTCCTGCTCCGGGGTCAGAGGGCTCGTTACCTGTTCCTCCACATCGGGCTCGGCATGGGTTTCACTGCGGGGGAGTCGGCGTATGAACTCCTGCAGATGAGTGAGCTGTTGGAACAGAGCGGGCTCCACGATGGGTTTACCCAGCTCCAGGTGAAAGGTGCTGTCGGGCAGGATGAGCGGCGGGTGGCTGTCGAAGCTCTCCAGGATGTCGGCTGCAGGATAAAAGACAAGTCATCCATCACAAATAACCCGAGGCTTTCTAATGAAATGCAGCCCTCCAACCTTCAAGTAAAGCTCCTGTATTTGGGTTAACACGGAATTAAAAGGCATAAGTGAAGTACAGGACTAATGCAACTGTTGCGGGCTCAGTCGTTGGTGTGTTCCACGCAGCAGGGTGCAGTCTGAGTGAAGGACGAGGTGAAACCAGGCCAGAGCGAGGCGGCGGCCGTCCAGCTGGGAAACGTGGATTTGAGAGGAAACTGTGGACTGAAGCTGATTGGTGGAGACAGACAGTCAGGACGGGATTACTCACGCAGACTGAGACGAAGGCTGCAGCTTATAAATGCATGCGAGTGTGTGTCACTGTAAAGGTGAACATTTTATTAAAATTACAACATTCATTTCTTCTTCTCAGACCTAACAAATACCCAGATTTTTTAAAAAGGAGTAAATTGTGAATTAAAGTAAAAAGTTATTTTTTGTATTCGATTTCAAATCTCTGCTTTTATTTTAGAATGGCTTTTTTCCCCGATTTTATTTATCGTTAAAAACGTATATTAATTAAAAATTTATATTTTATTAATGTTATTAAAACAAACTATATTAGAAATACTCAAACGAATTACTATTTCTGGTTCCTTTATATATTTGCAGTTCACCCAGAGTAGTATTTGTTGAATAATCTCTTTGAACACATCTCTTACGGTCTCAGTCATAAAAACGTTTCTAGCAGAGAACAGAAAAGAAGGAACGCTCATTCGACTGCACCAGAAAACTGAGAGTGACTCGTATAATAAGTTGACATAAAGTGATTATAGCTTATATAGATTATAACTGATGTGTCAGCAACAGTGTGCTTCCCTCTGAGCAGAGTTCAGCTGCGTTCGTACAGTTGATGTCTCTGCTGTTTACGATGACGTCGTGTGTGGTGAAGAATGTCTACTGTCAAGTTTGAACATGCAAGCTGCACGTCAGTTTACAGTAAACATTCTTCATTGTTTATCTCCACCAGCTGATTATGTTTCGTCTGCGTGCATTGACTCAAGCTGCGATCAACAATTATATTTATTATTGATTTATCTGACAATCATTTTCAAACTAATCCATTAATTGCTGATGCCATGAAATGTAATGTTTTAAATCGAAATTCCAGTGGACAGGAGAACAGGGTAACGTCTTTAAATTCCTTGTTTTGTCCGACCAAAAGTTAAAAAACAATTAACTGGCAGAAAATATTTGCAGCTTATGTTTTCTGTCGATGGAGTGATGGATCTGAATCAACGGTCTACGTCGCTCACCCGTCCTGACAGCGTCCTCTGCGTCGTCCGGTGACGGGGTCCAGCCGGTGGGACTGGATCTACCAGAGCTGTACTCTCTCAGGATGTGGTGAAGCTGAGCAGTGTTCAGGGCAGAGAACTCGGTCCTGAGAGAAGCCCAGGACGCCTGGACGGACATGAAACAAAGAAAAACATTGAGAGATTTATTTAAAAAGGGACTTTTTTGTCTGCGAGAGAAATACAATTTGAATTCTTTCTTCAGATATCTTGAGGTTTGGGACTTTGTGAAAACATACATGCTGGACTACAACACTGCAAGTCCAGATAAACTCGGTGCATTTCTGAACAGTCCGGCAGATACAGAGAAGTTGATGTCCTACGTTTATAATGTTCTGTAAGACATTAACAATCCTCCAGCCCAGGTTTACCAGCATGCATGGGAGGATTCATCTCAAATGACATACGGTACGAAAGCCAATAATATCTTCCTACTTGCTCTATGGATGCCAGACATTTCCTGATACAGTTTGAAGTGCTGCACAGGTTAGACGATTCAAAATCTTAAAGTTTTCCCTCTTTGCAACAGAAGTGAGTTCCAGGAAGTTAAACCATAGTTTTGTACTCTGCCCCGAATTTGAAAGCCTTTGAAACCAAAACATTCAGCATCTTGTCCAATATCATTAAAATCCCACTGGAGCCAGATTCAAAACCGATTATAAATTAAACACAAACTCAGACAAACAAGTATTTTCCCACAACGCTTGTTTCCATATCAGGAGGCAAAGTCATCGCTGCTCTCTCATTTGCATGCAGAGTATTTTAAACCAATTACACCATCTAGTAAAATGTGTTGGTCCCTGTGGTAACAAAGCCTCTTGGGAAAATGTTTCTCGCTGTGTGAATAGAGAAGCACAAATCAATGCAGCTCCAGACCTGTGTTTATTCTGCACTCCATTAGAAGGTGAGTGTGAGAATCAACACGTCTTTCCTGTCCTGGGCAGCGTGAGAAGTGTAAACTTTTCTTTATCGCTCCGCTCGGCGTCTCAGGTTTCTCTTATCATGAAATATGACACATTCAAGAAAGATGACATTTGATCAACAGATGACAACAGAAAGTAGCTGGAGGATCAGGAAACAGGTGAGTCATGTTTATGAGATTATTACAGACATGACGTAGTTCATTCAGTCTCAATTGGTGGAAGTAAGACTTTGCCTCGACATGTCGGGGCCACAATAGAAACCGTAAGTAAAGTGTTGTTGTGTCCCTTCTCCTCAAACACAGACGTCACACTGAGCTCAACAGAAGCTCAAGTTTAAATGCTGCTTATGAACAGCAGTGGATGTAAAAATGTCTCTGTTTGTTATGTCTGAGATTAAACGTTCTGCTGCTATTTTCTCCTCTGAATATAACTCCTCAAGATGTTGTGTTCTCCATAACTGCTGGCAAAACTAGCCCCGCCACATCCCTCTGGTGTAATTTGCAACTGTGCCAGCAGTGAGTCGCCGCTTCAGCTTCTTAAAAAAAAAACAGAACTCCAGATGGAAAAATCTGTCGAGGGTGTGTGCTCTGCTGCAGCAGCCACAAAGTGACCTCATGCCAGGGCATAGGAGACATAAAACCACCAGCAGCCTCCTAGCAACCACCAGCAGCCTCCTAGCACACTTCAATCCCACAAACAGACGAGACACAGCCTTCAATGGGGGTGGGGGGGGGGGGGGGTAACAGGTGTGCAAAACTAGGCCTCATACTTAACCCAGTTCCTCCAAATATTCTAGATATAGCAGAATAAAGGTAGATCAGATCAGACACAGAGCATATTAGCATATTAGACAAGGAGCGATATGAAAACTTTACATCGATTATCCGTCAGAAGTAATTGCGATTCACAATATTCTGATAATCATCTACATTTTTTTGAAAACTCTTAACCATTCTGTAAATCCTGGGAACGGGGATCTACTTTTCGATACGAGGTTGTTTGAAGATGTTGTGACCTCCGGCTGCACAGGAAATAAATCCTGACCAACGTACTCCTCCGCCCACATGGCATGAAGACATTAAACTGTCTTTCTGTCCATTTGGTTTACAGTTTACAATCATTCCTCACTAACTTATGTCCCTCATGAACCCAAGAAGAAGTAATGCTCTCAATGCACCTGTCTTCTAAAGAATTCGAGGCAAGCTTTGATCTGAAAACTAACTTTTAAGAAAATATGTGTCCATAAACACAATCCACTTGGTATTTATGCATATAAAATAACACATGAGCGCTTCACCACAGAAATAACCTCATCATCTTTACGGGTGGATCAGACAAAGGGTTGTACTTTTGTACGACGCGTGTTGCTCATCAGTAAACCAAATTGTACGTGTGAGTTTCTCCGGTTTGATAAAAAGACAAGTGAGAGCTCGGCTTCCTTCTGGGGTTCAAAGTGTAAACAAGATTTGAATGTGTCACTAAGAGAACGGTGAGCTTAAGGAGGGATTAAATGTCGGCGCAGCAAAGACTGAACACGAGTGAGAGCAGGTTTAAAGTTGTTGGTCCAGTGATGTTTGAGTGACACAGTATGTTATTCCTGAGCACACACCGACACTTCAAAGGCTCTAATGCATTTCTGTGTCTCTGAACATTAAAATACCATTTCTGGCCTCGGCCACATGTTTCCACTTGTCCTGCGTCAGAATAAATAGGATTTAAGCTGATAATATGTTACATACATACTCAGGCTAACAGGATATAGTCAGGTTCACATGATTGGAAGTGAGATAAGTGACGACTATGGTGTCAGTTTACTGTATTTACTTTGTTCCTGGAGGCCGTTTCCTCATATCTGATCAATGACAGCTTAAGTGCATTAGCGCTACTACAACTATGAGCCAATAACATGCTTCCACAGACTTTATGGCATTATGAGTCACAGTTATCACAATGTTTGGCGATAAGAAGTAGTAGAAAGGAGTAGGAGTTAGATTTCTGCAGTGGGAGGGAAACATTTAGCAACTAATACATAAACGTACATCGCTAATGTGGTCCTGAAACCTTTAAGACAATGAAAGCCTTCATGGTGACGCAAACGTGACTCGAGTCTCATGGCAACACCCGCCCACAGAGAGACAAACAGGAAAAGCAGAAGCGGATGTCCTCTGACCTGCAGGAGGGTTTCTTTGGGTGTGGCCAGCAGATTGACAGCAGCAGAGAGCTTCTGGAGGTACTCGTTGGCCAGATCGCCCAGACTGATGCTCTGGATCCAGTCCATCAGCAGGTCCAGGTTGGCCCGGATCTGAACACCTCGGGACCACTGGTAGAACCCAGCGACAGAGCCTGAGGAGCAAATCAGTCAAAGTGAGAAATTATGAATAAGATATTGATGTGCAACCTGACGAATGCTCGACTGACGTAGTTTTTATGTTCAGTAGCAGAACAGGCCTGTAGTTCTAACGTGCTAATGCTAATAATAGAACTGACGTTACACTGAAATACTGAAATGTTCTTCAAATCTAAAATGTTCAGGGCAGTTTAAGGACGTCTGGGTGAAACAATACATGAATGTCTCTTTTTGTGATGAAAGCCTGTTGGAAAACAATATACTGCAGAGACATTCGCTGCAACGCCCACGACGCACATTTGACTCTCACTAAAGGGATTAAGAGATATGTTGTTCACAAGAAGACAGACATGCTCGCTGCTGCTGCGTGAGGCTGTACTCACGCTAACACTAGAGCTCAGGCTCATAATGACAAAGTGACAATCTGCAGGTTTAGCAGGTACAATGTTTGTTTGCATTTGCAAATTAGCACAAAAGACAAAGTACAGCTGATGCTGATGGGAATTTCATCAGTTTTGCAGGTTATTTGGTCGTAAACCCAATGTCAGAAAAATAGATATTTGGAGCTGATGATTGTGCTAAATGCAAACATTAAATTTATCCAGAGTGGAACATGAATTCATGGCAATCCATCAAATATTTGTCAAAAGAATTCACTAAAAACCACAAACGTTAACCTCATGGTGGCGCTAAAGGAAAAGTCAGAGGACCACCAGAGTCCGTAGGATTCATCCTTTTAGAAAACATTACATCAATCCATCCACAGGTTGTTGAGCTGTTCCACTCTGAAGCAGAGCGGTGGCTGAAGCAAGAGTTGAAACAGGTTTGTTAGTGCGGTAAAGTGAGCCGAGGTCTCACCTCTCTCCATGAGGGCGTTGAACAGCGATGCGTTGATGAAGAACAGCAGGTAGGCACATAGCTGTAGCGAGATGTCCGGATGGACCTGGAAGGCCGTGAGGAGCTTCAGCGCCTCCTTCAGTACCTCCAGGATGCCGCCGAGTTCGTCAGGCACTCGCAGCTGACCGCTCTCTGAGAACGGGTTCCCGTCCAGCAGACCGGGCAGAGCCGAGTACATACTCTGTGGACGGAGAGACGGTGAGGGTTTACTTCTCTGATGTTAACACTGCACGCTGCACAAAGTACTGGATCACCACATAAGGCGAATAAACATGTAGACACAATGTTCTGTCTTCTTCACGGGATTCATGATCATATAAAGAAGTTCAGTGCAATAAAGTTAATCATGTTCTTTTCTTTTTTTTGTCTTTTCTTGTTCAGTACAGAACATTATGAGTCAAAGAGAGGAAGGCATTCACACAGCGTTCAGGAAACTTTGAAGGTGAGCTTGTGTTTCACAACACAAAAGGCCAGCTGAAGGGAATTAAAAACACGATCCGACAATCATAGATGATAGATTTAGATACGCAAAACTGCCTCAAAACGAGGATTATAACAAAGAACAGAACGAAAAATGATGATAAAACACCCTGGTACCTCTAAATGTTGTTCTTTAACATTAACAAGCCATTATCATGTCAATTTTAACAGAAGGCTGTACTGAACAGAGCTTCTATTGAGGTTTTCACATGAATGAATGGATCATTGAATGGTGATGTCATCCCCCTCACAAATGGAAGGAGTAGAGTATTGTGGTGATATAAATATTATTTTAGTAGCTGTTAGATTGCTGCTAGAGCGCCCTGTTAGTACAGTTTTGGGCCTCTCATTGTCTGTGGCAAGCGGGAGTCTTTTGACTTAAAACTTTCATACATATACAAATAAATAACAAGACAATAACAAGTGCAAACACTGCAGAATCGTCTCGCAAGCTGTTTTATTGAACTGATTGTCAGTTCTCACACAGATACGACTCTTATCTCTACTCCTTCGTCTGACACAGTTCTGCCATTGTGTTGCATGGTATGACATCACCTCTTACACACACACACACACACACACACACACGCATGCCTGAGGTTCCAGGTCAGCTGATAGTTTACGATGCTGAGTTTTACAGACTGTTAATATTGTCTAAAACATATCTGGATGCTGAAATAAAATATATAGATTCTCCCCACATTTTCTTCTACTCAGCACTCAACTTGTGTTGTAAATTACAGCTGAATTAATGCCCTCTTGGCCAAGTTTTATTCATATTATCTTTTTTAAAAGAAAAAGAAGAAGTTCTGAAATGTTGTCTGTACATTATGAACGTTGAGTCATATTTCACAGGAAGTCAACGGAAAACCAGTTTTCTCCACCCTTCTTTTCCTGTTGGGTGTTTCTCTGATGACAGTTCGTCTTCCTCTGCAGGAAACAGAACCTCCCTTTCTCTCCACCGTAAAATGATTTCTCTACTGAGAAATTGCAACGCATGTTACCGCTAAAAACAAAGCTGGTACTCCTCGATTAACAAGCCTCCGAAGTGACAAATAAACGTGGTGGAAAAGTGAAGAAACTCCTCAGCTACATTTCCTTAAGCTTGAAGAGCAGAAGCTGTACAGTAGAATGACTGAGAATTCAAAACAAAAGCACAGCCTGTTCCTGCTTCCTTCCCTCCCTTCCTCCAACAGTCTCCGTGCAGAGAGGTTGTGTTTCTACAGACTCGGCTGCTGGGATGTTAACTGGATTCTGCATAAACCAGACAGCCTTTAATAAACATGGGAAAGCCACATAAATATAGTCTGGGAGTGTCCCGTCGGGCTGTAAAACAGGAGAGTTGACTGCTGACTGTCACAAAGCAAATTCAGCCACACACTAAGATGCATGTCAACACTTTGAAATGTATTTTTTTTCGGGTGTGTGCCCAGATTCAAGTTTTTAAGGCATGGAGTGGTATAAATCATCCAAGTCCCCTGTGGTGTGCCCCAAGGCTCCACCTTAGGCCCCACTTTATTGTTCCTTTATATGGTTGTTTCTTTTTGTTGTTGAGAAAATTCAACATTGCTTATCATCGTTAAGATGACGATGGAGCTGTACTTCACATTATCTTTCTTTTAGTTGTTCGGAGGATGCAAAACACTGGATCGCCAACGATTTGCTTCAACTGAGAGAGTAAGGATAGCGGTTGTTGTTATCGTTTCTCAAAATGTCTCATCTTCAAATCTCTGTACAAATGACTTACGTCTAAGTGTCATTTTTAAATTTGACGAACAAATGATTTCTGTCTTTAGCATCAGCTTTTTCCACTTCAAGTCAATCGATCAAATAAAAAAGTATCTTTATTTTGAAAACCTGGAGACCATCTTGCATGCTTTTATTACTTCATGTCGTATCTAGTTGGCCTGTAGATGACTCAAAATGCAGCAGTGAAACTCCTCACTGGCACCAAGAAGAGCGACATCTCTGGTCTCTGTTTTGATCAAAATATAGAATTGCTTTTCAGACACTTTGTCAACCGACACTATCTGATCTCTTCAGTCCATCTTGTGTTCAGTTACTCCTAAAAATTCCAAAATCCCGTTCAAAATCTGAAGTTGATTAAGCTTTCTCCACTGCTGCTCCCAGAATGTGGAACAGTTTACCTTCAATGTCAGATCTATTCAATCTATTGCTCCCTTTAAATCCTGGCCAAAGCTCCACCGTCATGAAACAGTTTGTCACAATAAAGTAGTTTTAATATCGTCTGTTACAATTATCTAACCTTTTTATTTTTGTTACTTGAATTTCTCTGTAAAGCACTTTTGGTCATCACCTAATGTTTTTGAATGTGCTACAAGACTACAAAAGGCTTTCAGACGTTCATACAGTGGTTCTCACCAAATCAGCCGGTCTGGGTTTTTATTTCAACAAGCCAGTGAAATCAGTGCAACCTTGGGAACAGGATTGTCTTTTTGTTTATATTCCAGTCAGTGGAAAAGAAACCCTGCTCACTATCTCACAGGCCTTTCCTGACTCAGAGTGCCGGGCAGAGTTGGTGTTTCCATTCTGTTGTTGTGTTTTCTATCTGGGATATTCTCAATGACAACAGAACATCGTGTTTACACAGTCCACTTCCTGATTCACATGTGACCGACGCTCACATGTTAACAGGTCACAAGGATGTGAAACATGCTGAGGTAGCTATTTGAGTGAGTGTTAAATAATGTAGGATATTACAACCTTTGTCAGATAGTAGACAGACTGCTGGAAGGTGAACATGATGACTTCTTCCAGGACTGTCATGGCTTCCTCACAAGCTGTACGAGTGGAGGACATCTCAGCGTCCAACAGACCTGACAACACACACACAAACACATATTACACACACACTCTAACAGCTGTGTCGATGATGTTAAAAGTTAAAGGCCATGCTTGTGTTGTTGTGCACCTTTGTCCTCCTGGTCCTGCCTCCAGGGCAGCAGCTGAGGGACTTCATGCTGGACGAAGTGCAGCAGTTCAATGGAGTTGGCCATCCACAGGACCAGAGGCTGCAGACCTGGGATCAGCTCCTCCATGCTGAGCAGCTGAAGACGCTCGGGCTGCCCATCACTGGCACATACAGAGAAAAACACACAGAGATTAGTGCTGAACCAAGTCTTAAGAAGCAATAGCTTATAAACGTGGTGCCCAATGAAAAGGCAGAAAATAACTGTGTCTCTGAATGGTGCTGTGCATTCGGCTGTGTGTGTGTGTGTGTGTGTGTGTGTGCTGGTCGTTCACTTAGCCGTTAGCCAAACACACCGTCCACAACAATATATTTGTTGTCTAAGTGACATAATCTAAACCTGCGATTTTAAAATAACAACACAGTGAAGATAGTAAGATGAACATTTTATTCAAAACATCCACTGAAGTGGACTCTTGTTTATCCTTCAGATAACCGAGTTTGAACTTACTCATATATTTCTGCAAGTCAGCAAAAAATGAAATACTGCACAAACTGTCAAACAGAGTTGCAGCAACTTTCCAATCCACTGATGAAGTCATTGTTAATGCTACAGCTCAGTCAAAATGAATCTCCTGTTCGCTGAAATGATTGATCAGAGTTGACGAATCAATAAGTTAATCAACAACAATTTTTTTTATGATCAATTATTGTTTAGCTCATATATCCGGATTGTAAATGTGAGGATTTGCTGCGTTTCTCAGTTCCATAGGCTTGTAAACTGACTACTTCTACACTGTTTTATGGACAAAACTGAGCTTCGATTTACATTTTCATCAATAACAATAATTAATCGTCTATATTATTAGTAGTTACAGCGGTTACACATCTTACACGTGTATCTTTCTAAAGGTACGTTCACATTACCCTTCTGTCTCCCATTCGCGGCTATTGAGTTTAACTTTGATGACTTTGCTCCTGGGACAAAGAGTCTTAATGATAAAGCACGAAGTCGCTGTGCTCATGAGAAAACTTCTTTCTTCGAGAAGAGACTGTGGGAAAATCTCTCTTTGCACGACCTGCATTTAAAAGAAAAGCCTCATTGTTTTCTGGAGGAGCAAACAGTTGTAAAATCAGACTTTAACTCCTCTTTTATTCAGACGCTGAAGCTCGAGGTGTCGTATATCATCGCGGGCAGCAGCTGCAGCTCATTGTCGTGTATTTCTGGAGACACGTTGTTTACTCACGTTTCTGGCTGGATCGCTGCAAGTTCCTTTGTCTTCTCCTAAGAAGAACACATTCAGAAAACATCCATCGTACATTAAACACAACCCTGACGGCACATTTGATTATATTACATTCTTCTTCGTTATTATGACGCTGAATACACACTTAGGTATCTTTTTCCACCGCCGTCCCCAATTACTATTTGAAGTGTCCCTAGTTAAAGAATATCTCGTCTGATAATGACTCCATAGTAACTGGTACATGCTTTCAGATGCCACTTTTGCGGTTCATCTTCTCTCCGAGTGTGTTCAACATGGACAACTTAGACTAAAGTTATGGTTCAATTGTATTTTTTTACGCCATCTCTACCTTGAGTCCTGCAATCATCCCAAAATAAATGCATTTCCTTCCCCAGGAAGGCGGGACCCCCTTCAGTTAGAGTCCTGCACACTTAATTATAACACTTTTGAGATAAATGATCGAAGTTTCATCCTTACCCACATAACGAGCTGGATCTGTACGGCTATCCGGAGCAGCAGCTGTCTGAAGTGCGTCAGCTCGAAGGTGGCGGCCGAGTGCTGGATGCAGAGGCTCAGCAGGAACGCCGGCGTCAGCTTTGGTTCGTCCCCGCTGGGGTCCAACATATCCAAAACCTCCTGCAGGACGCGCTCCTCCTGCTCCAGCTCATAGCTCACCAAAGCCTCCGTGCCTTCCAGGTCCCTCCAACGAGGCGGTGAAGGCTTCCTCCGGAGCCTCTTCATGGCGATGGAGGAGCCACATGATAAACAAGAGGACGTCTTTGCGTCAGAGTTCGGGCAGAGCGTGTTCATCCACAGAGGAGTCTGCAGGGACCCTGATGTGCTGGTAGGATCCTTAAACATGAACAAGTAGTGTTTCCCCAAGCTAACCAGGTCACCCGGGTTCAGTTCCACTTCCTCTTTCAGGAGGAAACCATTTCTGGTCACAGGGGCCCCGTGGAGAGGCTTCAGCATGGTCAAAGTCTTTCTGTGCTCCCCTGTGGAGGTCGGGGTGCTCGAGTCCAGGCGTCTGACACAGCAGTGCTGAGGCAACACGTCGGGAGCAAAGAGGAGGATGTCCACCTTTAACCTCTCCTCATCTTCTCCGTTACAGTGCTCCCTGCAGCAGCCAAAGATGGTGGTGGTTCCACTCATCAGGTAGATGACAAAATCCTGCAAAAACAAGTGGTTTGTTCAATTCACGGCTGCAAATCAACTTTTTGGTATCATTTGAACTACTACTGGAACGACTGCAGGTAATGTTTGGTGCTTGTGCTTGAGAATGCTTTAAAGCGATAGTTCAGATGTTTTGAGTGGTTGTATGAGGTACTGATCCATAGTCAGTGTATTATCTACTGTAGATGGCGGTCAAGTGTATGCTGTATGTACAATATTTTCATCCGACAGCCATTTCTGCCGGTGAAGCCGTTATCTTTACTCTCTTTACAGTCATTTGACCTCGCAGCACACAGGGGTTGCTGGTCCTCAAGCAGTTACTGTGTTTGTGGTTTGGTGTGACTTTGCAGCTTTAAAGGATTTACCAAAGTCACGTAATAAACTAACCTGTCCAGGCAATAGAACAAACAATAGACCAACAACTCCTGTGTTCTGAGAGGTCAACGGAGTCTGGTGGCTTTGCAGAGAGCATAAATAACGCCTTCAGTTCCACGTCAGCAACGTCTGTCTGACTACGAATAAGTTCCTCAGACAACCACACCTCAAAACATCCTTTAGTCTGTGAACAATAATTGCCTTCTTTGTCCAACCAACAGCCCAAAAGCCGGAGCTATTTATTCTACTCTAACATAAGACACATTTTCACATTGGAGAAGCTAAAACCATCAAAGTTTCTTGAGAAACGACCTAAACGATGAATCGATTATGAAAACAGAAGCTGGTTTATTTATCCGTTTACGCATCAGCTCTAGTTTGATCCCATGCTCTTGATGTGAAACCGGTTTCCCAGTGACGGTCAACGTGCAGCACGAGCTCTGATTTGCTTGTGTAACATTTTGGAAATGAACCAGCAGCGTGCGTGTGAACAGCAGAGCGATCGGCCGGCAGCGCCAGCGGAAAAGAAGGGATTAAGAGCGAGGCGTCGGTGACGTCCGTGACCTCGGGGTCACCAGTAAGCCTGTTAGTGATGATACGGTATCACCGGTGCGGGTAACAGTCAACGTGGAGGTAGAGCTGCTACCTCGTGTGTCATCTCCGACACTAAATCTGACAACAGATATTAATCCAGATCACACACTTGATTAAGTACACCTGCACACTCTCATGACATCCAACAGAACTGTTGCTGTTTATGACGCCTATAATGTTCATAATTATATGTTTTAGTGAAATAATTGAATCTGACAAAACTGATTATAAATGTTGTAAAGGTAGAAATCATGACAGAGCTGTTGTATGGATTGCAATAAATTGTACCTGGTAAAGTGGACTTTCGGTCAATGTGTACAATGCCTTTATTATTGCTGTCACTGTTACACTCCCAGAAATAGATCTTGTTCCTTTGGGTCCAGCTCTTGTTGCAGAGTTACATTCGTCCTGCTGTGGTGCTACCAGAACCAGCATCCTGCACAGTCAGCACATCTCCACCACTGGGGAGGAACTACACTGTGAGAAAGAGCTTCATGTTCCTGGGACTGACACAACCAACCACAGCTGCTTTATTGTGGAAAAAGAGCTCAACTAAGTGATTCATACCGACATGAACAGGGACGTGCGCTGGAGGCAGAGCTTAAGATCCTGGTCATGAATACTGGTGTAGGTACTGTAAGACAAGCTTCTGCAGTTTATCTCCTCTACAGAGCGTCTTCAGAGTTATCTCCTGGTTTTAAACGTCCTGAGCAGGTTTCCTTCAGACTGTCTGGTGAACACTTTCTTCTTCATTGGGATACGCTGACTCGTCACTTCTGAGCCTGCAACACACCTCATGAGCCAAATCCACAGTGTTTCCATCCTCTCTGGCTCCACACGACTCTCTGACTCTGAGGTTCTTAGTGTAAGAAGTTTAATCAGACACTCTTATGTACAAGTTTACACCCTGGTGTCTCTTTAAGCTTGTGTTTGGCCTCCGCCTGCCAACACAAGGACCTTGTGAGGCCTTCAGGGACCTTATTACAACAGTTAAATATAAAGAAAGATTAGAGATTCGCTTAAACATGTTGTGTATCACGATATCATGATATCTTTATTAATACATTAATTAACAGTATAACAGAGAGTATTAACAGAGAGTATTTCACCTCCTGTTTCCTGCTGTTATACTAAAATCAGGAGGAGTGAAAAACATTTCCGGCAAAGATACCTTTAGTAAATACACAAAAGAGAAAGCAAAGAATCTTTGGCTAGCAAGCAAAAGGGTTTATGGGAAATGAAGTCTTAGTTCTGAGAAACGTCACTGGTATAAAAACGTGCCGCTCGTCATAATGACCAAAGTCTTATCTGTATCAATGTTGATAATTGTTGATTCATTGAAGTCATTTCTTTCGGCAAACACACCAAAAGATGATACAGTTTCAGCTTCTCAGAGGTGAGTATTTGTTTGTATCTTCTATTGTAGTAAAGATAAACTTTTTGAGACTGTTGGTCAAACAAAACAAGGAATCTGAAGACGTCACCTTGGGTTTCCTAAAGTTGTGCAATTTTTCACTGTTTTCTGACAATCAGTCAAAAAATGATAATCACAGAAGATTTGAAAAAATGTAATCATTATTTGCAGCTCTACTTACTTGTTCGACCCAAGTTTAGCAGTTAATGAGACCGTTACACAGTGTTTAAATGTGGCATCACCACATGAGCTGATAAACGATTGTCTCTCACCTGTCGGTGGCTGTAGCCCTGCAGCAGGAGGAAGTACGGGAAGTCGAATGGTGGGTGAATGGAGTACTGGGTGGTGTTGTCGTCGCTGCTCTCCGTCTCCTCCTTCTCCATGCCGAGACGCAGCACCTCCTTGTCGGCCTCGGCCTCTGGATCCTCTCTGAGCGCGCTCTGTTGGGCCCGGCTGGCCTCCTTCCCCATCGCGGACAGATCCATCTCGCTCAGACTCCTCCAGATCCCGAGTCCGTCCACGTCCTCGCCGCTGCCGTCCACGAACAGCGAGGTCACTCTGGAGCGGCTCTTCTGCAGCTTACGAGCCTGAGCGTTGATGCCTGGATCGACAGGAAGACAGCGTGTTGAACCTAAACTGTACATGTTCGATCTACAATGTGGAAAACACACTGTTGTATGTGCACGATGGAACAGTGTGCAAGAGCTGACGTCTGGAAAGCACAGCAAAGAGAGATTTAGACATAATGTACAATAGATCCCCTTTTTTACCGTTGTTGTCAATAGGTCTCATCCTTCACATGTAACATGACACAAAATCAAAGATTAAACAACATAAAACATGTAGAACAGATTCAAACACTCCACATTAAGATAAAAATAAAAGTCCTCAAAACTTTTCCAGATATAAAAGCAAAGGGTCGCAAAGAATGTATTTTCAGTAAAGAGCAAATTGTTCTCATGGTAGAAATTGTGATAATTGATCGAGGAATAACTTAAAGGTCTGAAAAGTAATTAATCATAACTACTTACTATTTTCTGTTGATTAAAAGATCGAGCATGTTGTTTGGAAGATAAACACAAAAATAATAGAACAGCTTTCCGAAACAGACTTGATTTTTTACATCATTGAAAATGATGCACAAATATTCCTACTTTGCTTTTGCATCTAGTTTGGAGATTTATCTTCTCAGATCTCACTGGAGTAAGATGAAAAATGAAGATTAAATACAAGATTAGCATTTATCGATCCCAGAGGGCAAATTCAGTCGTTGCAGCACAAGGACAGAAATGAATACAGATGAATGAACTCATGAATGAATAATAACAGAGGTACTGTATATGGACCGTGTATCTTTACTTCAAGCCAATATAAATCATAAAATAATGTTTTAAAGTAAAACCTATTTCACTTAACACTGAACAATGTCGAAACATCACGCTGCTCAATCAAACAGACTCCAACTCAACGTTTCACTGGCACTCAAATGGAACACCAGCAGAGAGGAAAGAGAGGAAATGTGCGGGGAAAGTGAGATGTGACCACCGACTCTATCTGACTCCAGCAGCCGCTCCGTCGGCCTGACGTCACACAAACACCATTCAGCTCGTTTGGAGCCATTAAGCGCCGAGGAATGTCCCGCGAGCTCCGGCTCCACAGCCGGCAGCTCTGCCGCTCTTATCAGCTGTGGAAGTGGGTGTTTCTCCACATTGTCCAGCAGCTCTGTGACAGACACTCGTAATGTAGAGGAGCGGGTCAGTAAGAGAACGAGGGTTTGACTGACAGTCACCAAGGTATTTTTATTACATAGACTATAAGTTTCAAGTCAATGTTTGCTCTTGAGTTTTGTTGTTCTGATGGTTTTAAACCTGTTCAAACATCATTAAGACCGTTATAGGAAACTAAAAATCATTAATCAAAACCCAGACTATTTTATTTAAAGGATCAATTCAACATTTTTGGTAATTTATTTGTTTTATTTCCAAGATTTATATGATTAATAGCACTCCTGGTAAATACGAAGTCTGCAGCTGGTTAGCTTAGCTTAGCGTAAAGACTGGAAACAGGGGCAAACAGCTAGCCTGGCTCTGTCCAAAAGGTGGGAAATTCCACCTGCCAGCACCTCTAAAGCTCAATAATTAACACGTTGCATCAGCGTTATGTTCCAGACTATTTCCAGGCGAGGCACAGTCACCTCCACTGGTTAAATAGTCCTGCACATGTAACTCCTCCAAAACGTCTGTTTGTGTACCAATGAAACACACAAGATCACGTGTTGATTAAAGAGCTTTAGAGGTGCTGGTAGATGGAGTTTGTTACAAAACCAGGCTAGCTGTTTCCATTCCTTATGCTAAGCTAAGCTAACTAGCTGCTGGCTAGCTTCATATTTACTACACAGATATGAGCGTGGTATCAATCTTCTCATCACACACTCAGCAAGAAAGCAAATAAACATATTGACCAGATTATTAAACTATTCCTTTAAACTCAACATCTAAACCCAGACTAATAAAATCAATTTAAGTTGTTAAGTTGAGCCATACTGTACCAGCTATTTAAAAACAGCGGGATACAGTAGGTGTTTATGCACTGGATAATGTCTTCTTCTCCATTTATTCAAGGTTGCCTTTAATTCAAAACATTTTAAATGTCAGCAAACTCTGCATCAACTGTGCTTAAACTAACATCTGTTTGAATGAATAGCTAAAACAAATAATCAGTTCAATGCAGAGTTAACACACAAAAAGTGTGATTTAACAAAGCAAAAATAGTGCCAAGAATATTACTGATTACAAAGCCAGACGATTGGTCTAACACAGAGAGAAGTCAACAGGGAGCAGGAAGTGAGCTCTGATAGGAAGAACAACACAGAAGTGAGCGGCCACTTTCTGGAGGAAAGAGCTGAGCGGAGCCTCGGTGTTTCACGGGGCCCTGAAGGGCCCTTGCAATAAAACAAAGATAAGAGTGGGGCCGACCTCCTCTATCCTTTACTGCAGCTTTTGTTTCCTCCTGACCTCTCTCACATGCCGGCCCATCTCCGCCGTTCTAGCTGCTGATAAGCCGGACAATGAAGGCTGTTAGCCGGCAAAAAGAGACACGGATAAAGGCTCCCCATGCCACCGACAGAGACTGAGTGAATGGTTACCCAGGCGTGAGGACGTCAGGGTCACTGAGTTGTACTGAAAATGGTTAGATGTGTGCTGTTTAACTCCTCTGAACCCCAAAACCCACCGACCGGATTGAAAAGCATGTTTTCTTTAAACAATTGCTAAAACTTTCATCACAGCCAGAAAGAAGCTTTAAAAAACGCCATTTCCGTCTTTCCGACGGTCCTTGAACACATCACGTGTGACGAATGCTTCTTAATTTATGATATTTCATCTAAGATATGTTTCATTTACAATATCGCCCAAAATAAACCGATTGCTTTAACCAGATACTGTGAGAAACATTACATTCTGAGCCCCGCAGAGCAACTATGAAGCCACGATCGACTCGTCTGAGACCAACAGTCACGTGACAAAACTGTGAAACTTTGACTGAACTGCTTCTGAACACAGAGCAGAAGAGAGAGGCTGTAAGTAGAGGTTGTAAAAATGTAAATAGTTCAATACATAGAGCACATGGAGCCTCTATTGTTTCCAACATTGGTAACACTTGTGGACACTTGGAGAAATGTTGGATATATAGTTCCAGAAATTATGAAAGAAATTCAACTTTTTTTAATTGCCACGATTTATGTCATAACTGTGTTATATCGCACAACATACGTGTGTGAGTTCTTTCTACTTCTAGCTGTTTCCATAGATATGCAGGATTTATATATTGCAGTTGAAATCAAGGCCACAGAGAGTAAAATGTGACCGGAGCAACAAACTGCTCTGGGGTTAAGAGGGTTAAGAGTAGGCCCGACCTCTGCTCTCTGAAGAAGACGTCGGCTAAAGCTACAACGGTGTTGGTCGACGTGCATACCTGCTGTGACGGTGTCTCTGTCCTTTAAACTCTGCTCTTCAACGCTCGCTCTCAGCTGGATTTCGAAGCGCCTGGAGAAGCCGTCCTTGGGTTTCCAAAGTGACTGCAGCATGAGGGGCTTCTCGTTGTCTCCCACCACCCGGAAACACTCCCTCTTCCACTGGTTGTCTGCGCCCGTCTGGCCGATCACATCGCAGAGCACGTAGTCGTTGGCGTCTTCTTTTTCCAGGCAGTACCTGAACAACGGAGGTGGACAGAAGAACCACGGGAGGGTTAATGATTGACACAACAACCTGAAGATCACAATTTACTTTTTTAGCCTTCAGCTAACGCTTTAGCTGCTTTAGGGATGGAGATGACGCTCCACCACTTTGGTCTGGACTGAAATATCTCAAAAAACATGAAACTGATTGGTATAAAATTTGGTACAAACATTCATGTGCTCCTCATGATGAATTGCCCTAAATTTGAGGATTCTCTGACTTTTCCCTCTAGCATTCCCATCAGCCTCAACTGTACCTTGTGCTAATTAGTAAATGTTTGCACGCTAATGTGCTGATGCATGGTAAATGGTCTCTGCTTAACGTTAGCATTTAGCTCAAAGTACGGCTTCACAGAGAGTATCTGTAGAGTCTTAGTTTTGTTTTTGATGAATCATTTAGATCAGGGATTCCCAAAGTGGGGTGCGCGCACCCCTGGGGGTGCGCGAGCTGCCTCTAGGGGGTGCGCGAGAGGAAAAGTGTAATGGCGGTGCAGTCCTGTCTCCTAAAAATTACGTTCCCCCAAAACTAAAATCCATTCTCAATTACGTTTTACCACGAACGTATTTTCTCCCTGATTACGTTTGTGTTTGACGTACAAATACGCTTCTCATCAACATATCTTTGTCATACTCTAGTCTTTATGATGTTTCTGTGATCTGCCTCGCCTCTACCCCGCCACCCACGAGTTATTGACCCGCGGCCTGTTCCGAGGGCTGAAGACCTGACGATCGGGTGCCTCACGGCGGGGACGGCTGGAGACCTCGCGTCCCAGCGCCAACGGGTGAGCGCCCGCCACTCGGAACCATAAAACCAAGTCCCGGATTTCACCCGGGGGACATTCTGGAGGTATTGTGACCGGGTGATGTGCCTCGTTGCTGGGGAGGTATGAGCCGAGAGTGGCGGGGTGTTATGGAGGTTTATATTACAACTCGGTGTTGTTCCCGTGCGTGGATGAGCGCGTTGCTGCTGGAGACAGGCTGCGTGTTGTGGTAGTATTCTGACCGCGTAATAGGGAGGAGAGGCGGTGGTGGAGAGGGAAAAATGTTAAAGAGATGGTGGAATGTATGATTGGAGAGAGAGAAGCGAAAAAGTTGGACGTGATCCCGCGTCCAACAACACTGTCGCGCGCATCGATGCTTTGTCCGAAGACATCCTGGCTGCATTGGTCGGTCGCGTGAAGAAGAGTGAGTTTTACTCTCTGCAAGTAGACGAGCCTACAGATGTGGCCAATCTGGCCAATCGTCCGTTACCTTTTCGAAGGCACGGTGCAGGAAGAGTTTTTGTGTTTTTTTATCTTGTAAACAAACGCCACGCGCGAGCAAACTGTTCTCTCATTCGTCCGATTTTTATGCGGCTCTGTTGCTTTTTTTTTTTTAAGGTGTGTGTGTGTGGGGGGGGGGGGGGTGCGTGAACCCGGTCGGGATGTAGAAGGGGGTGCGTGGCCTAAAAAGTTTGGGAACCGCTGATTTAGATCATTACATTTTAGGAAATAGTATAAATGGCTTTAACGATTCCCATATTAATATTGCTCCGCTGGTACTGAACATATCTAAGAAGGTGTCCCGGTTGGGTTTTGCATTGTGTGTGTGTGTGTGTGTGTCTCCTGATCATGCTTATTATTTCCACCTGTGCCAAATCACCTGCCCCTGGCTTTTCCCTTTGCAAACCCCAGTCATCTCTACTCACCTGCCGGCTATCTGCTCATCAACCCTCGCCTACTTAGACTCCCCTGCTTGCCCTGTTCCAGTTGCCGGATTATCCTTTGTTCCTTGTCCCTCTCCTGTGGTCATTCCCTCGTGTTGACCCTCTCGCCCCACGCTTTGTGTCTGTGCTTTTGGTGACCAAGCCCTTTTGTGAATTTGCCTTTTATTTTCAGTTTGGATTTTTATCACTCCCTATTGGAGTTGTTTTTGTTTGCTTGATGCCTTGCAATTCACCTCAACTTGTGTCCTGTGTCTAAATCTGCGCCTGAGTCTCGGATTACTCCTAATCCCGCACGGTAACCCGTGACCTGTCACAGAAGGAGCAAAAAGTCTCTCAAAAATCCAGTTCAGATTACATTTGAGGTAAGAAAGAGGTCGTGCAGTAGCAGAAGCCTCATTTTATTTCTAAAACACTGGTTTGAGAAGTTGTTTACATGGTTCAGGGGATTTGAGAGGTGGTGAGTCGTATCGCATGTTTCACAGCTGGTGTTTCTCGAATTGATCCGGTACATTACTTGTTCAATTGATCCTCAGTGGAGTTTTCCCGGAGTTAAATCAAATGTTGAAGTCATCTCAACATGTCTCACCTCTCCAAGGCCTCCTTCACCAGCTCCTTTGCACTGGACTGTGTGGTGGCCAGAACGCTCTTGTAGTTGGTCCCGTGACAGATGTCGCAGCCAAAGATCTTCAGGATGCCGGGCACAGACATCTGACTGGACAGCTCCGACGGGTCGTCTGCAGCCTGCAGGTCACCGGCCGTGGTGCCGCTGCCCAATGGGTGGCGCCCATTGTTGGGGCTGTGGTTGAAAACAGTTGAAAACCTGTTGTTGTGGCGCCGTATTTTGCTCTTTGCCGGCTGCCGGACGCCAACGCTCTCCGTGGAGCGGACGGTGATGTCCGAGTTATTGGACCTGAGAAGATGACACGCACTGTTGGGTGACCAGCCTCAAATATACACAATATTTATATCCAGAGATCTTTTATAGTGTGACTGTACAGAGTGACTTATGGGTAAATAAAAAGGTGTTCTCCAAACTGATCATAACGAAACACAGTTACAGAAATTAGTTACTTTTTTTCTGGTACTTTTACATTTTTATGCAACAATCTTTCCACATAACACTAATATATATGAGTTTAACTACTTGGAATATTAATTTGGGCACTACAAATGTATGTCGAAGGTGAACAATTGTCTTGGCGAGTAAAATGGGTTTATATATCAAACATGTAATTTAAGGCAAAAAGGAAGAAGTTAATGAACTTTATAAAAGCTGGCAGGACTGTAATGAAATGGTGATTAAAAAAACAGCAATTCAGACTTCCTGCACAGATCCATTGCTGGGGTTCTTTAGGTGTTTGTTCATGTTTATAGTGTTAACGTTAACCTGAATTCAGACTTACTGCACAGATCCATTGCTGGGGTTCTTTAGGTATTTGTTCATGTTTATAGTGTTAACGTTAACCTGAATTCAGACTTACTGCACAGATCCATTGCTGGGGTTCTTTAGGTATTTGTTCATGTTTATAGTGTTAAAGTTAACCTGAATTCAGACTTACTGCACAGATCCATTGCTGGGGTTCCTCCCCAGCTTGGCCAGTCCCTTCTTCGGAGAGCGGATCAGTAAACCCACTGGGAAGTTTAGGGCTTGTTTATTTACGTGGCTGCTTCTCTCCTCTGAAATCATTATGGTTTTATATTCACGTAAACACGACAGAACTACTGATGGAGTCAAAATGACCAGAATATAAATAAAGCATTCTTCTAATAGTCCACCTCCAAAAGAAAAGACCCTCAAAAATCACAAACAGGTGTGTAAATACTCCAACAGTGTGTCTGTATCCATTAAACTGACGTTATGACAGTTATTTATTCCCACACACGTTCGAAGAAAATCAAAAGAGCGTCAGTTGGTCCAAACTTCCGAAAAAACAAAACGGTTTTCTTGAGTATAAAATCCAAACAGACGATTATTCAGCAGCAGAAGAAGCAGAAACGTTTCCACTCACTGTTCGTTCGCTTCAGCTGGAAAACGAGCCGACGAACAGCCCGGGTCCATAATAGCAATAACCGTGAGGTCCGTTAACTGTCTGCCGGTGAGTCTGGACCGGACTGAATGAAGCGAGGAGCCGCTGGAGACGCGAGCTACTGCGTGTAACGTCACCGCGCGTGACGAGCACAGGGAGGCGGGACTAATCGCGCACACGCGCACACATGGGGGACCCACGAGTGACCGACGTCTTTGTGGAGTCCTACTGTTTCCTCATTAAAATATTAAACTGGATGAAATATGAACATAGTATGAAGTACATAGGTGGACTAAGTAACTAAGTACATTTACCCAAGTACAATTATACTTAGATTTGTATTTTTATTACTAAAGATGCTTTATTGTCATTGCATGTTACACACAATGAAATTTGGTTTGGCAGCAATTCACTCCACATAGCAGAATACAAATAGATTAAAAAAATAGATTTAATATATAAACTGAATAATAGTCATATACAGTATATACATGGCGTATAACATTGTAAAACATAAAATTCCATACATGCATATGTAACATACTGTAAACAGTTTTATTATCAAGTAGATTTGCACATTAAAGGAATTTGTCTTGGGTTCTTGTTGCATAACAGTAAATACTTTGCAAAAGTCAAGAGACATAATTTAAAATAGAAAAAATCTCAATACATACTATAAAAAAATATAATGAATACATTGTATTTCTGTTGGGCAGTTTAATCTGTAAAAATGATTTAATTTCTTTGTCGTTCATTTCTTTAGTGGTGTTCATTTATTATCAGCCTTTTATCAAAAATGAAATAAGTTGCAGGCACAGTGGCTCATACGATGCAAAATGAAGGGAAAACTGGAACAAATTATACTGCTTGTATATTATTGTGCTACATTGTGGTTTATATGTTGACACACAAAACTGTTTGATATAATATATTGTCTATGTATAAACAACCTAATAAAACAGTGTACAATCCTGTACTCGACAATGAACCCAACGCTTCAGTCCTCCAGCTGAGGCTCATTTGCTCATTAAGAGCTCCATCTAGTGGCAGTAAAGCGGAACTGTCACACATCTGCAAAAGAGCCTCTTATTATGTCAACATTGTTTTAATGTTTTGTATGATGCACATTACAGGGTTTTTTTTGTTGTAATTCTGTAATGTGATGGAATAATACAAATTAATATTGAAGTAAAGTACAAGTACCAACAAAATGTACTTAAGTACTTGAATAAATGTGCATTCCTTGTGCACTTTTGTTTTGCTTTCACTTTCCTCTCCCTTATGCTCACATCTACATCTACATCACTGATACAGACACATGTAAAATCTGTTTCTAGTTGTTTGCTTTAATACAATAAATATGTTCAACATACTGTCAACCATGTGTGCTTGTCAATATTTGTCATGGCCTAAGAGCTGGGTTATGACAAATTACAAGTCAACACTTTAGTAATCAAACATTTTACTGATATTAGTTTTTAATCCAACTTGTAATCCCCAACCATTTGGCCACCAAGGTGCTCCATGTTTGAGAATTTCCTGACACCACTTTAGCGCATATGTCCTTTATGATATGCCACCACTAACACCTGCAGTACTTAACAAATATATTCTTTCTCACACTGACACACACACTCAGCCTGTGAAGTTTTGTGGTATTGAGTAACAGGCTGAGAGGCGGATGTGACTGAGCTCCACCTGCAGCTGCTGTGCACAGCAAAGATTCAGGTCAGACTTGCATCTTTACACTTTTCTGCAAACGACATCTTTCTGCAGTCAGACTGAGTGCACTTCAGTATCAATCCAGTCAGTCAGTTACTCTATTTAACTGCGCTGAACGTCTATCAGACATGTTAGAAGCTGTTTTCCAGGATGCTGCTGGAATGAATGGATCTTACTTATTGAAGAAAAATAGAGAAAAACAAATGAGGAAGGGAGGGACATATCGGTACATGCAATGACAAGACACTGCATGGTGTCATTTTGATTACCAAGTTAATAGCAGCACAAAAAAACACCATATATCATTCATCACGGTGTGTGTATGGGATAAAAAGAATAGGCCAAACATATTGGACATACTTCAACACAGTTTAGATATGTTATCAGGTCTGACAGCACCATATTCCTATTCATTGATTAAGTTATTTAAATTAATGCAGAGAAGAAATTCAAATGAAATAGCTTCATCCAGCTCCGACCAAACAACATTATTTGGGAGTTTTATTAGCTACTTTGACAATAATATATAATCCAAATGAGCTTGTTTACGATATTAACAAAGGACGTTTTGTCATTCAACGTTTTAATTCTCTGGAGAGGTTGATTATAGCAGAATAAAGCAATATTAATTGATACGAAATAACATTTCCAGGAAGCAATCCAGCACTCGAGGTAATCAGATTCTCTGTCAAGAGAATGTTCATTGATTGGTGGTAAAATGTCAACGCTGGCATGTTTTATGATAACACTGCTGCAGTCTCACCGTGTTAGTTACAATACAGAAGTTTGTACTGTACACCAGTTTAATGCACACCATTAAACTGTTTACTTTCCAGGGTGATGAAGGGCTCCTTTACAGAAACGGTAACTCCAGAGGAATTCATGCAATTGAACTTTACCTGTTCAGTGTGTTGCATACGACGTTTAACAGTTCAACTTGTTTTGTGTGTTCTTGTGTGTACGTTCGGTTAAACCACAGTTGCAGAAGTACTGAGTAGTATTTGTGACCGTCCACTGATATAAAGCGTTCACTGATGAGAACGGTTCGTGGTGAAAATACGAGGAAAGGAAGAGGAAGCTGCTTCAAGTTAACCAGAAAGAGACCGGGAACTTTTTGATTTTTCTACAAAATAAAAGGAGAATGGAGGAGTCAACTACAAAAACAGAATTTAACGTTTTCGCCACATTTCACCCTTCGTGTTGATAAATAAAATGCTTTGTGCACCACAAACAAAATTGCATTCACCTCAATTGCACAAATAAAAGATACATAACTGTATTGTAGCCTACATGCAGACACAAAGAGAGAAAACAAGTTTAAATTGAAACATGTTCTGTTGAACAGTTAAACTGATGTTTTTACATTTCTGTTTACTACAAATTGAACAAACGTCATTTAGTGGTGCTTTCATGACGTAGGACAGAGCCAGGCTAGCTCTCCCCCTGTTTCCAGTCATTATGCTAAGCTAAGCTAAATCTTATCGTCCACTCACTGTATCTTCACATTTAAACGGACAGACATTAGAAAGGTATCAATCTAACTCTCTGCAAGGAAGCGAATAATGTCCCAAGAATGCAAACACGTGCTTAAAATGCTGAAACAAGTGGACGACTTTTACTTTTAATAGCCTCACACGACTTGTTTTGCTGATACGCTTAATAACTTTTATCGGAGTTGAAATGCAGTATTTTTACTTGTAGTATAGCATCCTATTGTTGAATTGGTACTTTTACTAAAATATTTGAAAAGTTGTGTAACCTGTGAGCTGTTGGAGTATGTTTTAAAAAGGGATTCCTGCTCTTTCTGCATTGATTGTTGCATTCACATTTGATCAGCTTTGGCCAGCTGTCTGCTGTTGTAACTGTTGTACCTGTCGTAGCCTGGTGGTGTACACTGGTTTCATCTGTATACTTCTACTTTACTACATCTTGCAGGATTCTTTTTGAACTGTTACGCCTTTACATGTCGCCTATTTGTCAGCCTTAGTTAATTAGTTAGTCACAAGTGGAGTTTTATTTTGAAAATGAGGGCGGAAGTGACTGAAACGCGCTCCGTGGCTGGTACTTCTTCTATCGGAGGTTTCTCGTCACGCAGAGCGAGCAGAGACACACGGAGCTCACAAAGCATCCGTCTTTACTGGACTCCATCCAGCCAACAGAGCAAAGAACACACCCGTCACCCAAAGCAGGACTTGTGTTTGTTTATGCAAACATATATGTTTTGAGCCTTCAAATATGCTGCTGTGTTCACACTGCGGAAGGAGACGAGGCCAGCCTTAGAAGAAACTCATCTAGTCGAACTCCGGAGGAGGAAAGGTAAGCTGCGCGATATTGATGAACTATCAGACAACTTTAAATTGAAATGATGAACCATACCTCCTTATAAAAAAGTATTGGTTTTAGAGAGAGCTCAGTTATGTTCCTCTTTCTCTCTCTCTCTCTTTCTCACTTCTCTATTGCTTACAACGTTAGCTATGTCAACATTTAGACAGTATTATGTTACAATATGTCCTTTTTTTCTTTACTGAATGAAACACTTGCAGAAATCTCTGCTGCAACTGCAACAGTCAACGATATAATAAACATAGAATCTGTCTTAAATTAAAACCTATTATATGGGCACCCACAGCTGGCTGAATTCTTCTAACATATTTATGTATTAAATGTTTATTTATGATCAAAGGCCTTTGTTCATGTTCTGGGTACTGTTTGATTTGGAGTGTTTGCTCTTCGGCTGCATGTTTTTACTCCCCTCTCTTTGGGGAAGTGGTTTTGGTGCAACACGGAGGGTTAGAGGAGGTCATCATAACTGATAGTCAGTCACAATCTCATTTGTTCAGAATAATACGTTTCATTTTTTGGTGTATTTTCTCCATTTGGTCTTTAATATGTCAGAAAAGAGTTTGTAAAGTGGCTGTTAAACTTTGCCACAGTCTTTCGACCTTACAAAAAGTTATTTCTTTCACATTAGTTTGACAATTCATAGGCTAAATGATAATATAACATCATGAGCACATTAACAGATAATCAAAATAATCATTGCAGCTCGGTGTTTAGTCGTTTTTCAGAAATATTCAGATTTGACGTTAAAATCCCACAATGATCTTACAGAACATGATGCAATAACATTTATATAACGTTGTTAAAACTAGCGCCACCGTGACCAACTATTACAGTAAAACACAGTCAAATACTGCTTACACATTGATCAACAATCACATGATATAATATGTAACAGCGTAACATCCACAGGGGTCATTTTCTTCTTTTAATATATTGCAGTATTGTTAATGTTACTTAAAGACTGGATTCTGAGAACGACAGAAAAAGCTGCTCCTCTGATCACAGGCCGAGAAAGAAACGCTCTGAAGTCGAGATAGTGAGACCTAAAATGCAAAAATGCAACATTGCAGGCAATGCTTTTTATCACCATTGAAAAAAAGGCTCCATGGTGTGGTGATATGAAGTATCTTCAAAATCAACTTCCTCTCATCCTCAGTCTACACACACATTAATCAGCAACAATTTATAATCAATTCATTGTTATTTTTAAACAGAAATGCTAAAAAGTCACTGGTTTCAGCGTCACAAATGTGAATATTTGCTGGTTTTCTTTGTCGTCTATGATCGTGTACTGAATGTGTTTTGTTTTTGAGTTGACTTTTGGATCAAATGTGACGGTAGAAGACGATTTTCTGCAAAAACAATTAATTGAGAAAATAAATTTTGCATTTGGCTGTAAAGTAAATTAATTGTAATTCAAATAAAAGTCTTTAAAGTAGATTGCAAATGCAGGAAAACCAGTCATCATGTGCTTTCTGCAGCCACATGTAGAATCTGTAGGACAAGACTTTACCATTGGAAGCTTTCTCGTTTCCATTTGTACTCCGAGTTGTACTGACCAATCACGTCAGAGCCGGCTTCGGTTTAATGCAGGTAAACGGTCCGTGTGGAGAGCAAAAGAGGCGGAATCAAACATAGCATCACGTGATGCTATGGGGCCCAAAAACACTTGTTCCCAAAGGATTATGTTGGGAAAGAACTCGAGCTGAATCAACTTCCCAGTACGAACACTTGAATAGCCCTTATTTACATCAACAGGTCCTCAAAGTAAAATGCACTAATAGTTGAATGCAAAGTTATTTTCTGATACCTGGAGAACCCTAGAAATATTGGCCGCTGCTCCCAGAGGCATTTTGACATCAGACCGATAGACGCTGGGTTCTAATATTTCATTTTAATCGACTGAGCATGGACTCATACACTGTAATCTGTCCCACTCTTTTCTTTCAAATCTTTCAAAGCCGCAAAGTATTTCTGGAGGCTGTGATCACGCCCACCGTAGTAACTGGAAATGCACATTTCTATATTTATGGTATTTACGATCAGTCCCTTAATAAACAAAAAGAAGAAGTCAAAGGGATTACTGAGCCAAAACAAACTTTGACCCACAATAATATCATTCATATTCACACTTCTGTACTTCCACCACATAAACAGCTGAAAACAAACTTTTGAAAACGCGTTAATGGGTCGACTCATGATTGATGAGCTTCTCTTCTTGCTGTTGTCTGTAACATCAATCATTAAATGCTGACTGAAGCAGAAGAGGCCCGAATTAGATATAAAAAATGAAATATAGAAGAAGTCCCTGAGGTCATGCAGGAACAGCTTGCTGTACTAAAACTGTATTTGATTTCCCCTTTATTTATTTCTGCATTCAAACACACAGTCAGGAGTTGAGACTGGACGAGGCTGTTTCATGTAGTTATGAATCAACGTGCAATCATTTAAAACCCCTTTAAACGTTTCATATCACGATGAAGGTGAAATGTGTATAATGTGTAATAAGGGGCAAAATCACAACAATATTTGATGCTTAATAGACCAAAAAAGATCCAAAATAATGACGTGTACTCATTTTATTTATAATTTACAGTGTTTGAACACCGTCAGGACAAAAGTAAAGTTTGGTTCTCAGTTAGTTTATGATCACTTTGTAGTTGCTACTTCCTTAATTAACCAAAAGTGATCCAGAAATGTGGCTGTAAGATTCTTCGTCTGATGCGGTTTAATCCAGTGCTTCCTAACCTTTATTAGTCTGATTATACGTCCACAGTCCTGTCAGACAAATTTAAAACACTTTGACTCCACCATAATGTTTAACATGTTCATTTGAATTGATTTATTGATTAAACTGGATGATGTTCAACACTATCAATATCTTTTATTATTGTAAGTTAACTCCAGTGGTTAAAGTTGCAGCGTGTAGGATCTGAAGACATCTAATGGTGAGTTTGCACATTGCAACCAACTTAAACTTCCCGCGTGCCGAGTGTGTAGAACAGGGGTGTCAAACTCATTTTCACTCTGGGGCCACATCAGCATCACGGTCGCCCTCAAAGGGCCGGTTGTAAATGTAAGACGGTGTAAATGTAACTACGGTACTCCTAACATAGTTAGTTTAGTTTCCCGGGATATCTGTGACTTCCACAACACGTACTTCCAGTTGTGTGATTTCTCCTCCGCCATTGTTTCCTGTTGCTGGTGCAAAATGCATTCTGGGATATTTGGCTGTCCCAAGTACAGACAAGTCACCTCCGATGCATCCCGGGTAAAATGGGCAGAGCGAGCCACATCCGGGCATTAGGGCTGTGCTTGGCTCGATGTGAACTTTGAATTGGAACAGTACTTGGGCTGAGACTGATGACGTTTCAGTACAGAGAAGTACGCATGTTGAGAAACTTGTTGGAAATCCTCTTTATGGGCTGTTGCATCTCCTGTCCACCTGTTGTGATAGTTTTAATGTCGGCACACAGACAACATGCCATCTCATCACTTCGACTTTCTATCTCATAATTTCGACCATGGGGATATTTTTATTTTCACATCTAACTTTAAATTTTTGTAAAAAAAAAAAAAAAAAAAATTATAATTTTTTTTTTTTTTGCTGGCGGATTCGTGGGCCACATAAAATGACGTGGTGGGCCGGGTCCGGCCCGCGGGCCGTATGTTTGACACCCCTGGTGTAGAACATCGGTGGCCGACGTACAAACGCAATTGGTCGTATTTAGAGCCAGTGTTTGGTTTGTCCATTCAGGGCTACTGTAGAAACCTGGCGGACTGTGAGGAGGACCCACTCCGTATGTAGAAAACACGACGATTCTTATTTTCAGGTGATTATACACCAAAGAAAAGATACATTCTGCCAGTATAAATGCTACACAGTGTACCTTTAAGTAGTTTAGTTTTGCAGTTAGCTTAATAAATGTTTCATTTATAAAAAACTTGATTCTGTGATTTGATTTGGGCCAAGAACTCTAAAAGCTGCCTGTGATTTTTGGAGGAGGAATTCTGTTGTTTAAAATAAAACTAATTGTCTCTGAAAGTTGAGTCCCATCACTGTCCTTCACCTCTATCCACCTGTTTGATTGTTGTTACATATTTTGGTATTATCAATTATTAATCTATGCAACAAGCTCACGCTACACTTGCTAAATAGCATTCTAAAATGTTTATTCATTTTTCTAATCCAGGGCGGCACCATCTTAGTCGACTAATTGGTTGTTTTGGTCTCAGTCGACAAAGATTTCTTTACTCGAGTAGTTGTTCTTTATGCTTTTCTTCATGCTGAATAACTTATTTCCAAGAAACTAATGAACACATCTCAGGCGAACACAATATTTAAAGTGGTTGCAGGATTCTTTGTGGGGAAACTTATTGATTAATCGACAAAATTGTATGAATGTGAGTTGACAATATTTTTAGATAGCTAGACTTTCTTCTTCTTCTTCTTCTTCTTCTTCTTTTAATCCTTATTCCTATTTTATTAAATGATCTGAGCTACACCACCCTGGTGTTTCTGGTATGTTAAGAGGTTTGTCTTCTACCCTCAAACAGATAAAAGTGCATTCAGAAAAGTGACTTTATTTTAAGAGCTGCGTATATTAAGAGACGCTGTGTCTGTTTATTGAGAGATGTTTATTCGCCCCGTGGGGAAAGGGAACACAGTGGGTATGTTATAGCATCATGAAGTCGTACGTTTGCAAAGCGCTCTACAGCTGCAGGAGTGAAACAAAGGTAGATTCAGTTCCCTTCGTGATACCACATCCGTCTCACCGTAACCACAAACAGAGTGAAGAATTTATTAACATCTGTGGGAAAATATCCAAAAGTAACACTCGACATACAGTCACTGCTGTCAGGGGATTCAAATCCTGAGGTTTTGTTTTAATTGGACTTTTTGGTCCTCACTCCATTAGTTTAACTCTTTCAATTGGATTTGCACGAATGATGTGTTGACGTCTGCATTCCCGTCCTGTTTGTGTATCTGTAAGTAAACAGATAGCAAATGAGGAAGTGGCTTTTGTGACTCTTCCTAATTTAAGAACAGATTACAAATCTTTTTTTTCCAGTTCCTATAACCTCAGCATGTCATTTCCATGTCTTTCATTCATGTCGACAGATTTTCAACCCGTCACACATGACCACACGCTGTGTTATTACCAGGAACTGAAGTATTCGATGTCTGAGTGGAATCACGGACACTGCTGCTGTTTGTGCTCAGTGTTTATATTCAGTCAACATCCTGTTCCCTTCCATCACATCCCCTAAAAACAAACAGAAGTCGGATAAATTAGGACTTTATGTAAGAAGTGTTTAAAATCTGCTCTGAATCTACCTCGACATTGAGTTCTGTGCAAATGCATTTTGTTAAATAAGCTTCTGTTTATCTATTTGATGATTAGAATGCATTTTATCTAACTTTTATCCTTCTATTTTATTTACCCTAATGTTGTGTTTTGGATCGTTGAACCTTCCAGATCCCCAATAAGATGATTAAGATATCTGTGATGAGAGTTTTTTAAGAGCAGGGAATTGACCCCAAACATTAGTGTCGTCATTTATAGAATAACATAGTTTATTTTCTTTTTTGTATATCCAATGGAACATAAAACTTTCAATATTTCCTAATTTGGTGTAATGAGGGTGACAACTTTAATATTTCTTTACATACAGGGTGTCAGAAGACAATACCGGTAAAAACTCAATTTAAAGGAAGAAATTATTGTTATAATTGTTTGAAATTCTTTCTCCCTGTATAGAAACCCTTGTGGTGGACTCCCTGATCGTCTCTTTGCTGCTCTTCTTCGCTTGCTGAACACTTCCTGTCTGTCCCGATGGAAGCCAGAGGAAAGTATGATTTCACTGCAACAGGAGAAGATGAGCTCAGCTTCAGAAAGGGCGATATACTAAAGGTCAGCGGATGACGATTCTCTTCTTAATGTGCCTTCAAAATATCTTTTGTGTGACGTCTCGTTTCTTTACTTCCTCTGATCAGATTTTAAGCCCACAAGACGACTGGTATAAAGCAGAGATAAACGGACTGCAAGGATTCATCCCTCAGAACTACATCGAGGTGCAGACTCCGAGGTTAGAGACATTAAAACAAGCAGTGGACCTGGAAGGGAATTCGTTCTCTTATTTGGGATGATGTCCAGTTTATATAAATCATTTGAAAGATCAAATCCACCTGTGCAAACCATTTTAAGATCTATTTGTCAGTGAAAACAGTTTAATGCTAATTTTGCAACAGTACTGCAGATACAACACAGCAATAACAAAAAAACATATGTTTGTGCTCTTTTTAAAATTGTATTAAATATGACAGACTAATTCCCACTTTTTGATAATGAACTTCAAAATGTTCACATTCAGAAGAGACCAGAATTAATTGAAAAGTTTTTATTTAGGTTTGTCATTTTTGGGCTTGTAGACAAACAACGCTGCACCTGTTTAAGGAGAATTGTGTGTGTGTGTGTGTTGTCAACATCAGATAAGAGGCAGCATTAAATCCTCTCTGTGTTCAGGTGGTTTCAGGAGAACGCCAGTCGCAGCGCTGCAGAGGAAATCCTCCGGTGCAAAGACGTGGGAGACTTTGTGATCCGAGGATGCCAGAGCTCCCCGGGAGACTTCTCCATCTCTGTCAAGTGAGTGAAGATCTGTCCTAACAACCCGAGACACATCAGAACAAAAAGCATTTGTTTTTTCTGTAAATCCACATCCGTCAGTTCAGTTCCAGATGAAAGTGGATTTCTTTGATACGTTATCTTCGCCTCCAAAAGGGGGTTTCTGTGACAGAACAAAGGTCTTTGTCTTTGACCCGACTTCTTATCAGTTCTTATCAGTTGATGTGTAACTAGCTGGTATGCTAGCTGCTGTTAGCATTGTGTTAATCAGATATGGTCACAGATGTGAATTTGCGTCAGTTGCAGCACTTTTTCAATGAAAGGTTCAAATAGATTCCTGCAGGCATAAGATCAACTACCAGAATCCTGTTCCGTCATCTGAGGTTTAATGTTTTAATCGTTCTCCTTTTTGCTTTGTTTACTACTACGACCCACAACCAGTGAAGTAAGGTTTCATATGACTGGTGTGGGTAACTAATCGCTCAAAGTCTCATTTGATTGGATGATTTTTTGTAAACTTTCCTGAGTACAGGATGAGTCATTCAACATTTGAAACCATTTTACAGAAGAGAAAAGACAGGGATTTGATGTAAAAATACTAATGCTGATTTTTGAAATATATGTTATTACCACAGGTACGCAGGATTAAACCTGGGAAAAATGTATTCTTCATTCTTCATCACTGGGTCTTTAAACTCCGGTCAACCACATATTCAAATAATATGTTTTTTTTATTTTATTCCTTATCTAGTTGTAGATTTGGTGGTTTTTAACACATAAAGGTGTGATTGAAATCTGGTAAAAGATGAGTTACACTTCGTGGCCTGATTTAACCGTCAAAACAGTAAACCAATGTTTTTCCCCTTCGCCCATCAATATATATCTAAAAGATGTCAACTCTGACTCATCATCTCGCCCTCGTAGCTTCTCTGATGTTCTGCAAACTCTGCAAGACTTCTTATATTTAGAACCAGGAGGCAGCTGCAGCTGCAGTGATGCAGTAAACAAGTCAGAGGCGGAGTTCAGTTAGTTGACTTCAGAGTGTCTGCAGTCCTTCAGACCACCAATGAAAACATCCAGCTCTCCTTTACTCAGTTCTCTACTCGCCTCCATCACGGCCACCAGGATCGGACTTATTCCTCTTTGGTTTACCGTGATGTTGTAGTTTTGTACAATGACCAGCAGAGGACAATCCAGCCGAGGAAATCCATCAGGAATGATGGAGCATGAGGAGTCAATCCATCCATCCATCCATCCATCCATCCATCCATCAATTAATCAAACAAACATTATTTGTGGTTATGTTCAAAGTGCTCACAGATGATTGACAGGCGAAAAGTGTGGACCATGAAAACACAATTCTTAATCAGAGAACTGGCTGAAGAGCTTTTAAGTTTCAACACTCAGATCGGGTGCTCGGTTAGTTGTTCAGGTCCAGCTTACATTAACATTTTAAGAGCACATGCTTTTATCTTCCCTCAGGCACGAGAGTGACGTTCAGCACTTCAAAGTGATGAAAGACAACAAAGGCCATTACTTCCTGTGGTCGGAGAAGTTCACCTCCCTAAACAAGCTGGTGGAGTTCTACAAGTCCACCTCCATCTCCAAAACCAGGGAGATCTACCTCAACGACGGCAGCTCGGACAGCCGGAGCTCCTCCGTCGTCCAGTCGGTACGTTGTTCAAATGAAGAAATGAAAAAGAAGAAACTCTAACCGGGAAATGTTTACGAACAAATCAATAATCTGTTTTGTCTAATAATAAATAAATAAATTAATGAAATCATTGATTTCCACATCTTGTACAACAGTTTTCTCTCACGTTCTGTTAACTGTCATATTTTGTAGATCAATAAGAAATCATAGCCTACATGTTTCCGTGAATGTTTTGAATTAGTTTTTGTCTTTGTTCACATCAGATTAGAAACATTTGATGAATGAAGATGTAAATAGAAATGGCCGCTGTAGTTTCCTGATGTGACAGACATCGTCTCCCTGTTTGTTTCCTCCCTTTAGGTGAAGAGAGGAAGTTTGCCTGAACAGCGTAACACGCCTGCAGCCATCGTCTCTTCAGGACGCAGATCTTCAGACCAGCCTCACAACCAGCTGGTACACTTTCTCTTTATTGGTCTCATTTTAATGACATTAATTATATAAGAGCAGGTCTTGTCATAATATAACAAGTTATCTACTATATTCGTTCATTTATACATTGCTTTTCGGTTAAATATGTCAACTGTTGGCAACGGCTCGGCTTCCTCAATATGTGGATGCATGTTTATTTATAGGAGCAGTGCGTATGATGGAGAGCTATTTATCAGCAAAAATGAAATATAATAGATATAATAAAATGAGTGTTTTTGTCAGCTTAGAAGGAGCCCTTCATAGCTTCATAGGTGACACAACAAAACGGTTCTTATGATATCTCACGTGAAGTTACTCCTCATTTATTCGTGCATTTTAGGAAAAAGATCGTGATATACTAAGTTAGGTTTACAAAATATTGTGAACAGCGACCAGTGGTCTCCTGGCTGAAAGATCGCTGTTTGATGAGGATGAATGGTTACAGATAACAGACAGATGGATGAATTCTATTTTGATAAATAAGTTGAAATGCTCCACAGTATTTCCCCCAACAACCCGCTGTGGCTCTCCACCATATTATGGCTCACACAATATTTGTCTGTTTGAATTTACAGTCAGCTAAAGCAGGAAAGCGTTTTCTCGTCTTTTACAGGCTAAGAAAGTGGGTCTGGAGGAGCGCGCTCACACCATCGGCCACACAGGAAGAAGCAGCCCCGTCCCAGCCGCTTATCCTCCCCGCCGCACGTCTGAGACCATGCCCCCCCCTCAGGTCAGCCGTCCTCTGTCCTCACGACACACGTGATCAAAAACAGGCCGACGAATCACCATTTTATTTCATGTGATACATCAAATTACTTTCAGACTAAAATGTAATTTATAATAATATAAAATAAAAGTACAAAGAGCAGATTTTATGTTTTAGTTTAAATTGACTAAGTTAAGAACACAACGTATTGAGTTATTGTACACACATTTCTATGTACACAATGTTTTTTCATGTTATCATGAAGAAAACTTTAAAGAAAACAAAGAACTCGTCTTCACCACTGAAGACTATCGAGTCGTCGGTGAGGTATTGATCGCCGTGCTTCCTCCGTCCCACAGAGGGCGTCCACGCAGCAGGTGAAGGCGCTCTACGACTTCCACGCGGAGGAAGACGACGAACTCGGCTTCGGCGCCGGCGACATCATCGAGCTGTTGGATCGCTCTGACGCGTCGTGGTGGAAAGGGAGGCTGCGGGGGAAAAGCGGGCTGTTTCCTGCCAACTACACAATGCAGCTGTGAGAACAACCCCCCCCCACAGGCGATGCACTCCCTCCGCCTGCAAACATTCAAAGACTCGCTCTGAACAGAAAAAAACTGACTCATCTAATCTCTGCACCTCGAGTTTGTCAAGACGCCGGTCTGAAGAAGAGTCATTTAGTGTTTGCAGATAATATTCAGATGTGTACTGCAGGAAGGAGCAGAAACAGCAGCTCCCTAAAGCCTGCTACATGTGGCTCCGATGAATGCTTTATCATTCGTATCACGACGTGTCTGACAGCAGGTATCAATTTGCAAAGATGCTGGTTGGCCCCGGGTGGAGAATCGACTGTTAAACTGTTTCTGCTCATGTTGTTAGTGTAGTCATGTTTTATACCACAAAAAGTTTTGTATGAAAAATTCAGTAGATCTCTCAAGAAGCCTGAACGCTTGACGTGTAACTTCCTCGAAATAAAATCATTGATGATAAAGAAACCCTTCTGAAGTAATTCATAAGAAAAGCCACGTAAGGACAAACTGTGAAGGTTTATCCTCCTTTGTGGCATTTGTGTTTCCGAGATCTTTCGTTGTTTTTATAATATGGAACCCTGAAATTGATGTATGAAGGTACTTCTGCACTTGTTTAGACAAGTCTAGACGGTCTCTACCAGAGCCATATACGCCGTCTCTACGTCACTCCTACAAAGTCAAAATATGGTCACTTCCGTTCAGTGGTTGCAAAAAGCCAAGATGGCGACGGATAAAACGCCAAACTCAAGGCTTCAAAACCTCAGTCCAAACAAATGGGTGGCGTCACGACGATTCACTTCTATGGTTAAAATGAATGAAGTGGATCCTTTTGTAATAAGTGCTCTTATCTTCCCACCACCATAAAACCAAAAGGTACATTCCTCGTCAAAAAATGTGTTCATACATATTATCTGTGCATCAGTAGCAGTTATTGTAGGAATCTCTAATGAATTGTTTCGGTAATTTAAAAAGTCTACACAGTTTGAAATCTCAGCATATTTCTGCCTCATACTGTAATCACTGTGACGCAAATCACTGTGAGGTTTTAGAAGATCATAGGACAAAAATTCTGTCAAAGATTTTTAGGTTATTATCAAATTGTGACCTTAAGTTCACTGAGACTTCCGTCCATAGTTCCATTCATCTGTGAAACCTGTCATTACAACATATCCGCGCTGATATATAATGGCCATTATGGTGCTTTTACAGTAAAGTACTTCACAAAGTGCTTGTCCTTTACTCACACACACATGAATGGCAGCAGAGTAAACGGTTCACGAGTAATGAGGCTTCAGTGTCGCCTCGCTCAAGGACACTTCAACATGACGGCAGTAGCCGCAGATCAAACCCACAATTATTACTTCCTGGTCCACAGCCATCTCCTACATATGATGTAGTTTTCATCTTTACAAGTTCATGAGAAGCACATAAACGCACCATCAAACTGGCTCTGCATTAAGAGAGCAAAGGTTGAGAGTTAATGTTCACATTACCAGTAAAAGTCATGTATTCAAGTATTAGCTACTAGTATCAAAAGTACAAGTACTCATTCCGCAGTAACATGTCTGCTGTGACTGATATATTAATATATGATATTAGGTTGTTATCAATGTTGTAGGTAGAGCTAGTTTTAATATTCAGTTAATTTAGTCCGGTGGTTCTCAACCTTGGGGTCGGGCCCCTCCAAAGGGTCACCGGATAAATCAGACGGGTTGTGATTAATGTGAGAGAGAAGAAACAAAGTTCTGATTCTTATTCTAAGCTTTGCTTTTTTTGTGAAACATGGGATCATTTTAACCGTTTGGGACTCAAACAGTTACTGAAATGAAACCATGTGAGGAGTTTATGTCTCGTTGGTGGAACTGAAAACAACTTGTGAGACATGTGAGACATGTGAAACACGTCAAGGAGACACAACGACAACAAGCAGAGACAATGACACTGTTTTTCTTGTAAAGAGTCATTAGTCAAAAAGGTTGGTGGACACTATTTATTTAATCTTAAACTGTATTGTATTTTGCGTGCTTCTAATGTAAAATCTTGATCTGAAAAATATATGTTTTAGATAAATGTATTAAGTAGCATAATATGGAATAGTACATGTGCAAGTAGTCTACCTTGAAAAGTACAGTTGGGTACTTGTTCAAAGTTCAAAGTTCAAAGTTCAAAGTTTGCTTTATTGTCAATTCCACAATATGTACCGAACATACAGAGGAGTTGAAAAGATGTTGGGTTAAGTTACTGTAAGCTTGCAGTTTGTTCATACAGTACAGTGTTTTCCAACATGTCAACATGAGTGACGAGTTGAAACAATAGTGTTTTGTGAAAGAATATTATCTCACCAACATAAAGATGGTGTATATTTTAATGTTAGTAGTTCAACCAGGTGAGACTCACAAAACATGTATTTTTTTCTTTCTTTCAATCATTTATTTTCATGTAGTTACACCTAAATGCTGCCCTCAAAAAGAAAACTACCGGTACATAACATACATATAATACAACTTTTAACGCCAACTGTTTCTTTTATTCTGAAAGTTTTACAACAGGAAGTTTGCGGTGGCGCGTTGATTTCCAACCAGTTAGTTGGTCCCCTCTCCTGTTTCTTACCTGAGAGACTCACCTGAGTACCTGCCGTACCTGTCCGCACAGCGTTGGAGAGCAGCCGACCAGCATGGCGAGGTCTCAGGTGATGTGCATGGACGAGGAGCACGTGAACGAGAAGATCCCGGAGACCAAAGCGGAGTTCTACTACAGCGAGGAGCAGCGCGCGGCTCTGGAGCAGCTCCTGAAGAACGGGGACGGAGCCTTCAAGATGCGCCTCAAGGAGGACAACGCCAAGGACTTCCTCTCGGCCAGGGAGATCGGATTGATCCGGAAAACGTTTCAGGAGTACGACACGGACAGTGAGTCCGAGTCCGGAGAGCACGAGAAGTCCAAGGAGACCTCCAGCGCGGACTCAGGGGTCCACTCCACCTACTGGCCCCAGATGTCCGACACCGAGGTCCCGTCTCTGGACATCGGCTGGCCCGGCAGCAGCGGCGTCTACAAGGGGGTGACCCGGGTGTCCGTGTTCTCCCATCCACCCAAAGAGCCCGGGCCGCACATCAAGGAGGTGGTGAGGAGGCTCATACAGGAGGCCCACAAGGTAACTTGTGTTATTATATTAATAACCTTTATTCTAATGTAAATAGAAAAGTGATGGACTACACAAAAACAAACAAGCATATTCAGTTCTCATTCCAACAAGTTTTCATCAAATGAAAGTAATCTATATTTATCAACCTGTTGGTACAAATACTATCAGTAATATTATCATTTATGAATCAAGGAATGCTATTTTTGAGCATTCGTTTTTAGTTAAATTATTTTGTCCCATGTGTTTTTCCACACCGTTTTAAATAATATTTAAAAATATTTTACACTGTAATCAATACCTTTAAAAAAACATGATTTAAAATGAGCATAACTAAGTCAAACCGTCATAAAAAACAACATAGAACTTATCTGTTCTAATTGATCTGTTATTGTCGTGATGAATCACTCTAAGTATGAAATATCTTTCCAGTTTTCCGAAGTCAACGGTGACATCTTAAAATATCTTATGTTGTCTCAAACTCAAAGATTTTCAATTCACAAATTTAAAAAATGCAGATTAAAGCAACAAATATCACATTTTAAAAGCTATGATTTAGGATTTTTGATTTTGTGAAACATGACTTGCAGGAATCAAAGACCAAAACAGTTGACTATTAAATCTTACAGCACAATGTAGGTTTAAACCTTTTTACTTCAGCCAGAAAAGGTGTGCGTCTGCAAAGAATGACACAGGCAGAGTTGGAACAGTTGGGTCCAATAAACCCCAAAGCCAGTGTTTATGTGTCACAAAGAACACAATGTTGAACCTGAAGTCCTCATGTTACCCCAGGCCTAGTAAAAAGAAAAAGTAAAAGACATTTTTCGATCACATGGAAATAACCGACCATGCAGTAAAGCGTAGCAGTGTGTACTTCATGTCCCTGGCAGCAGAACAATGCCTCTGAAATATTCAAAATGATTGGCTCCAGGTGATCATGTGACCTAAAGGTGAAACCGACAAAAAAAAAACAGGATGAGATTAATCACTGTCACTCCACGTGTTCCTGTCTTTGTGAGTACAGGAGACAGTAATGGATGACAGTGAGAGGTTTAAAGCATGGTTAATGTGCATTTAATCATACTAAACCATTGACTGTTATTATTGAGTAAAATATCGATAATTAAAGGACTATTCATCATTTTTAGTTGAGTCAAGAATTAATTTTTGTTTAAATGTATTGTTAATAGTTTTTATCATTAAAAGGAAGACAAAGCGTCTTTAAACTGTCTTTATGCTAAGCTAAACTAAGCTAACGGCTGCTGCCTGTAGTCTTGTATTTAACGGACAGTCATGGGAGTGATTTCGATCCTCTCATCTCTTTGTTTCTCCAAAAATGTTGAACTATTGCTAGTGATATATGGATACAGGACAGATATTCTTTGTTTTTATGGATATTTTGATTTAAACCCAGATACCTGTCTGCAGGAACTACTCCGCTTCCAATTGTGTCTGACAAGCTTCAGACAGGTTTCAACATGTTCAGTCAAACCCATTTATGACAGTTAGGAGTTATTGTCCAAAATCTCAATGATTATTGTCGCCTCCTTTATTGCACAGCAGCGCCTCATGTGCTCATGCATGCAGTTGGCCTACCTGCATTCAGCGCTGTGTAACATAAAACATACAGTCGATACGTCTACCTCGGTTTATAATCCTTTACATCCTTAAATTGAATGGAAAAGTAAACTAGGTTCCTGTAGTCAGTTCGTCTCGCTCTCACGCAACACTTATGTGGTTTACACATGTTGGTGGCAGATTTAGCGTCCAAATTCTTTGGCATTTTATAAACAATGGGTCTTGGCACAGACGTAAACAAAAGCAGGGTTTTAATTCATAGCCGCTGAGTCTGACTATTTTTCCGTGGATTCTGTCGGCTGAAATGAACTGAAGTGTCTCTTTAACTGCTAAGTACGTCTACTGTATGGTTGATTGCGTGCAGCGAATGTCTCAGGGAGACATCGATTATTGTTTCAATGTATGTTTTAAATCTCCTCTACTTTTGCCTTTATGCTTTTAATGGTTTCATGTGAAGCACTTTGAATTACCTTGTTGTTGAAATGTGCTATACAAATAAACTTGCCTTGCCTTACTCTACAGTAAAATGCAGTACATTCAGGTAGATACTGTATATAGGTAGACAGTGCAGAAATATCCCCAGATACCTTCCATCCAAAACATGGAGCATTATTGCACAACTAATTTCAGCTGCAGTAATTACATAACCAATACAGAACACCTCTAAAACTGATGACACACAAAATCTAATTTTACAGGCTCAGAATTGTCCAGTAAGACACAAAGACAGGTAAAGGTTAACAGCACGCCCAGAGCATCAACAACAATGGCTACATGGGAGAGTCATGTGCAAGTTTAAACAAGCGGAGTCATAAGTGGTGCAGATGGAGAAAAGGCCAAGCAGCTCTAAATGTCAGCTTCACATCAGGACTTGCAGCAGAAAGATACAGTTGATTCAGTACCGGTACTTCTTTATTTCTCCCTCACCCACTCAGAGATTCCCACAGCTCCCTCTGATTGAGGATGAACTTATCCGGACAAGATATAATGTCTATATTGACAGGTCATTCATATCTGCATTAAGTATTTAGGCCTCAACCCACCAGGGGAGTTTTTTCGTGCGATTAATTCACACGTCAAGAATGTTTTGGAACTGTTTTTGTCATATTTTCTCTGAAGGAGGTTGAGCTTTCGCACTGGGAATGAAGGCATCAATCAATCAAGTTGTGCGGAAAGGATTGAATTGCAGTTGTATTCATGAAACAGCACAGAGGAACTTTTTTAGTCCTTTCAATCTTGACAAAGGCAGCACAGACCACAGCCACTCCTTCTCTTCTTACCTTTTAACAATACAAACGGAGACATTTAGTATTTGCTGGCAAGTATTTCACATTGTTTGTGTTGTTAATGTGTTACACCCAGGTGTCTAAAGGCCTTTACTGTCTTCTATTTGAAAACGAATGAAACGTTTTGCCAGTCGGTTGCAATAATCTTGTTTTTAATGTAGTCTTTATTTCTCCGAAACCATGTGGAATAAGGCACTCAGCGTTGTACTTCAGTACAACTTGGACGTACCAGTTTGTGCAACTTTATATTCCTATTCCACTTCATCTCAGAGAGTGTTTATTTTGAATGTTTGAAGTGTCCCTTTATGTCTTGAGAAAATTCTACTACTTCATAAGCAAAATAAACTATGCAAAAAGCCTCTTTGATCAGCTGGAAACTGCTTCGTCACAAAGCTGAAAAGAGAGCTGTTTTCAATAAAACTCAATAAAAGTTGACTTTTTAGAGATACTGGCGCCTTAACTCTGGCCAAGAAAGTGACGATTGTTGTTCCCAAAATGCTTAACTATTTCCTTCACCAAAGTGATTCAAATTTAACCTGAGGGGAACATAAATACAGTATATGTACCAAAGTGCATGATCCTATCACTCAAAACCTACCCAAACTGAACAACAGTGTATAAAGGAGTTAGAATGAGCTCCACTGTAAACATCTGCAGCAGGAATAATGATCCAAAAGATATACATTTGTAATATCCATATTTAATAGTGAGTAATAGTTAACTGAGCTGCTGTCACATGCAAAGGTGTCAGCCAGTAAAACTTGTTTGGAGGCTGTTGAATCAAGTCCAATTATGTAGACGTAATAAGGACATCACATGATTAACTTTAATTTGCCCTCAAGGACATGAAAACACAAAGTTAAACGGTAGAAATCATGAGCTAAAATGAAACCGTTAGCTAAAAGAATAGTTAGCAAGAAGTAATGGATAAACGGTTAGCTAAAAGTGAAATCGTTGAAATTCTTTGCAAAAATAAGTGGTTAAAATGAAACCGTTGATATCGTTAGCTGAAAGTCAAACAGTTAAAGTGGTTGAAAAGTTGACTTTTTAGAGATACTGGCACCTTAACTTAATGTTTAACTATTCCCTTCACCAAAGTGATTAAGATGTAACCTGAGGGGAACGTAAATGTATGTAACAAAATTCATGGCAGTCTAATAGTTGCAGGGACATGTCACTCAAAACCACAAATTTCAATCTGCTGCCACCATCAGATTGCAAATCTGTTTGAGCTGCTGTCTCATGTGAAGCTGTCTGCCAGTAAAACTTGTTTGGAGGCTGTTGGATCAGGTCCAAACATGTAGACGAGAGCCGTGATAAGGAAATAGAAAAGGCCTCACATGATTCACTTTAAATTGCACTCGGACATAAAAACACAGTGTGGCTATAAAAGGCTTCACTGCAATAGTCGTCATGTTTGTTTATTAAAGTATACAGTATTAAAGATGCACTGAAAATACGAAAACGGAAAGTGCATTTGTTGTGAGTACAGTAGACTGATCGTGGTCTTGAGCCCAGTCACGACTGTTGTAATGGTTAGCGGTGCATCGTAATCCTAGCCGTTGCTGCGCTGTGTCTAATCCATCTTGAGTAACCTTTGAATTACCTGGAAAAACAAGTTCCAACGGAAGCATCAACTGTTACTTCCTCAGTAAATTGTACTTAAAGTTTGTATCACGACACAAATTATAAAGAAGTGTCTTTGTGCGCTTGGGTTTATCGACGGTGGGGGTGGTGAAAGATGTCCATGATTCCTAATGCTGCAGCAGGCGGGTCGTTGCTTTAAAAGGTAGGGAGACGTAAATGATCAAATACCCAGAAATCATCAGATGACATCAGTGACGTCCACAAACACACAAACACATCTTTACCAAACCGGCCAGTTGGGGATGTTTCACCGTTGAACTACATGGATAAGAGGAAATAGACTCTGAGAATCGTGTGCTAGCTAGCGGGACAAATACTTGGATCATTTACTTAATGTAAAAGTAGCAATCCTGAAATATAAAATACCTCCACGGTTAGGTTGAAGAAAAAGTTTACAAAGAAAAATGTCCCGTGAGTGTAGCTAAAGGCTATGGAAGAACAGTATAGTTTGATGAAAGTAAGCTAATGGAAACCGTTAGCTGAAAGAGATATATGTGAAATCGTTAGCTAAAAGAAATAGTTAGCAGTTAAAACCTATTCGCTAAAAAACATTTTGCATAAAGTAACGAATAAACAGTTGAAACCACGATCTAATAGAAATAATTAACATAAAGTAATGGCTAAACAGTTAGCTAAAAAGTGAAACAGTTAAAATTGTTAGCTGAAAGTGAAACTGTGGAAATCGTTAGCTAAAAGGATAATGTTGATGAATGTGACTGAATGCTGGTTCATAGTTGTCATTAATAGTCAAGAGTTTAAATGGTGGACATGATGGTTGACATTGTGAAAGGTACTTCATCTGATGGGGCTGTGGTGGTATGTCTGACAAAAAGCTCCGTGAACCACTGGTTTAATTTTTATTTATTTGACTCGCTCATCATCAATACCTCCGTCTGAATCCTAGTGAGGAGAAGTATAAAGAAGCATGCAATGGAAATACTCATGTAAAGTTCAAGTACATAAAATATGTAAATGTGCTGAGTTATATTGCACCACTGCTGCTGTCCCTCTGCTTGGCTGCACTTGAACTCGGCCTCCTCTGTGTTCCCCAGGTAGTGGCCATAGTCATGGACCTCCTGACAGACCTGCAGATCCTCCAGGACCTGCTGGATGCCACGTCACGTCGCGGGGTGGCTGTCTATGCTTTGCTGGAGGCCAGGGGCGTGCCCCACTTCCTGGATATGTGCACTCGGCTGCAGATTAATGCAGTGCATCTGCGGGTGAGCTCAGCAAACACTGGAGACTGTTACAGAGCGTAACAGAGTGGGGAAGGCTCGCTAATACACATACACAAGCAAATGAACATGGAAAGTTTGAACGAAAACACCTCAGTGGGTCACTGATCTACCTCCTTTGCAATAATTATCATGGATTAAAAAGCATCAGGTGTATGTCACGCTCTTCAGGAAATTCCGAACAAGTAATAAACAATTTTGACGTATAGTAGCCGCTGTATTCTGGTCTTTTTAAGGGTCAGTGCATTCAAACCACAAAAAATGACTTTTCCCACCTCTCCCTCGTTGTATCATGCGGATAGTTTCATGTTCATTCACCCGGGCTTTGGTACGTCTACCTCTGCCTTCACTGCAACACTATGGAGGGGAAAGGCATTGGTGCTTCAAGCATTTGAACATTTGAGGAATTTAAAGCCATCTCTTTTTTTTATTGCTTGGGATGACTGGGAAATATATATATATATATATATATATATATATATATATATATATATATATATATATATATATATATATATATATTTTTTTTTTTTTTTTAAAGTATAAGAGATGAATAAAACGTTTAAATGATGGGTAGCAGACATACGATTTTTAAGGAATACCTGAAATATGAACATATATTGATGCTTTCGCCCCACTTCTGTATATACGGGTTAAAAATAGATGAATCATCTTACTTTTATACATTAATATTTAATGCAGTTCTATGTGTTGCAGAACCTGAGAAATGAGAGTAAGAGCTGATCAGGATTCAGAGCGAACAGCAGTTCACTGAGCCACGCTGTCACCCTACCTCCACAGGGACACGCTACCCGGCCTTATCGGAGCTGTGTAGCTCCCGTCTGGTTTGACTGGAGCACTGGGGTGCCTGGTTATGGTGGTGTCAGCTGATAAGGCAGTGAAAGGCCTTTTCAGAGCGCTGGGCTCTGTTACTCTTACTTCTTACAAATGAACATTCATCGACTCTGAGAACAAATCCAACGGCTGTAACTCGATGCGGGCGGAGGAAAAGCCTCCTCCCAGTGTGTCCACTCGGTCTTTACGTCTCCTTTTCTTTCTGGTTCTTTTCTCCTCCCTTTAAGTAAACATGTAGCTAGAGGATTTGAGTTTTGCCCTCTTATTGCTTTAGAAAGTTGTTTTTATGTTCCAAGGTGCGACGGCACAGTTTGACTTGGCACGTCCTCGGATCAGTCACGCGCGATGCAACAGGGGGTGTTTGACAGCTGTGGCTGAGTGAGTTTACTCAGGCTCACCCGTGTGATGCTAAGCTACCCGACGTGTGTAATCACGCCGGTGTTTCTTTACAGAATCTCCGCGTGCGGATGGTGAGAGGCTCGGGGCTGGCCCTGTCGTTTGGAAAGCTGCCCGGGTCCCTGTGCTCCAAGTACATGCTGGTGGACGGAGAGAAAGTCATGTTTGGGTCTTACAGGTGAGCATGAACATCCAGCAACGTTCTGCTGCCGTGCAGTCGGGATTTAACACCAGAACTGAACATACTGCACTGTTTATCCAGATGTTGTGAAGGATGTATTGTGTTTCTTTACTTCTGGTAACTCTTTTGTGAGGAGTCGGTAAAGGTTTAGGAGTCAAAGGGGAAGAGAAACGCATCTTTCTAGTTGATACATTGTAAATATATATATGAAAGCTTATGAAGAACTTTTACAGAGCCAACGAGATGGTTAAACTAAGTAGAATATAGTAGAATATATACAGTATTTCATAACAATAAAACAAATCACAGGATCTTAGTTGGCCCAGCTGTTATTGAACTGTAGGTGTTTAAAGATTTTATTTAGATTTCTCAAATACATACAATCTACCGGTACATCATATACACTTCCTGCATCAGCAATCAGAGACACACAAACCTCACGACAAAACATTCCCGCAGAAACCAACAAGCTCAAACTCTGGATCTTTAAATCTGGTCAAATAAATATGAAAAATATGTAAATAAGCGTAGAAACATGAGCACGTTTATGGGTGTCATGAACAGATTTGTTCTTAAGTTGCACGTACGGACGATTCTTTAGAATGTTTCTGAATAAACCAGACCTGCCGAACGGGTGATGTCATCATATCATCAACGTTTTGTTCTTTCAAAATGTGAAAGCTTTTACAAACGGGAACAAACTCATGAGTTGGGGTTTATTTTGCTCACTGGGTTAAATCTAGCAGTTTAAAATAGTTTGTAAAATAATTCTGGTGCATTTACCAGTTCTGCGTTCGAAAGATAAAACCGTTAAAAACACATTTCTCCTTCATTTGACTCGCTTATTCACTTTCCTTCTGAGAGTTGGATGAGAATATTGATAGCACTTACCGGTAGCTTAGAAACAGCTTGCCTGGCTCTGTGTAAAGGTAACCACACCCACCTGCCTGCACCTCCAAAGCTCACTAATGATACACATCTTGTTTGTTTAATCTGAGAACCGAAGAAGAAATATAACAATTCAAGTTTTTAATAAAGGTTGAGTTGCTGCTTGTTGCCTGGTCAAGAAACAGTCCGGCACAAATTTACATTTCTGTCATTTTCACACTTTGCTTCCTGTCCAGGTGAAACTAACGAGATATAACATGATGATTAGTGAGCTTTGGAGGTGCTGGTAGGTGGAGTTGTTACATTTGGACAAAGCCGGGCTAACGGTTTCCCCCTGTTTCCAGTCTTTATGCTAAGCTAAGCTAACTGGCTGGGAGTTGCCTCATATTTGAGATGTGTCAATCTTCTCATCTAATTTAGAAAGAAAGTGAATAAGCATATTTCCCAAAAATGTCGAAGTCTTTCTCTAACTTTTGCACCATCTCTTCTCCAGCTTCACCTGGAGCTCCTCTCGGATGGACAGGAACACGATCACCGTGATGTCGGGACAGATCGTGGACTCCTTCGACAATGACTTCAGGGAGTTGTACGCTGTGTCCGATGAGGTGGACCTCTACAGAGAGTTCAACATCACCAAGCCGCCAATCGCTACGCCCATCAGGAAGACGAAGGTGGAGAGAATCCAGCCTCTGCCCGTCACCACGTCTCGCTTTCAAGTATCTGTCGGGGACTCCAGACAGGTACCTGCACAGGTACCTGCACATAAATACCACAATCCTAAGTACTCTTTAGTTTTCGGGAACAGTATAGGCCTCACAGGTTCCATGCAAGACCTGTCGACCCCGAGCGACTCGCTGGTCGGCGGGCTGAACGCGAGGAACGGACTGCAGAACAACATCCTTCATGCCAGCAGGAACAGCAGGGGCAAGGCGGACCAGGTCCCCCCACAGAGTCCTGGTCCGCCTGCAGAGGATGAGGATGTTGATGGAAAGGGGGGCTCTAAGAAGAACCCGCTCTTCGGAGCGAAGAAACAACGCAGTTCTTTTAGGCACTTCTTGAACTCTAGAGGAGCCACAGAGACTTTAGTAGAAGGCGTGGTCACTCCCCAGAGCCCCTCCCCCACCTGTAAGGTGTCGGAGACCAATGGCGTTGCAGGAAATGAGGCGGAGGACTCGTTTGAGATCATTGAGGTACCAAGTCTAGCGAAATCCAAAACCAAGAAGCCCTCAAAGCTCCTCCAGAGAAGTATGTCTCTGCAGACCATCAACACCGGAGCCGAAGACGGTACGTCCTCACATAGTCTATTGTTTTACTGTTTTATGGTCCGAATAACAGCTAATAATCTTCCGATTATTTCCTTGATTCATTGATTCATTATTTGGTCTATAAAATGTCAGGGAAAAATGCATGTTACAAAGTCTTCACAATCCCCAAATATGTAGTGTAAAGTGTTATAAAACAGATAAATATTTACATTTGAGCAGCTAAAATGTCATTTTTGTTTGAAAAAATATTTTCCCATAATGAAGATATTAAGCACTTAATTTTCTGTCACTCAAATAATCTACTTGAGTTAATCACACTATCTGATACCGAGTACCAATCCGATACCAGTGTTCAATCAATACGTTGTGGGCCTCACTGTGTGGAAGAGGCGTTCTTTTATGTGGAAGGCAACATTCGGCTTGACTAAAACATTGTTTGTTTTAACTTTAATTAAAGGAATAAGGGATTTGTAGGAATAAAATCATGGATATAAATGGACTGAATTGTTATTTTTAAAATAATAGTATCCGATAACAGATCGGCTCCATTGTCACAGATACCAACAACAAGTGACTGATATTTTGATATCTTTTAAAAGCCATTTTCTTATTGATCCGTCCTTTGTTTTTGTTCCCAACAGGATCTAAAGGCCGCCAGCGGCATCAAAAGAAGAACTGCATCCAGTCATGAGATCAGAAACTAGAGGACAGTCTGTCGTAAAGATCTCACGAGTCCCACAATCCATCACTGAAACCAGGTGACTTCACTGTCCTGCTACACTTCAGGTGGAGGTCCCGATGGGAGTGACCACCGCGGAGATGTGGTAGTTTAACTAGTCATGTGAGGACAAAAACTCCAGAGAATCTCAACGCTGAAGCCAAAGTGCTGATGGAGGGAAATTCCATCGAAGTTTTTTTTCTGTTTTATTGTTTTTTTTTGTATTAAATTAATACAGTTCAGTGTTTTTATATTTCATGCTCGACCCTGAACACCACACAGCGGCCGTGTCACCCAGGTAGCGTGGGTGAACTACGTCACAGCTTGTTGCTATAGAGACAGGAGAAGTGATGAGTGGTGCTGTTTGTCCCTGAGTGTCGCCTTACAGACGACCCTCGGTAACAGAATAGGTGCTGTACAGGCTGTGAATAATGTAGGCTGGGCTGTGTGGGTGACACAGTCCTGCTGTGTGAGGACTTTGTGTGTTTACACTTTTGGTTTATTCAGGAGAAAACAGACCGAGGTTAACATGCGAATCCTTCAGAGCCACTTGAGATGCAAAGAATCCTACTTTTGTAGCAGAAATTGCATAAAAGACATGAAAATAAACTGTAAAAACTGGTTTGTGTGATTGAATGTCAAGCACAAGTCTGAGATAACGAATGTGTGGAATTTGAGGCAAGCCAAAATATCTTCTTAAAAAATGTCAGTGATTTTATACAATGTGAAACAGAATTTAGTCAAAAACCAAAGTTACATTATCATCAGCTCTGTACTTTTCTATGCATGAAAGTAGACGAAGACGAAGTCCCGTTGGTGTTTTATTGTTAATTTCAGGATGAATAATTGTTCAACATTGTTTCATTACTCGACCTAATTTAACAACAACTCCTTGAGAATGATTTACAGAACATGATGTAAGTATTTTTAAAGTCAGTCAAATGTGTATTTGCATCTGCTCTCCGTGTGTGATCGGGGTTGATGAGGAACTACCATCTATATCTATATATATCTATAGATATAGATGAATAGATAATGCCTAATTTGCATATTTAAACATAACATTTCAGAAAACTTGTAATTGTACTTGTAGTCTTAAAGTGAGTAATCAACTGAAGTTTCATGGTGATATCTGAGTTCATGTTCTGACCCTGTTCACCTGTAGTCTTCTAAAAGTCTGTAATGTAACTAAACTTCTCTTGAAAGGACGTTTTCTCTAAATTAGTTTGTTCCAGGAACCTCCTCTTCAGCAGCTCTTACATTCACCAACGTTACACGTTCATTCCTCTCTGCGTGCTGAAGGTCCACACAGAGGGGTTTCTTCACACAGCATTCACCTTCCATGTGTGACGAACACATGGTGAGGAAAAGTGTTTAGCAAAAAGAAAAGTGAGGATGTTTTTTTGACTGTTTTGTTGAAACCACAGCTCTCTATCACAGACACTCGCACTCACTCACGACAGGAAGTGCACAGGAAAAGAGCTGCTCATCAGATAACCACAGGATCTCTGAGCTGCTTCACTTCTTCATTCTTATCGTCACGTGCAGTAATAACAAGATAAAGATAGTCGGTGTCAAAGTAAAAGTTAATGTTTGAACGTGAGCAGAAGTGATGATGTACCTCCATCTGCTGGAGAAAGACACAATCAGACAATATACAAGTTTAATGTACAAGTGGTTGGATTCTTCCATCAATATACAGTTACTAAATTATACACAAAGTAAAATATGATCACGCTAAAAAAATATACTATACAGTTTCAAAGTAACAAAGTAAAGTAACGTAATGTATTCATAAGTTAATTTTAATACTCAGGCTTTTTTTTACTGTATTTACAACAGTGTTAGTATTAAATGTAAGATCTGATATCCATAAAGAGGAAAACGACACATTTAAATGATGTGATGACTGAGAGAAATTAGAAAAGTGTAAAAGTAGACAGCTGCTGGTTAACCCACCCCAGAACCATCCGGGGCATATGAGAGAAATGATTAAAGAAATGAGTTGAGGCTCAAATTTAAAGCCCTGATTAATTAACCGTTCATTATTGTTTATTCAGTGTAATGAATGAATAATAAACTAATTTAAATATTGTATTATAAAATAAAAAGTTAGTTTGTGGCTCCAAATATCCTACAGCAATGGACAGATTAGGAGACGGTGGACCCCTGGACTCATAAAAGACCCTCGGCCCTCCCCGAGAGCAAAACCCCCAAACTGAAAGAATCACAACATGACGGGCCACTCTTCCTTTGTAGCAGTTTGGTGTTTGTTCTTTAGTCGTTTTTGTGTCCTTTTGGGTCACTTTGTGGTCCTTTTGAGTTTCTTTTGTGGACGTGTTCTGTCTTTGAGGTCATTTTGAGTCTTGTTTTAGTCATTTTATTCATTCTGCGTCTCTTTGTGAATGTCTTACGTCTCTTTGTGGTCATTTCGTATCTCTTTGTGGGTTGTTTTTGCATCTTTTTTGAGGTTGTTTTGCACTTCTTTCCTTCTTACAGAAGTTTGATTTAAGTTGGCCTGTAATTCATCCATTCATCCATGACGCTAACAAGCCAACTTCCTATCTCCGTGTCACTCTGGTAGGGGGGCAGCAGAAGTAGCCAATCAGATCCGACCTGCAGCAGATGTTTGTCAGTAGGACTGTCGGCCTCTGAAGGCGGTGCAGTGGTGCCTGCAGTTTGCAGAAGTAATATGAAGACTTTACAGTGCCACATGAAGTTCCCTTTTCTTTTTTTACACTCCAACAAGTGTTGGTTCCCAATTTGTTCATTTCTGTGAAAATGCTGTTGCGATTCAGTTTGGGTTTCATTTTTCCTGAACAGTCTCTTGTCATGAAATCACAGGATGATCGATCCATAAAAGCACGTCGTCCAGGATCCAAACACTACGAGGAAGTGTTGCTGATGACTTTCCTCTTCCGTAGAGACACCAGGTCATAAAACGGGTCTTTGGTGATACTCGCCCTGAAAGAGAAGATTAACATGTAAAACCAGATCAGCAGAAGTAGTACCAGTAGTTTTTTCATGTTTGACCGAGTGAATAATTTGATCGTTGATCAATCTGTTGATCATTTTTTAAGGTAATCAGTTAACAGCTGAGTCTATAAATTGTCAGATGATAGTCAAAAATGTCGCAGTTTCCCAGAATCCAAGATAACATCTTTAAATCGCTCGCTTCTTTTTTTGTGATCGCGTGTTGTAATATCTTTAACCTTAAAGTCCAACACGCGGCCTCCCACGTGTTCTCACCTGATCGCTTCGATCCAGGCGTCCCGCTCTTCTGCGCTGGCTGCACTGAGCTTATAGGACTGGTGTTTACCCTGCACCACTCTGCCTTTGTTCTCCGTCTTGCAGGCCTTGATCTTTTGTCCTTTGGCGTTATATAACTCCAGACAATACTGTTCAAACACAGGAGCAGACACACATGTGGCACTGTTACTGTGTGCATATGCTGTCTGTTTATGTTATTGGTCTCCTGATAGCCTCGTGACTCATTGTTTGAGCACTTGGGTTGGAAATTCATTTAGCAACTGCCGTGTGATTCATTTAGTGTGTGGCAGCAGATAATGTGTGTGAGGGAGCTCAACACTCCTTCAGACGCTGTGATACCAAAAGTAAAAGATACTCTACCGGTTTGCTTGTGTCTTGCAGCTTCCTGACACACAGGTTCTCCAGAGGAATAATCCCAATCGGGTCTTTATCCTGCAGGAGGAGGAGGAGGATATTAAAGACAGGACGTTTGACATTCACACAATGACGTAAAGCAGAAAGACAGATTCTTACTGTGGTGTATTCAAAGTAGTACAAGCAGCTGTCTGTCAAAATGAACCACCTCCTCTTCCAGGTTTTAACTCGACCACCTTCAACAGAGACAAACAGTGTGATGTAATCTCCTCTGAAAGCCTCCAAACAACTCGGATTAGTTTCCATATGGAACGGACATCGTCAGCGTCTCACCCATTTTAAGGAGCCATCCTTCTCTGTCTGGATTAAAGAACGTCAGCGTGAGGTCGTTCCCATCGTCCACTGGGATTTTGAACGGCTCGCTGCGGATGCTCGCGTACAGTTTCTAGAAGACAATGTCAGTATCAACATCGAGTGTAGAATTATTGAGTTTTTTGAAGTCAGATTTTCTTTCAAATGTATTAAGACAGAAGTGGAAGAAGGATTCAAGTCAGTTTACCCAGAAAAAGAGAGCAGAAGGGAAATTCCCCAATATTTCAGTTGAGCAATCAGCTCTAGTTTCTCTTTTTTAGATAATATCTTAAACTCATTGTGCAACCAGACCTCCTTAAAAGTTATATGTTTTGCTGAAAACAGTGACATTTCAGGGAGGAGTTAATGTTTAGTGTTGGGTGTTTGTGAGTTAGACGTTTAATATTCTTCTATGAAACTACGAAGCCTCAAGTGAAGCAAACCTAAAAAACCGAGGCTATATGATTTATGAATGTCATGATTCAGATTATCTCTTCACTAAATTCTCCCTTTAAATAATGATGACAAGTCATTGTTGTCACAAAACTACATTTGTTTTATAAATTTTAAATAATGGATTTTTTAAATGGATTTTTAAATATTTTCCGGATGACTGTCTGTGGTTCCACCACTTTGGTCCAGACTGAAATATCTCAACAACTATCTGATGGATTTCCATGATATTTTGTTCAAACATTCGTGGTCCCCAGAGGATGAATCTAGCGCCACCATGAGGTTCACCACTGTGGTTTTGAGTTCAATGTTACAACTGTTGGATTGCCATGAAATTTGGTTCACACATTCATGCTCAACTCAGGATAAACTGTAACAACTTTGGTGATCCAACTTTTCCTCTAGCTCCATCAAAATGTTAAAATACTTTGGTTCATGACCAAATACCTGCAAATCTAATGACCTTCAGCTTTACTTTGTGTTTTGTGATAATTAGCAAATGTGAGCAGTATTTTAGTGATTGATGTAGTTAAGTGATAAACATGAGTTAATTAGGATGGGACATGATGAAGACACTGGTATTGGTATTCGTAGCAGACCGTGAGCAGCTCGGTGGGCAGATCCTTCCCGTTGTTGATTCCTCTGTTCATGGAAACAAATCGCTGCAGACTGGGTTTGTCTTTGACGTTGGGGTTGTGGAGACTCGTGTTGAGCATGATGATGGCAAAAGACAGGATGTAGCAGGTGTCTGTTACACACACAAACATACAGAATGTAGGAAACACTGTTAGTATTCTTCAGCTGTGCCTTGTTGTCACTGAATATTTTAATATGGCAGCATATGAATTAAATAAAACAATTCTAAGAAAAAAACTCTGAATTTCCGAGATTAGTCTAAAAAATAGTATTACCATAGTAACGCCAGCTGCTACCGTCTTAATTTGCACTTGTATTGAAGACTTGCAACTAGAGATTGAGACCATAAACTCATGTTTACAATGTTTACTGAGGGAATAAATCAATTAGTTTTTTGTGACTTTAATCTTTGAGAATTTTCGTTTTTTGCCTCTCCCACAGCTCCATAATGTATTTTCTTTTTACCTACAATGGCCCTAAAACACGTTGTACCTCAGCTGTATGAATTGCACCGATTAAAAAAAATCAGGAACACCTATACGAAACAAACTACTCTGATCAGTGAGCGACAGATGAGATGTTGTTGTGACTTCACTCATTTAAGAGGAGAGAAGAAACATCTTCATCTTAACAGCAGATCACTTGTCTATCTATGGAATTAATGAAACTGTAACATAACGTTTTAATTGGCTTGTCGAGTGAATCAGGCGAGACCCCACGTCTTTGTTCTTTGTACCTGTGGATTGGAAGACCCCCGGGTTACAGTCGCAGTAGCGAGTTGCGAACGCCTCCATCATCCTGTCAATCTTCTGCGCTTCTCCCGGGAGACGAAAGCTCCACAGAAACTGCCTGCAGGACAGCAGAGGTGTCAAACACACACACACACACACTGTAAAACATGTGCTGGGTGGAAGGAGGAGGATTTCTACATCAGAGAAACAAGACTAAAGATTAAAACATACTGCTGCAACGTCTCACGCTGGCTTTTAAAGCAACACAAACCTCAGCGCTTGCACCAGATTCAGGTCTGAGAATTCATGCAGGCCCACAAACGCTTTCAGTGTCTGCAGATGCATTTCCTCCCTGAGAAGAAGAAAATAATAAAAACAATCAACCAAAAACCTAGAAATCCGAGGTCACTTTCTACAGTGAGTGACCAGGTGTGCACAGGTGTGACAAGTGGGCAAAATTCGTCACATTTCCGTGTCTGTTCTACGATGAAGACGTTTTGCTTTCAGAGACTGAAATCTGGGTTGAGGTTTGAGTTCAGCTGGATCAGACGACGGACTTAAACACAAACCTGGAGATGAAACTCCAACATGTGCTGCCTGTAAATGTGAATTATCTGGAGCGCAGTGGTGGAATGTAACTGAGTACATTTACTCAAGTAATCTACTTACAATTTTGAGATGCCCTCAGACTTTCCCTCCTTTCCCCATCACCTGACTACACACCTGTTCCCACTTCCTTCATCATCAGCCACTCTCTACATTTACCAGCTGCCGTGTGCCTTTTCTTTCCAGCGTCTGTATTCTGTCTGTCTGATTGTTTCATCTAAATGACTGTGTGGGACACTAAGGGGATCAAATCATCTGGTATAAAAAAAACACGGATTGTTGTAATAGACCTTTTTTCCCTTTTCTCCCCCCGAACATGAAGTCATAGTGAAATGACTCATGAAATGACTTTTTAATGTTAGGTTTGTAGAACAAAACAGACATCAGACTCGGCAACAAAAAGAACAAGGTTCACAAGGAAACCATTTCGTAAGGTTAGGAGAACGTAACTTCACAAAACCTGAACAAAACTTTGGGCCATGAACACTGGTCCATGAACACATACGTAGTATTTCTACATCATTGCACTGGTACTTTGGCTCAAAGTAAAGGATCTGAGTTGTTCTTCCACCGCTGCTTTTGTCTGTTTAGTGATCTAAATGAATGCTTCTGATTGGTCCCGTCTCTCTATGATGACATCATCCCATCTGTTTAAACATGGTAGAAGTGTTGGCATCAGAGAATATTTCCAGGTTACATCCACATGCTATCACTTGTGTGCGCATACTGTACCTTTCTCCCAAGAAGTTGCCGATGGCGGTCTTGTTTAGTCCGTCCTCTTTGTAAAGAAACTCGGCCACCGACTCTGCTCGCCATTCCAGCAGGTCATTTTCAACCAGGTAATGGACACCCTGAATAAAAGCAAAGGGTGGGAAGGTTTGTATGAAAAGTATTTGGAAACCCCGTCCGTGTTTACACACAGACACCGTGGTTGTTCAGGGTGCATTCTGGCACAGTTGGCTTTGTTTAAAGTTGAAATGTTCATTCATTTCATCAAAGGTTTTACATGCTTCCTGTCTACAAACCTCATACAAAGGTTTGTATATTTGTTTGTTAACTGGTTCCATTCGCTGATGCCTTAGCGGCCGCTAATCTTCCTGAGGTCCACAGAACCCATATACGTGGGTGACTAAGACCTTTCTTGTGTTTTCCTGCAAAAGTCAAGAAACGCGTGTCAATTTCCGCTCGTTACATGCATACGGCCTTTTCAAAATACACTTCCATCTTCACAGGAATCAACATAGTTAGGTTTAGGCAACACAACTACCATGTTAGGTTTCATTTTATAAAATGTTGTTTCAGCTGTTTCCTGGTTGACAGACTGGTTTATGTTTGAGCCCACATCTTCTCCCATCCACCCAGTGTGACTTTTGGTACATTTATACTTCCTGTTTCATGATTAAATAGGAATATATTATATATATATAATATATATTACATTTATATATGAATATATATTACATTATATACAATATATATAATATATATTACATTATATATAATATATATTACATTTTTAGGTAAAGTTACAAACGCTGTATAGAACAGCCTGATCATGTTCGTGTTTTTCGATTAAGGAAATAAGTACCACAGCATTGCAAGCTTTCATGTTAAACGTTAGCCAAAGCTTGAGTTTTGATTCTTATCGGCGTTGATAACTTTGAAGGTTGATCGGCAAAGAAGGTTTTCTTCTCCATTTGAGTCAATCTTAAATCACCAGAGAAAAAAGATGACCAAAGGTTGAATAACTATTGCCTGCTGTTATCTCTTAACTCAGAGGCTGTTCAAAGACAAATCTTCAAAATATGACCCTCTCAACTGAGTGTGCACTCCTGCTGAGCAGTTCTTCAAATCAATTACACGTAAAAGACCCTTATAACCCCAAGAAGTCTAAGACTTCTCATCCTCCCACTCGTACGGGTCCTCAGGCCTGAGCTCAGAGCGGTCGCAGGCCGAGGGACTCAGCTTCTAACCGAGGACCCAGAGAGGAAGCAACGAGAAAGACGTAGGTCGATGTGGTGAAGTGGCGCTTCTGCACCACTTCAGGGAACAGGATGTGGTTTTTCTCGCTATTCAGTCATCGTTTGCATCTGTGCACAGTTTGCCTTCCTGCACATCACACGCACATCGCACGCACGCACGCACACACACGCACACACACGCACGCACGCACGCACACACACGCACACACACACGTCACTTAAATCCACATCCGCTCTGTGTGGAGTTATATTCGCTGTCATCTGTCTGTTGACCTTCAGTATCAGAGGAGCTGAAGAAGTGAAAGTAGGATTTCACCTGCTGTGACTTTATTGTACCTTTACTGTGACTTTACTGTGACTTTACTGTACCTTTACTGTGAATTTACTGTACCTTTAATGTGACTTTACTGCACCTTTACTGTACCTTCACTGTACCTTTACTGTGACTTTACTGTACCTTTACTGTGACTTTACTGTACCTTTACTGTACCTTTACTGATTCAACTTAAAGCGGTGAATAAAGTTATGATGATGATGTTACACTCTTAGAGATATCTCAAGGAAACTACTGTGTACTCTGTGTACACGTATACAAGTGACCAGGTGTTGTGTGTTGGTCGGCTGTACACACTGTACAAAACAGGTTATACTGGAATGTAATAAGTACATTTACTCAAGTACTGTATGCCTGAGTAGAATTTCCAGGTACTTGCACTATTATTTCCATTTGATGTTGTTTTATACTTCTAGTCGACTACATTTTGGAGGCAAACATAGTAGTTTTTACTCAATATTCGTTTGATGGCTTTAGTTACTTGTTACTTTGCAGATGTTAATACAAATATAAATTGACTAATGACCAATGGTATATTTATATAGTTTAAGCTACCCAGCAGACAGTATATAAAGTAATCAAAACACCTTTTGAGTTCTTCTTCCACCACTGCTGATTTCTGTTAAATATCTACCTTCAGAGCAAGAAATAAACTGGATCTATAACCAATAGTTCCTCTTTTTACTGTTTGTACACCAAAATACAATATAAACTCACCTTTTTAGGGTCCATGTTGAATTTTTTTTTCCCACGTAAGAATCTTCTGTTCTTCACATCATTTTTACTGCAACAAAAGACCAAAATATAGATTTTTATAACAAAAACATTTTCAACAGCAAATTAAATAACAAATAAATGTTCAAATAATGCTAAAAATAAGCTTGTTTCATTGTGTTTATCAAAAAGACGGAACCAAAGGCAAATTGGACTATTTAATTGTATGTAAATCATATTCTCTGTATATTACAAACTGTTTATTTGCTTTGTCTGGTGTATAATTGGTTTCTAAATGTGCACACTTTGTTCTGAATCAAGATAATTCTGCATTAATCTGATGCACAAATCAGAGCAGGGAAATTTGCACAATTAACTTTATATTTATATGCATGACATGTAATAATAAAGAAAAGTGAAACAAAACCCCTTCACAAGTTATTGAGGCTCAAAATGACATCATCGGAGTAATTCTCTTACCTGGCCAACAGTTCAAAATACGATTTATTCAATCGGCAATGCTATGAAATATCAAAAAACAACAAATTCCCATATTTCAGAGGTTTGAACCAGGTAGGCGGTAATTGGTATTTTAATAAAGATCAAAGAACAAAACATAAAGATGCTCATCAATTCATTTTCTGTCCTTCAATGAATTACAAAAAAACAGCAACATTCAGAGCATTTTCTCCATGTTTCGTGAGCATGTATTTTAATAAGTATTATTTGTTGAGGCTTTTAGGGTGGGGGCAGCAGTTCTCTGAAACTGTGGTTATTATGCCAGTAACACAGTTCTAGCCAAATGCAGTGTGATACCGCTGACATATCATGATCATTAGCACCTTCTGAAAGCAGCGACAATAGCAACAGGAAGTCGAAATATGTAGTAGACAGCCCCGCACACATTCTCAAAATGTCAAGACTTCCCGTCAATTTATGTCATGGTGCAAGTAACTGTGTTTTGTTACACTCAGAGCTGCCACCACACTTCGTCCTTCATAAATCGATCAGCAATGAACAGCCAGGGGTTAATTGTACCCGAGGGGTTACTTCTGCAGTTGCTTGGGGATGCAAAGTAATGGATAAATGGTTGGATTGGCAGCTTGGTCTTAAATTAATCTGGACTGGTACAGAAAAGATTGGGAGCCACAGCTGAATGTGAAGCATTTTCATGAAAAAAGGGTGAAAGGTTTGAGTAGCAGGTTTAAAGATTGAACTGCAGATAGGCATGCCGCATACACTAGAAACGATTTGACTTCTGATTCAAATGAAAACCACGATAAAGCTGTTTTTATGACTTTGTCAAACTGAAGTCTGCTGCGGTCACTGACTCATAGAGGAGCTGCTTTAACAAATTAATCATACTCACTTCTGCTCCTTCATTTCAAGACTGTGGATTTCTGGCATGATGTGATCGATCTCCAACCTCAGCTTCTGAGAGAGGGAGTTGAGAAAGATGAAAGCTTGGTACCAAGGTTTGTCGTTACGTCACAGACACCTGTAGACCCAATGTTACACGACTCAGAGACTCAAAAGCTCTGTTGAGGCAACCAGGAGTGGGTGTGAAGAATAATGAGGGATTTTTAATGTGAGACCTTGGAGGGATATATATATATATATATATATATATATATATATATATATATATATATATATATATATATATATTCACTAAAGTACCTGAATGTCATCCAGCAGCTCAAACTTGTGAATCTTGATGGTGTCCCCCTGTCTCTTCTCTCCTGGGGGGAGTTTCGGTGGAACTGTGGGGTGACAACAGGCTTCAGCACTTAGAAAGAACACTTCATGGTGATGGCATATACTTGGTGAAGCAGTCAGTAGACTTGTAGCACTGCGGACTGTCTTGACATCCTCCCTCACACCTACGCCCGCTGTCACAGAGCAGCAGGCATCACAACTTCATCCTCCACCAGTTAGAGAAGTGGTCAATGAATGAGAGAAGGAAGAGGGGCTGAAAATAGCTGCTTCTCTTCCCTTTTTTTCATTGAGTCAGGTTGATTTTGAGTGTTGCCATTAATGTGCAATTCATCTTAATTCATGGATGGGTTTGTACAGGAGGAGGATTTGCAGCATTATAATAGCATGTTAAGTTTCAATTATTGTGCATCACAGGTCTAAAATGATACAAAAGTTGAACAACAAAACCGTCAAATATGTGGAGGTTTTGAAAAAAAACATTTCCACATAAAAGCAAAACCCACAAAATGTAAATTAGCAGCTTTTTGAGTCATTCCTAATGACTACGCCACACAAATAATTTGAATAATACTTTAAATAATCTCACAACAACCCTGCTATTTGTTTTTGAGCAGCAGCTTTCCATATTAACATAAATTATTGATTAAAAGAGAATAAAACAATAGCGTACCTTTCCCCCAGAGGAAGCTGTCTTTTCTGCGTATAGCCATGTTGTTGATGGTGGAGAGCGACTGAAAGCTGTACAGGAAACAAACTGAGTGTCAGAGTGAAAAAAAGGGCCGGCGCTGCCATTCTGTGACACCGAAGAGACTCCGAGTTCACTCAACAGTCTCTTACTACATTTCTGGTGACGTGCACCTCAAAATGTTGACATTGAGTCTTTTTGTGTGTTTCATTAAGAAACACAGATGTCATTCATTCCCTACAAGTACGCAACGCCGATACAACCATTATTACACATCTATTACATCTATTATTACAAATAGCTCTACAAAACAAATGGCTAATACTGTACTACTATTAGTACACACATATTTAAGTGCCTTACAAAAGAAAAGGATAAAATATAACAAATATACACGAAAGGGAGGCACATAGGAGCCAAATGTTTATTTTTTAACTGAAATTGGGTTTGTAATATATTCTCCATAAACGCTGTTTTAACACAGTGTCTGGTAATTTGGTGACTACAGTGATGACACAGTACATCTGCACTGATAAAATGCACCTTGTTCTGTAAGGTATGGAGGCCAAATAACCATCTCATTTGTTTTTTAAGACGTGGTGTCATCAAACATGCCTACTTCAGCAGGAAGGAAACAACTTGAGCAAAGCTTCTTTCATTTCTAAATATCAGGCCCCATCTAGTGGGGCTTCACGCCTCTTAACAACTCATAGACAGTTGGTATAAGATACAAATCATGCTGTATTATTACATTTTTTTTACCGTATTTGTGTGAAAGACAAGCACTGAAGGCCTTGAGGTTCTTTCTCTAAGATGCCATTCAGCGTGTAGCTTCATGCCTTTAAGAAAAAGGCTGGTCGAGCTGTGTTTTGTTGCTTTGTGTTGCTGCTTGCACCACAGATCAATAAAAATGATCTGATCAACAAGATAAAGAGCACTCCTCATTCTGTCTTCATTGAAACAAAGATGTCTTGCAAACGTTAGTGCCTAAACTCAAGAAGTGAAAGAAATGAAGGAATGAACGGACAAACAGTTTCTGTGCCAATTTATATTATTTCTTATCTACAGAACAGTTCTTCCTTCTCCTTCTAGAAATGTTGTCAATGGTAACGGTCGTCATTCAGCGCTCAAGGCTGGATGAAGTGTCAAACTAAACAATCAATGTACCTCGGATGAAAGTGCAGCCATAACCCCATTCATCTCCACATTCATTGTCCGCCTGCCTTTCATTCCTCAGCTCTAAACCCTGAAGTTAATGTTGTTCAGCAGACAGAGAGATTCATTCAGTGAAGGTTTCGCTGCATTTAGAAATAAACTCATGTTTGTGCTCTGGTTCTCAAGGTCTCCTCACAATCACTGTTCAGCTTCTGCTCAGTTAGAGGCTAATACTGATTTCCAGAGGGGACTGTTGAATACCGCAAAACAGCCCGTCAATTTCGAATCACTCAGTGTTATTCGTGCAGCGTTAGCAAGCAAAGTCAAGATCATCGGGAATGATTCAAAACCAAAGCATGATTCTTTTTACGCTTGTTGAAAGCTTCTGAGGAGTCGTTGTGGGTGGCAGAGCACCGCTGCTGCTGTTGCTGAGTCATAAATGTGAATTCAAGCTCAGTTATACCACAATACATCTTCTATGTGGTTAGCTCCACCAATGAGGTTATGTTGTCTGTTTGTGTGATTGTTTGTTTGTTTGTCAGGATGACGGAAAAACTTCTGACCTGGAAACTTGGTGGTAAGGTGGAGAATCCACCGAAGGAGAACCCATTAGATGTTGAAGCCGATTGGCATTGGCGGACGTCTGCGCTCTCCGAGTGCCCTTGTAGTTTTTAAATGCATTGAATTGAGTTTAATTTTTAAGTTAAATGCAACCGATAGACTGCATATGAGAAATGGGCATTAGCATCCCCTGCTTTATGGTCTGTGTGACTCTAAATGGACCATCGTTTACTAAATGAACATCATGCTGTATTGAAGAAGACTTGAAACTGGAGACTGAGACCATAAACTCATGTTTACAATGTTTACTGAGGGAATAAATCAACAGAGAAGTAGAGTCATTTTCTCATAGACCAGAGGTGTCGCCCCCTGGTGGGCATTAGAGAGAATGCAGATTTGAGGCCCTTCAGCATTGACTGGAGGTTACCGCCTGGTGCAACTCTTTCATCCAATAAAATGTCCTTCTTTGATCTTAGAACAGTGACAACATTTTATAATCCATGTCCGTCACCTTTTGACAGTTTGACAAACAATAAATCAGAAAAGCACAGAAGATATTTTACCTAAACTTAAAGGGTTACTCCACAGATTTTACACATGAAAGTCAGTTTACTAGTCTGTTCTACTCAGCCTGTTAAAACAGTTGTTTAAGTCTTCGGAGGCTCTGGAGGAGCTTCTAAAGTAAAATAACCCATTTTAAAAATGCTTAAAGATACAACCCCATTTTTTTTAAAACAACATTTAAAAAATACACACATATATATATATATATATATATATATATATATATATATATATATATATATGGGTGTGTATCTTTTATTTATTTTTTGACAAGAAACAGCAGTAATTTTCTTTCGACTTTTTACTTATTTTCACCATTCATATCTTCGAGAGACATTTATATTTCTTTTACCTTTGAGTGTGGATGTGACTGATTTCAAATTGATCTGTGGTGTTTCAGTTATAAAGCAAGTACTTTGTCCAAGTAACACAACTGACGCTGAATGAAAGTTTGGAAGCCAGCAATCGATGTTCAGCAGGTTCATGCACTTTAGGCACACACACACACACACACACACACACACACACACACACACACACAGGTTCTTCGTCTTTCATACACACTTCAAAGGCCGTACCACATTATTAGATTCATGTATTAATTTTCGGTTTGCCTCTGAAAGGCCATGGTACTTTTCCTGAAGATAAGAAAAAGGACAAGGACCCTTGAGTGTACCACCATCAAAGTGCTGCAGCTCAGTCTGGAAGCAGGACTCTGAGTAAAAACCTTTCTATGTTGAGAAAATGCAGTACCTGCTACAGGGAAGATTGTATATTTATATATTTTCCCTTATTTATTAAAAAGAAAAAAAAGAAATATCTCATTTGGCTTAAATTACCACAAAATTTAACCAAAACAAAACAAAAATGCAACAAAAGTACTTGGTTATGTTTAAGCAACACAGTACTGCATTCACATGGGACATGAACAGCAACCTCCTGGGTAACAGTCCAGTGTTTTGTGACCCATCAACAAAGTGGACATGCTTGTAGGTCGAGGGAAGGCTAATTATTCCCCTCTTGACACTTTTCTCAATGAGAGTTATGATTAGGTCGAGGAGAAGATGATTCAATCATCTCATGGGGCTTCACGAACGAGAGAGAAAGACACAAATATTCATCTCTGCAGCAAAGGAGCAGCTCATCTTGGTCATGACTGGACATAATGAATGCACAGAACCGGCCGGAAACACACTCCAACATTGAACTAAAAAGGGTCGGGGGTCCGCCGAGAGTTTCTCGCTGCTTCACTGCTGGCAGCAAATGAGAAAGCGTTGCCGTATCCGAGCAAAGCATGAAGGGAAATGTTGCGTTGCTCATTTATACAGCTAATTTATACAGAAAATGTTTTAAGTGTGCAAGAAGACACATTGCTGATGCAAAAACATGTTGCAAAACATGTTGCAAGAGGGTGTTAACAGTTGAATAATTCCAACAGTGATCATCTTTTAACGTCATAAACAATAACAGGGGTTCATGGGAGTCTATGAAGATACGTTTAGAAGGGACTGTCAACCGTAAACATGTAAAAAATGCAGTGGTTTCATGCTTTACATCAACAGATAAGGCCAGTGGTGGAATGTAATTAAGTACTTTCTGCAACATTCTACTTCTCCTCAACAACATCTCAGAGTTAAATATTGTACTTTTTACTCCACTTCTCTGACAGCTTTAGTTACTTAGTGACCGTTTTTCATCCCCTTCCTGTCTGTAACGTTGATGATACATACTTTTATGAAAGTAAAGTTTTGAACGCAGGAGTTTTATTTGTATTGAAGTCTTGTTACGGTGCGGTATTAGTACTTTTACCTCAGTAAATGATCTGAATACAGCTTCCACCACTGCAAAAGACACATTCATGAACATATACGTGTCAAGATTCAATTAACAGATACCGAATTACATCCATCTACTTAATCTTGCTTTTGTCTGTTGATTTCCTTTTGTGTTTTTAACATTTTGATACTGCCAAAAAAGTGTAAAGGGTCCATCTGGAATTAGATCAAACTAACAAGTGTTTCTGCGAAGGTGACAGCCTGAAAAGAGAGCACTTATCTTATCGGAGTAGCAGCTGGTTCCTGTCAAAGCGGATAAAAGGAGTACGGGAAACTGCTTTACTTTTTAATTTAGAGGAGCGAGTGATAAGCACACAACCTAAGCCGCTGCCGCTACACCTGAATACACAAACACAAGCTTTGATAGTATTCTCATGTGTGAGAGTACAGGAGGTTTGTTATATTACTGACGGACTAGTTATGTAAGAAATATTTTGATGTTGGATATGTTCTACACTGAGTGGGTCATATAGCATTCTTTTTGACTGATTGATTATTTTCCCTGTAGGTTGGGTAGTGACAGCTTGAGGGTGGAACCATCTGTTTTCATAATAATGAAACCCTAAGCTAGATGGTTGTATAATCAATCTGAATGACAAAGTCAACCTGGAAGAAAGATGAGTTTCTAATCCCTACTGAGACGCTTTAGATGGAGCAGTTTGCCCAAATGAAACGTTGGTGTGATGTCTGGTTGTTTTTTGAACAACAGACAGAGACTAATTAAAATACAACAGTTGCAACAGGAGCAAACTGTGAAAAATGTAGTATTCATTTGGTCAAAATAGTAATGGAAAGAGGCTGTCTCAGTCTGGTGCGCTACATTAATGTTCTCCAGGAGGCATGAAATTCAATTGTCTTAATTTTGGAGTGAGGTATGGAGCTCTGAAAATACAGGGCTACATGTTGATGCTTATTGCCGTCAGCACATCTCGACCCACAAAAGAGAGACAGCTAATGTTAGCTTGACACCCTCTTTTCTCTCCTGTGGGACAAACACAGGACTCCATTGAATTGATAGCAGTCATTGGCAGCACCATGAATTCTGCATCACTCACTAGCATCAACCCGTCTGACAGTCGGAGTCACTAAAAGATATTACGCTCATGACATTTCAGTGCAAAGACTCCCATAAAGCTCTGCAGCTGCGTGCGTTATATTGCAGTTATCTATGTGGCAAAGGATAAATGTTGCTTTTGCACCAAGAACAGGGTTGAACAATTCCTCTTAGATGCTGAGTAGAAGCATAAAACAGCATAAAAAGTATATCTTAAAATTGAACTTACACAACTTGAGTGAATGTACAACTGTTCAACATTTAACATGTCCGTTTCTTTAAAAGACGAAGAATTAGCTGCTGGATTGCTGAGGCCTTGAGGCCCATTAGAGAACTAAAAGGCAGAAAGCAGAGATCTCGTTAAGAAGATCACTCTTTGTTTTGGCTCGGCGTTCGCCCACACCTCATCACTCACGTCTGACTCATCAAAGCTTGTGCGGAACGATAAATGTCCAAATAGCAGAAGTCAAAGAGCCTCTCCCACTCTGAGGCGTGATGTTTTATATCTCGTGAGGATGATTTCTCTACCCGCTGGCATTCAATTTAATCATCTCTCACGTACACCCGGAGTGCCCTTTCTTTTTGAAGGCTGCCAATTCAATCACAGAAACATTACATCTGGAGATGAACACAAGGTGGAAACAAACACATCCCATTCAGCAGGCTGATTCAGAGGATGTTTTAAATTGACTTTTCTTTTCAAAACGGAACCAGTTTTCCTTTTACAGCAATGTTATTCGTAATGATGACGGCAGGCAGGGAGGACGTGGGCACTGTTCATGACCTTTACGGCGCTGTAGGAGTCCGTTCCCTGAGGCGCTGCCGCTCGCAGTCCACACATGGGTGGTACGTTACATGATAAAGAGAGTGTAAAAGAAAAGCTGTATTCATGTTATCTTCTGCTGGATACAGAGTGAATAATGAGATGGATAACCTTGGTTTTACCATTTGATCACTGAGATCTCTTGAGTTATGTGATTGTTGCATACTGCACCTTGAAAAAACCTTTAGGAATTCACATAAAAGATATAGACTGAGCAAAGATGTGCAAATAACAGAATAGACAGAATAAACAGGTTTTCCAGAAAGAAAGAACCATACCACCGTGTTTTTAAGTTCAACTTAACTTCAAGTTGTGTTCTCATTCTTGTTGATCATTTTCACATACACTATATGCTAACACGTTTTGGATTTTGGGGTATATTTTTCCTACTGGTCATTCCTGAGACGTTTAGTTTGTTTAGCTTCAAGTCTGCATTCATTTCAGTCACTTTATTGTTGTGTGGGGATACCTGTGAAATGGTTCGTTATGTGGAGAATTTAGAGTTATCATGCTTAAGATGTTTTTACAATCAAACCCCGAGAATTCTTCCAGCGACAGTCACTAAATGTATTTCCATGTAATAACCTCTCAATACAGTATGTTCTGTTGCAAACAAGCATGAAATACAGCGCTACTATTTTATCTCATTGAAATCAGCCCCACTGTTTATTCTTCACTCTCTCAACGCCGTATCAGAGTTGTAGTAATTTACATTTCCTGCTGCTGCTCCTTCACATTAAAAGAGTTAAACGAGTAGAGTGGCTTTTATTTATCTTTTATTGTATTGTGAAGCAGTCACAAGAAACTTAATGTATTTGCCACAGATGTTAGCACTGAACAAAAATGCGTCTACAACAAAAGACATGATAATTTTCTTTATTTTTTGAGAGCCGGAAAACTGGATTCTGCAGGCTTTTAAACCAACACTGTGAACTGATCCACCAGCACACGAACACAGTCTGAGGCAGAACAAAACGCATTGTCTTTTATTGATTTTTCCACATTTCATCAATCCTCACACAAATTAATAGAGATCTCAAGATGTGTCAGTCATGATTATGATGTTTTCATATTGTACCTCAATTTTAAATCATGTTTACTTTTCACATTTGTTTCATTTTCAAATGTATTTTCCAACTTGGATATTTTTTCTTAATGGTGTCATTGTTGCTGTGCTGTTTTGTTGCATTGTGGTGCAGTTTGAGGTCCATAACATTGACTTAAATACACTGAATGTGAACAATATGAGACACTCAAGTGAATCCAGTTGAAGAAAAGCACACAGACATGTGATCTTTAAGATATGTTTGGTAAATTGAAATGCACAAAGCCAGTTTGTTGAGAAGTTTTCTCTGAGAAAAGAAGGACAGCCTTTCTCTTTATGTGCTAAGAGATGTCCGCCTACCTTCTCATGAAGGATACACTTTCTGTAACTGCACTCTTCTTATGTAATGTGAGATGGATGTGAAATGTGGAATGAATCTGAAGGACCACCCACACACAGTCACATGCAGTAACAGATGGGCTGATCCTCCCTGTTTTCATGGTCGTTTTAACAACAGGGACGGCCTTCTGCGCAGCATTTAAAGGAGAGAAATCCTAAAGCAGAGAACGCTTTATGAAGGCATGATGGTGTGTCGGGGTGAGGGCAGCTTGGACACTTAACAATCTATTGATCTGTTGCAGAACATTTGTTCAATCCACACATCTGAAAGGAAGAGGTTGATCTGCTTGACGAGACCCCTGGCACGAATCGGAAAGATTTGTAGCAACTAGGCAGACGCAATAAAGTCTGCAACCTGTGAAATATTCTCCCATAGAAAATGTTAAAGTCTGCTCTTAGTTATCAATCAATCACATGGACATTCTCATTTGCTTATTATAGCTTTATTGCTTTTTTATTGCTTTTTCAAATAGTATAAAATCAGCAATCTGCAACCTCGCCGCTTGATGCTGAAATATCCAAAAGCATTAGACCTTTAAGTGTGATGTAAAAAACAACTTAAAACACAAATATCTGGAGGGACTTTTGTCAGAAGAGTGTTAAAATTAAAAATGTTAACAAAATAAAAACAGATTTTTTTCAGTTGAGCCTGAACACAAACCTCAGTATGTATGCATAATCAATATAATATAATCAAGAATAATGTGTGAAAAACATAAATATCTAAATATCTGGTTGCGGTTATGGTCACGATTAAAAGAAACCAACAGTAGTAAGTAAAAGACGCAATATCGCTCTGTAAAAGTACTCTGTTACAATAAAACATTCAAGTATTAATAGCAAAATGAACTGAAAGTATTCAAGTAAAAGTACTTGTTGGGCAAAGATATATATTATTATATGTATTATATTATTGTAATAGTATTGCTGATGGTTTAACTTCTTTATACTACGTACAAAGCAGGGGAGTCAAAAAATTTGTAACTTAAAATCCAACAGGCAAAATGACACGACACAGGACCGGGTAAACGGACAGGTGCACAAGGGAGATTGACAGGAACGCAGCAGACGAACCAACACAGAGACAGGGGAACGCTGGGTTTAATACACCGGGGAGCTGATGAGACACAGGAGGATTCAATCAGGGGGGACCAGACAATTACAGTGGTGGGAAAACATGCAAAGGCAGGAAGTGAAGTGAACACGTGACACAAGAGGCAGGGAACTTCAAAATAAAACAGGAAACATACTTAACCAAAACAAAGATCGTGACACCAGTAACACTTGATAATATGCTGCCTCATCACCTGTGAATCCCTCGTTTGTATGAAGGCAATTTGAATCCAGCAGAAGAGTGGCGGACTCCGCCATTTTCTCCTTTTTAGTCATTTGTTTTGTGTCTCTTTACAGTCATTTTGTGTCTTTGTGGTTATTTGTGTCTCTTTGTGGTTTTCCGTGTCTCTTTGTGGTTGTTTTGTGTCTCTTTGTGGTTGTTGCAATTACTGCAGACCATACGTCGTTTTTAAAAAACAGGGTTTTAATACAACGTTACCACACTTTTTACTGGACAATTTTGCACTTGTTCATACTATTTGTAGTTTATACTTGTATATACTTGTATATTCTACTTCACTACATTTCAGAGGGAAATATTGTATTTCACTGCATGTATCTGACACATTGAGGTAGTCTACTAGGACTTTATAGTTTAAGAGTTTACCTACCTTTTACCTTTTTCTTAAAACAAAATATGAAAAACACATTAGATGTAAACGTGTTGCAGCTTTTCTTAAAAACAAAGATTTCGTACCTTAACGGGAATATTGTAGTTGAACGGTTCTTCAGGCTTGTCCCAAGAGATCACGTCTAATGACACACGCACACACACACAGACACACGCACACACAGACACACGCACACGCACAGGATTTCAACACCTCCTCCTTGACTCCGTGCAGCCAGCAGGCAGAGCTGTTACCTAGTTACGAGCAAGAGACGGAGCGACTGTTATCATGTTGCTGCGGTGACTTTCAGCCATCAGTCGGTCGGGGAACAGACGGAGGAAAAGCCACCGGAGGAGCGGACAGTTTCACGGCTGAGGATGAAGGTTGAACACGTCCTGACAGAGAATAAACCAACTGCAGCTGCTCGTCTCGCGTTGTTTCAGAATTAACTAAATCCTAAAATCACCACACGAGACCGGGTTTTGGAAGATCACGGTTTGAAAAGTCTGGTCATAAAGGTGAGTCAAAGAGTACATGTAGTGATAATTATGGACGTTTTTGTTTTTTTTCCGTAAATGACCGTGCGACAGCAGTGAGTGTCTGTTGAATCCTTTAAACGTTGATAATTAATCCCAAAGGCGGATTAAGAATGTGTTTGATGGGCACTGATCAATAGAATTTGTATAAGATTTGCAACATTAGTAAAACATGTTCAGACGTGGTTCTCTGTACTTGATTTCACTCATTCAGAGTAATAAATGAACGCTAAATTTACAACGTTAAATATTGTTATATGGAATAATGCCATATGCAGCTATTTCTTCATACAGCCCACATGGACAGATTATGAGACTATGGGCCCATGTATTTATAAAAAGCCCCCAAGCAGCAAGACCCACAGCCTGAACGAGACAAAACGAGAAGACCAGTTTGTCTTTTGCATCTCTTAGTGGTCGTTTTGAGTCTCTTATGTTTCTTTGTCATTTTCTGTCTCCTTGTAGGCGTTTTGAGTCTCATTGTAGTCATTTCATGTCTCTCTTTAGTCATTTAGCATCTTTTTATCAATGTTGCATTACTCTAAGATCATTTTGCATCTCTTTGTAGTTGATTTGTGGTTCCTTTTAGTCATTGTCATCTCTTCGTGGTTGTTTTGTGTCTATTTGTAGTCGTTTGCGTCTCTTTGCTGTACGTTTTTGCTTTGTAAAGTCATGTTGTGTCTCTTTGTGGGTTGTTGTCTGTCCTTGAGCATCAAAGCCCATGAAATAAGGTGGTTTTAATTGAAAGTGTCTGTTCTCCTGATTGTTTTCACAAAGGAAGCAGTAAAACTAACTAAAAAAAACTAAAAACTATTAAACAAACCAGCAGACAAAGCGTGATATCGCTGAGCTGTTCTTTTTGACGTGGGAGAGACGACACATGGTGTGAAAAGTCGTCAGCAGAGCAGCTTTCAACAGTCTGTCAACAAGGACGAACTGATTATCATCGAAAGCATTTTAACTGCACAAGGATACAGATACAGTTCAGAGTACATATTTAAGTTTTATTATACAGATTAATATAATAACTGTATGACTTTGTAAAAAATTAGTAGGTAAGCGGCAAAATGATTGAAACAATCAAATGAAATGCACAAAGATGATGAGACTTAAGGCAAAAATATAGTTTCATGGACTGATCAATTTTGAGATTGGAGAATATGTCTTCTTTCAGAATAGTGGAAAAAAACATCCGTATTTTACTACTTTATCTACTGTCGTTTGTAGATTTCTCCTAAATTCACCAAAAGTTAGCATTAGATAACGCCTCATTTGCATATTTAAACATCAAATCTCAGAAAACTTGTAATACTAAAAACATTTGTCTTAATGTAAGTAATCAACTTGGAAGAAACCTACTTCATTTTATTTTTTATTTTACCATATATTCACCTGTAGTGTCTTCAAAATGATTGTGATGATTTTGTCATAAATCTTTAAAGGTTGAACGATTGTACAGTCTTATTTAGCCACGTCATAGCAACCGCCTTTTTTAAGACACTTTAAAGCTTAAAAATTCACAATACGGATGTTTACTGACATATTTTAATGGTAGAACAAAATTGTAAAATCTCTTCAGCTTGTGTTAACCACAGACCCCTTTCAGGCGTCTAACGAAAAACCCATTCAAAAAACACAATGACTTCGAGACGAGGGAACCTAAAGTGCAAAATTGCCGAGTCATTTATGATGTAAGTAATCAACTGGGGACGTTTCATGGTGATATCTAATGGTTGTAGATGCTCCCTTTAATTGCAGCGTATTCAGACAGAATAGCTCAGTGTTTAGCGAAATCTTCCAGAGACCAAACGATCGATACCACTCAGCACACATCGGCTCTCTCTGCTGACAGCCTGAAAGCAACATCAGACATTTAAAAAAAGTCCAAGTTTACTGAAATAGATGTTTCGAACATATTTGTGACATAACTGTCTTTTGAAATGAGTAAATATTGTGAAGTAGAGCTGTGCAGTTAACGAGGAGTGAAGTGAAATGGCCGGCCTCTGTTTGCCTCTCTCGATACCAAAGGGTTAATGTCTTATTGTTACATCATGTTTCACGATGATGCTCAAGCCTGGAAAAATGAGTGGACAAAGCGTGTTATTGTCTATTATTGACTTCATCAGGGCGCCTCAGAGAGCATGATTGCATGGCTATAGACCAAAAGAAACGTGCTTAGATTATTATATTTAAGTAAGAGTGTTTAGCATCTGTATTGTTGCTATGGTTACTGCCAGACTGATCCACCTTTCACTCTGCTGACTCAAACTATGATCATGGTTTACTCAAATGTGATATCTAAGCGTATTTATCACAGCTCAATATTAGTCCGATGGGAAAACACTTCTGTGTTTTGTACAGTTTTTAGATACGCTAACGTAAAGGCCACATCTTAGTCAATATGAGGTAATTAACTGATTTTGCAGCATTTATTAACATCTTTGCATCACCTTCCTTCTATGTTGTGAACGATATTAATCGTTTTTCATTCTCCTCCCCTCGCGTCTGCTCAGGGCCAAGCGTTCAGTTGGCCGCGTCGCAAAACTCTGAATGTTCACTCTCGGCTCTCGAGAGGAAAAATACAAAAGCGAGCTCTACAAATAGGCTATTCAAACAGCTCTGCTAATGTCCTTTGCCATGACCCTCACCTGCTGTGTCACTCCTGAGTCACGGCGGCGCTCAATGACTCCGGCATGATGAGCTTTGTGAAGCAGGAGTGAACATTTTGAACGATGGATTAAATGTGTCTTTAAACTTTGACCTCACGTGTTTTAGACAGCGTCAAGTTAAAACTATGATATTCATCAATTAAAAAATGTTGCCCTCATTTTTTTAAGTCCATATTTAATGCAGTTACATTTACAGTTTCAGTTTCTTCCTACTGTGCAGCCACCATAGGTGAGATGAGGGAAGAGTTGATGCAATGCTCATCTTTATCTCTTCGCCAACAAAACAAGCTGAACACAGAAGTGACATATCATCAGCTTTTAAGTTGATCTGTTAGCAAACAGTTGCTTTATTTAGACATCCAGCAGTTACAGAGCAACATGAGGGTTTATTAGGAATCTTTGTGTTTGTGTCACCTGATGAATCTTAGTCCAGCGTTCTCTCTCTTCCAACTCTGATTTTGGTCTCCACCAACTCCTGAGGGACATTTCTGTCACTTTAGCTGCTAAATGCTCCACGATGTTCACTGGTTGTGTGACAGACACAATGTACGGTTTGCTGCTGAGCAGGTACTGGAATTGAATTTAACCCAAATTTCCAGAAAAGCAGCAAAAGAAAATGTTAATTATTGTGTTTCCCACCACTATTGTTTCGTGAATATTAGGATTCCAGTCGTTTCTATCAAGCCGTTGCAGAAGAAGAAGACACAATAAGATCACGTCATGAAAAGCTCCAGTCAAACGATCTAAAAATGAACTGGAAAACATGATGGAAATGAGACATTTCTGTTTGTTTCATGTATTAATGAAACAGTCTCCTCATCGCTCCACACAGATCGGATGTTTTCATGTACGTCATCATTTATTCACAAAGTCTGTTTCCATTGCAGTTTACAGTGATGCACCATATTTCCCCTCTTTCTTCAAGTCCAGTCATTTTTTTACATTTTTCTTCATGTGCAAATTGAAAATGCACATTAAAACGGTGACAGTGAACCAAAACAGTGACGCTGAGCGCAGCTGCAGATTCAGGTAATAATTCTCTGTAGGTTCAGCACTACAAGCGAGTTTAAAGTGGCATGAAAAGATAATTCTGAAGGAAAGTAGAAAGTGATGTGCCCCTTGGTGTGCACCTGAACACCTCTGTTGCTGTCAGGATGACAAAGCTCCTCTCTGGAATACTCTGAACCTTTCAAGTGCTCCGGCTGTCAGAGACTCTGACCTTTGTGATGGACGCTCGGCTCGGCGCTCCACAGCTAAGATGTTGGCATTTCCGCTCCTGCAGCTCAAACCTTGTGAGACACAAATGTTTCCTCACCTTGTTTACCTGCAGCTTATCATCATTGTGTTGATGATTGATGTTATATTATGTGCTTATATTTTGTCCCTTATCACATAGAGTGTGTGCCGAGAGAATTTACATGAGCACTCTATAAACATTTCATAAATGGTTTATAACTCACTATAATGTAGTTATAAGCAGCTATAAGGCAATTGTGTCTCCTATTAGTAATACAAAAACATAACATATCAGGAGAGAAACTAACACACATGGTCAAATTAAACTATTTTCTTGTTCTAATGTCTCGAAATAAACACATATAGAGAAAACAAAACAAATAATAAAACAAAAGGTCAAAACACAAGGGGGAGAAATGAAGCACAATCTATTCAACACAGGTTATTGTTGGCCATTCATGACCAAAATACGTACTAAAGGGGACCACTCCTTTACTAACTCATCTAAGGTTCCTTTCAATACGTTGGCTAACCGTTCGTCGGGAAGAATAGATAATCATTTATAATACCACATTGAAAACATAGGTGGATGAACATCAAGCCAAACATGCAGGACACCGAGAAGACAGTTATGGATACATTCCTGTTCCAACGCCAAGAAATGTCTCAATCTATAATCAATGGACATTACATTCGATTAAACAGCGTTTTACTGTATTTTATTTTATCTGTTTGAGTTTGTTCTATGTAATAAAACGTTTTTGTGTTTTTATAGGATAATTTACCAGTTGAAAAATACCTCTTTCACATTATATTACTTTTTTTAATCACAAATTTATACACAGATATGTTTTTGGGAAGTCCCCAGAATAAGGTTTCTCAGTAGCTTCCAAAGTGATGACCCTGTATATATAAAGAGGTCTGGTACAATATAAAGATCCCTTTCAGACATGTTTAAAGTCCTAGTCTACAATATAAAGAGAAATTCTGAATAATTGTATTGATTTAGGAAAAACTTAATTGTCTATATTGTGAAAAATGATTTTCACAGACGATTCAAAACCTCATTCTCAACACGTTACTGTTAGTCGTAAATGGTTTTGTTTAATCAGTGCAACATTCTCATGTTTGCTAAATTATTCCAGAACTCACTGTGAAGAAATGTGCTTTTCGTTTGTAGTACTTGTAATTTGTGTCCCGGTCACTTCCAAGAAACATGTTTGAGATAAGGAGACTTTCACCTTCAGCCGCTCTGATAGCTGCAGGTTTGTTCTACCACCTGACGGCGCTTCTGGTAAAAAACAAAGACTTTAGTTTGATTTGTCCAAGATTGTGTGAATGAACTGAGAGACCTAATCTGACAAAACAATTAAAAGTTGTAATCCTTGAGATTTACCTCCTGGTTGTAACAGGAAGTGGAATTTAATACAACAGCAGAAATACAACAGAAGTGCAGCTAGTGTGTCTGTTTACAGTGCAAACAAAGTCACTTTTAATATAATGCGTCTTGTTTTGTAGACACATTTTTTGATTTGTACTAAACCACAATCAGGACAGATGTAGCTTTAAGGTGCTGTAGAGAAAAGATAAAACATATCAATACAAAGTCAGCACAATACAGTTTAAAAGAGCAACACAAAAAAATTATAATTATATAAAAATATTTATGAAAAATAAATGTAAAAATGAGATGAAAGAGTAAAATAATTATAACAAATAAATATATAAATAAAAACATTTGTTTTAATAATAAAATGAGGTTTTTGAAAATATTTATATTTTTATTGCACGACTGGACATTTTGATGGAAATGTTTTCAGTTTCAACATTTTTGTGACTTTACAGATTCTTTAGTGAACATTTCTTCATTATGTTTCTAGAAATCCACCTGGAAATATGTTTCCTTGAAATTATACTTGCTGTTGCAAGTTAGTCGTATATAAAACATTATTTCTTATAGATGAATCATTCAAAACTGTCCAGAGTGAATCGTGGATAAACAAAGTGGAATAAATGTGTCACCAGTCACAGCGTGACCACAAGAGATGAGTCCTGGATACAGATCACACCGACCAATGGAAAGCAGCGGACATCGGAAGATTCAAATACGGATTTATTTATAGCCGGGTGTCCTCTTTATCTGATGTTCTCACAAAGTGTCCTTCTTTTGGCCTCATAGAGTTGCATCTTTTGGTTTTACAGTAAGAGCAGAAAGATCTCAATCAGTCTGATAGTTAACATTCAGACCGAATGTTGGTGCGTTGGTCACATGACCTACACTGATTGTTCTCCCGTCGCATCATTCTAAGAAAAGACGGACAGACGAGGACGTGACACCGGCAGCAGTTCAGAACCTCAATTTACAACCTGAATGGATTTCCTCTTTCAGAGACGTCTGTCGGGCCTGAAAGGTCTTCAAGTGTTTCGTACGAAGATTAATGAGGCGGAATGAAATGTGACAAAGACAATGCAGAGATCAGACTTCAGGGCGTTCCAGAGGAGGCAGTAAATTGATTTCTCTGAGGGGTCACAGTTGATGTTACAGCTGCACTGCAGGCTGAAAGAGATGATTCTAGTAATCTGAGTTTGTTTTTTTCCAACTATTAATTATTTCATGATTGATTAATGTGCTGATTGTTTTCTCGATTCATTGATTGTTTGAAATAGTATAGAAAAAAGGGTCCCAGAGTCAGTGAGACCTACATTTGATAGATTGTCCTGATTTTGTCACAGACGTGACAGTTAATGCGTCCTGACGCGATCAGATGACAGAAGTCACATCGATGTGGATGAGTCCAACAAACGGTGATCTTTTAGTCAGGAGACCGCGGCTTGTTGTGAAACGAGAAGTCAATGTGGATTTATTTGTCACATAACTTGCCTCCATTCTGTGGTTATTTTAACCCAAACGACAATCTTTTCTGAAACCTTATTTCATGATATTTTCTTGAACCTAACTCAGTAGTTTTGTTTCCTAAACCTAACTGAGTTGTTTGAAAATACTGTATTCATGTAATGAGCAGAAATTGACACGTGTTCTGTTCCTTTTGACTTACTAAACAGCCATTTCTTATATTTTGGGTCTGTTTGGACTTCACTAACGATGAAACCAGAACATGTTCTGTTTAGAACGGTGTGAGCATGCAGGGGAAACAAAAGCAAGTTTAGCAATATTAAAAAGTGTAATCTTCACACATGAAAGATGATAACTGGCAACAATCTAACCAAATGTAATATCTGCATGCACACTGCCGGAGCTGCTGTGGCAAAACGAGACAACTGGGATACGATTTGAAAAGAAAATGCTGACGCACAACAACTAATCAATGGACGGAGACAATCGTATTTGAATCAACAATAAATGCAAAGGAGCATCACAGATAACATCTCTGCGGTTTCATAGATTGCAGCCGTGATACAAGAGAAGCTTCTGTTTTTACATTTTTACATTTATAATACAATAGCTGATATTTAATTAAAGTACAAGATCAGCTGCAGGGTTCGAGGAAGCCAATATATCTAATCCTGGTTATGATGAAATTACCCTTCAATGGCTGCATGAGAGACCTGAGCTGCTGTTTTTATTCGATTGTACGTCTCATTCATCAGAAAGGACCAGGAGAAAAGTGTGTGTTTCACTGGAGAAGAAGGGTAAAAATCTCTCCTCGTTGTGCTGCCATGTGCTCCCGTTTATTTGGTTGTGTTTGATTTAGGACACGGATCTCTGGGTTTTCTCCCTCTCTGGTTTCCATGGTGATCCAGATTGCCAAATTCAATGTGAAATGTCCGCAATCACAAGGAATTGGGAGATATTGAAAAATGATTAATGTGACGTTGCGGTGAATTCAGAGAAACTACTCTGGTCTCATAAAAAGGACACACAACACTTTCCTTGATTTTCTTTGTTGTTTTTTCTGTTTGTTTGTTTTTCTTGTGTCTTTTAAATTGAACTGCAGGAAGGCAGAGACACTGGAAACCTTTTTAATGGACTCTGCAGCTGTCGCCACCGAGGTGACAATAACCTTTGAGTCAGGTTGTTTGATGAACTGTATCAATGAGTCACATCTGTGTTTTTCTCACTGTTGATTTTCTGAAGGCAACATCAAACATTTTGAAAAAAAGCAGATGGTCGAAGATATTTCCTCTGAAATGGTGCTCGTGATGCTTTTATTGTGGTAAAAGATTGACTTCTCTGTGGTACAGCTGTGTAGTTGATGAAGAGGGAAATGAAACTGCATACGTGAATGCATGTTGTGCTGTGCTTGTATTTGTAGTATATAGTATTGTGTTACATTTAAGTTCAGTTTGTTGAATGTAACTCATTTTCTTAATTATACTTAAGGTATTTTTTGCAGTACAATTGCGCATAATTTGTGCGAATAAATCACATGTAAATTAAAAAATTGGAACCCATTTATTTCTATGAGCCTGTTCACATCAAATAGTATTTTTCAGTGCAGCAACATAAATCTGCAGATTTTCGGAAGCAGATATAAACAAACCAACCAATTAAAAAAATAACTTCTGCTCACGCTATTTATAGAGAACAATTCATTTCCAAGTGCAGTAGCTGACATTTTGCTGTGGACATTAAACATGTCATAAATAACATGTAGACGTTGTGAGAGGTAAACGTTAACCGGACAATAGAGGCTTAGCGACAGCGTTGGATTCATTTTATTATGACTGCACCAGCAATTGAAGTCAATGAGCTCACTGTCTTCCCCTGAGAAGTCCATTGAGCCCCGGAGGTATTTTAAGGCTGATTGTAAACTGACCAATACATCTTAAAGTATTATATTTCGACATAATAAACATGTAAATAAAATAAACACATATGATTCAGTCCAGTCATGAATGATAAAAATCTGCACAATGAAGACACTCGTTATAATAGCAACTTTAATATAATTGTTCACGAGGAATAACGATTTACGGGGTTTATTTTCATAAAGACAATGATGAATCTATAATTGTGTGATGGTGTGAACCTTTTCATTTTTTGTTGCATGCATTGCAAATATTTGTAATATTTGTGTTGGTCTTGGTGTGAAAGGTTTAGATCGTTGAATATTCTGTATTTTTGTTTTGTTTCTGCACAGGTGTAATGTATATCATAGCATGCTAACATTTCCTAATTCCCACTGAACACAAAGTACAGCTGAGGCTGATATTTTTGCATAATTCATTACAATTTATCCTCTGGGGAACATGAATGTCTGTACAAAATTAAGTGACAACCCATCTGTGTTGGTGAGATATTTAACTCTGGACCGACGGACCAACATTGACATCCTGAGCCTCACACTGCTAGTGAAGCTAATATTAACCCGAATAAATGCTCGTTCTTTTGGTTCTTCTTCATTTCTAAATTAAAATGACTATGAATGTGTGGGCGAGTGCACCATCTGCTAGAAGATATTACCAACAGTGTCAGCTCCAGTTAGTGTCTGCCAGCCGACTCTCCTCTCAGCACTGGATGTTCCCAGTTCATGTTAACCAGAAAGCTGCTGGGTTGCCAATGAAATATCAATTATCAGCATGGCCCACATGTGGGAACACACTCTGTTTAATTTACCTGCCGTATCAATAGTCCGACCACATATAGCTGCTGTGGTCGAATCAATCTACCTGCAAACATCCATCTTCACCCAGTTTTAATTGTTTCCTGTCTGACACATCGTTTCATATCCACCTCATCCCCGTCTGCATCGTTTTATCAGTATCCTTTGTTGTTCTTTTTGTCTCTGTGCTACTCGCTCTGAGTGTTATCTTTGCCTGCTTCCTGTGTTTTTCATTGTAAACATGTTGATGTTTTGTTCTCAGTTCTCGTAACAGAATTTCAATGTACGAAGACCCAAACTGACGAAATCACTGAAATGGTGGATGTGTTTGCAAACATTTCCTCTCATTGTAATATCCCGATACTCATGAGCTCTGTTGCAACATAATTGCAAATTACTTCAACACTGCAGCCATTCATCTGAAATGTATTGGAAAAGAGAATGCACCAGAATATATAGAAAATATTTTAAATTTCTCTCTTTTTGATTACTTTCACTAAGTTTGTATCGAGGGTCTGTTGCATATTAAAATAGTCTCAAAGTATATTTAAATAATGGAACTTGCAATTGATTGAAGCACGTTTTAGTGTCTCGTATAAAAACAACCTTTGGGATCCATTCATCAACAGAAAAAGCAATCAGCATTTTGTCTGAGTGTGCGATTGACTGCAGTGTAAAGTCAGGCAACATTATCGACGGTAAAACGGTACAATCAACGTTTTTCAAAGTCATTCTTACTCTACAACAATACATCTGCAGGCATCTTACATTAATAGCCGTATGCTCTTTGCTACTTGTATAATCTTGAGGAAAGGATCATCGGCAGTCTGCTTTTATTCTAAAAATGTAACCAGGATTAAAATCTAATGGTAAACATTAACAATGTTAAGATGCTCAACGTTATGTGCAAATTATGAAGCATTCATCAAATACTGTGATAGGCACTCAGATTTAAAAAATGACTGAAAATAATTAAACCATCCTGCAATCATAAATACATGTTTTCCCTTCTGGTTTGTGTTTCTGAGTTACAACATTCAGGTAGATTTGATATGGTTAACAAATTCCCTACATATCTTTAAAGTCAATGTGTAATGAAAGTGTGTCATTTCAAAATAATTTAAACTAAAATGTCCCTAAAACAACAGGATCATATCAGCAAAAATGACTATGCAGCATAACTTGACACAAACACCTTTTGTTAGATCTCAGTCAAATACCTGCTGGAGGTTTCCAAGCTTAGAAATGTGCAAATATACAGTTTTTCAAATGAAGAAAGAAATGTGCTTTTGAATTCAGCAGCAGTTAATCATTGGACGTAAGCTTACCGTGTCTGTAAAGAATCTCTCTTTTGTCATTGGGAGACAAAAATGTGTTTTAATTCTTTCCAGTCTCCTCAGAAATTACACAAAAATAGAAAATGATTCAGTTCGATAACTAATTGAGTTTTCCCTCCAACAGAACAGATGGGCGGGAGCTGAGACAACAGAAGGACAACGCGACAGAAAGAGCACATCACATGGGTGCCATCTCGCTTCCCGTGCTAGAGATGACGGATGAGGCGTGGGAGAACGGCAGCTTCGCCAGTCCGTCGCCCGGACTCCCCCTGTTTCTGCTCATGTTCAACGACAGCGATCTGAACGAGACGCTGTTAAACTCCACCAACTCCAGCATCCCAGATGTGTCCTCGGGTCCCAGCGTGGCGGGGGTCCTCATACCGCTCATATACATAATCGTGTGTATCATCGGCCTCGGCGGAAACACTTTGGTGATTCACATTGTGCTGCACTACTCAAAGATAGAGTCGGTGACCAACATCTACATCCTCAACTTAGCCATCGCCGACGAGCTCTTCATGCTCGGCCTGCCCTTCCAGGCGGTTCAGAACACGCTCCAGTCGTGGCCGTTCGGCTCCTTCATGTGCCGACTGGTGATGACGGTCGACTCCATCAACCAGTTCACCAGCATCTTCTGCCTGACCGTGATGAGCATCGACCGCTACCTCGCTGTAGTCCACCCCATTCGGTCGTCAAGGTGGCGGCGGCCCCAGGCGGCCAAAGTGGTGAACGGCACCGTCTGGGCTCTGTCGTTTCTTGTTGTCCTGCCTGTGGTGATCTTTGCCAACATCCAGAAAGCTGGAGGTACCTGTAACATCGCCTGGCCGCAGCCGACTAACATCTGGCGGGCAGCTTTCATCATTTACACCTCCACGGTGGGATTCTTCTGCCCTCTTCTCATCATCTGCCTCTGCTACCTGCTCATCGTCTTCAAGATTCGCAGCTCGGGTAAAAAGGTCCACGCCACCTCTACCAAGCGCAGGAAGTCGGAGAGAAAAGTGACGAGCATGGTCGTGATTGTTGTCGCCGTGTTTGTCTTCTGCTGGCTGCCTTTCTACGCCCTCAACATCATCAACCTGCTGGTGTCGCTGCCCGCAGAGTACCAGGGCCTTTACTATTTCGTGGTCGTGCTCGGCTACGCTAACAGCTGCGCCAACCCCATCGTCTACTGCTTCCTGTCGGACAACTTCAAGAGGGGCTTCCGGAAAGCACTCTGCCGCTCCACGAGGAAGGTGGAGAACCACGAGCCCATGGAGCGCCAACAGCAGAAGGAGGGCAGTTCGGCGATCATGCCCAGGGAGAGCCTGAGGCGGGCGATCAGGGCCGAAGAGGATGAAGAAGAGGAAGACGTCTCTGAAATGACCGAGATCTACAGAATCTCCCAAAACGGCAACGACAGCTTCCAGCCACAGAGCTCGCAGCCGCTGTTGTCGGACAAAGGAGCGACTCCGGGAGCGACGGAGCTGTCGTCCCCAGACAGGAAGGACAAGTCTGGGGACTTGAAAGGGAAAGATGCAGCCAACGGGTCCACGCTGACTGTGCCGTTGCTTCTCAATGGAACCAAAAATGGGAGCATTAAAACTCTGCCAGAGGAAGCATTGGACCAGAGCACCTCACTGGAGATAAGTTACTTATAAAGGATCGTATGTTACTTGCAGTGAACTCAGTATTACGACGCGGGGCAGCCAACACTGAGCTGTTTGTAAAAAACGGTTTATAATGAAGACTTGAGGAAAACTTGCTTTTTCTTCATCAATGGACTCAAAGTTTCTTTAACATTTGAAGGAGTTGTTAAACTTTTACCAACATACGTCATGTATTCCTGTTTATATCGTGTACATATGCATGAATATGAATGTACAAAGTTGTGCCTTTATTTACTTTCATCACATGTATCTTGTTGATTGTGGTACTTTAGCCTTTTCATTCCATAATGTATCAATCATTCGCTCAAATTTGAGTGTATAAACGTAAACCAACATTCACTGCAACCATCCATAGCTGAACATCGATGGTATGACTTTATTTAGGAAGGACTCCCATGACTGCAACCCCCTATAAATCATGTTTATGTATGTTTTAAGGGAGGTATGATTGCTGCCAGGATTATGTTTGCAGGTTTTAGGGAGGTGTTTGGGTTGGATGTTGGGCTTACATGGCGCAGATAAGATTAAGTTCATTCACCTGTGTCTTGTGTTTTTAACTCAAAACAGTGAATTAACATACAGCTGCTGACGTGAGTGTACAGTGACAGTCACATATGTATGTCCAAAGAAACTGGACAGAGACCTGCAGAAAGGCCCGAGGCAGCTGTCAGAGTGAGACGTTAACTACTGACATGTAGAAGCTGCTGTTTTAATGATTATGAAAAAACTCAATAAATTAGCCACGATGATGAAATGACACAAATATGAACGGAATAATAAGTTTGTCTTAGTTAAATATTTAAAGTTAGTTATTGTGTAGAGCACGTCTATTGCCTCCACGCGGCTCTCAACATGGCGACGGCTGAGCTGGGGGGAGGGGGGGGGGGGGGCTACGTTTCTGTGACAAAGCTTTTAATATCCAAATTCATTGTGATTTAGGAGGTTTTTTTACATTACGTGTCAAATGAGTGTTTTTTTGTCCTGTGAATTAAAGTAGATTATCTCTACAACAGATCTGAATCACTCGAGAATTTCATTCAAAATTCAAAGTAGCTTGTAATTCTCTTGAATCCTGCGTGAGACTAAATGTTTCCTTGTTACGTTTTGTGTTGAATTAGTCTACAAAGTGTCTAAGGGAACGGGTGGCATGCCTTCACATGTTACAGTTCTCATTGAATGTATTCAATCACTGTTTAAATCAGCTGTCGTGTTCTTACATCCAGGTCCCAGCTGGGATTTCTCTGAAATTACTGCAGTTGCTGAAATTGTGCCGAAGGATTAACTTTGTCTCTCGCATTACGTTGGAGAATGTACCTGAAAGCAGAAAGCTGTGAGTGATACGTTTGTACTCAACCGTGACTTCTTGTTGCCGTCAGACAACAAACTATTCTGGACTGAAAAAACACACAGGAGATGGAGACAATATTGCTTTTATTTTATTTCTGTTGTGAAAAAAACCAACACATACCTTTCTGCACCAGTGTAACAAAGATTAAAACGGGTAATTCTCAAGAGTCTTATTTAAGACAACTTCTTTGTTTCATCCTCTGCAACTACGGAAATGTCCAAATTAAAAGGTAATAATTTGCCATTTTGTTGTCAGAAGAAAACTTTCAGGTTGAACACTTAACGTGACTGATGAATTATTTCAGGAACGTCGGGTATCATGTAAAACCAACTCACACTGGATTTGTGTACAAATGTAGTGTCTTAGTTTAAACACGTCGTTTTTATTCAAGGACTCCAGAGGCTCCAGGCTACGATAGCCGCTATAGCACAAACTTGATGATACTGTGGCTGTGGTTCCTGAACTTTGTCTGTCATGTTCCCCATACAGGACAGATATCATTCCCAGATTTAAACTCTCTTCTACATTATATCTTATTATTGTTATTATTATTATTATTATATCTTGCTCTTCATTATATCTAGAATAGTTTCGTGAAACGGATCTACGTTGTTTTTGTCTTTGAAGAGGGAAGAGATATGGAGGAGATGAACTCATACAGGTTCACCAGAAACTCCTTCAGCTCAGACTCCAGCAGAGACCGGTCCACCGTGGACAGACCCCGATCCTCCAGCAGAGACCGGTCCACCGTGGACCGACCCAGATCCTCCAGCAGAGACCGGTCCACTGTGTACAGACCCAGATCCTCCAGCAGAGACCGGTCCACTGTGTACAGACCCAGATCCTCCAGCAGAGACCGGTCCGGTCCGGAGGGAGGAGGAGAGCTCAGCTCCCGACAGCAGCAGCGTCTCCTCCTCCTCCTCCAGGAGCAGAGCTTCTCCTCTCTGGGAGTCAACACCGACACCACACTGGAGACCCGGGACCTATTGCTGGACCCGCTGGAGGGAAGGGAGGCACTTCTTTTGGCACATTTAACTGTGTATTGAGTTCCACTTTCCACCACTGATGAGTCATGCAGGTAAAAGAAAATAATCTTCCTCTTCATCTAAACTCTCCATCATTCATGAGGAACTCACCTCAGTTCATTCATGAGTGCAAACGCACCACACGCTCCGTCTCCGTTATATTTAGCCGGCTGTAAATACAGTGAAACTGGTTGTTACAGCTCTCGGCTGGCCTTCAGCACACACGCCCACGCTCACCCTTCTGCAAAGATCCACTGAGGAGCATGAGACCATCATTCAAGGCACATTAAAAGGGATTCGCCTGGCTGTACTTTATTTGCCAGAATCCCCTGGAAGGGCGGTTGACAGTTTGATGAGAGCACAGATTTGTTCAGGGCGAGTGGAGGTGGAGGTGTGTGTGTTAGCTGCTCTCTGTGTGTTTACGATAATAATAATAATACATTTTATTTATAAAGCGCTTTAAAAGGCACTCAAAGACACTTTACATGGTAAAAACAGAAACAATAGAAGCATTTATAATAAGAACAAAATCTAAAAAGCGACTCCCCTCGCTGATAACCCGCCTGTGCTCACGCGGAGAGGTGAGTCTGTCGATATGCTGCTGCTGACTCAGTGTGGTTCTCTGCCGACAGAATCTCACCCACGTACAATATGGACAAGTTAACTCTAACAGCCAATTCACTTTTTTTGGCTGGAGAAACTATGGAAACCCTGTGCAAACAACAACAACACGCATGATCCTGATGAATATTAATGCTTCACTTCGGACTAAATATCTCAGCTGATTCTGTTGCACATTCAGCACGTGCAAATACAGAATGATGCTTGATTGTTACCCCGGTAATCAGGATGCATGAGGCGTTTCATCCCACTGGTGCTCCTGACGGCGTCTTTGTTACTTTAAAGCGTCACTTGTTGAAGTGTTGGTGTCGATTAAAGTGCAGGAACAGAACATGAACTCTCACCATCATGTTGAGGTTTATATCTCTTCAAGGTGGATTTCTCTGCAGGTTGTTGTTGTACATTATATAAATCTGATTGTGTTTTGTTTTTTATATAATCGTGCTGCTGCAGTTTAAATGTGTTGTGCCATTAAGACAAATCTTCCATTGACTAATAAATACAAATATGTTTTCACGACACTGTTGACCTTTGTCGTAATTAGCAGTATTGTAGATAAACATTCATGAATAAAAAGCAAAGAATCCTCCTTTGACAGACTTTTCCTTGGAAAGGATGTTTTCTTGCAACACATTTTACTTATTTATTATTGTTCACAGACTGAATTGTAGAAAGGAGGGAGAAGATCATTTAGTGAACTCCGCACACTGTCAGCACTAATAAGTTCATTAAAGCAACAATTGAGCAAGAAAATGTCTCAGTGACGACAGACAGAACTAGAAAAGTGCAATCACTGCTGTATTTAATGAATGAACACAACCTACAGTTGACCAAACCCCCGTCTAGACACCAATGGGCTGTCAGGCGTCACAACAACTCAGAAACCAGCAGCGATGTGTGCAGGCAATCGGCTCGAAGTCATACAATCTTGACAAAAACAGTTAAACACACCAATTGTGTGTGCAAGTTCTTAGTCGTCAGTAAAATGTCCGTCCAAACCAATAAAAGTGAAGGAATGGTTTCCCCTGCTGTGTCTCTGGCTGCAGAGCAGCGACGGGCGGTATTGAGTGAGGAGTCAGCAGGCAGAACGTGACGGTATGAAACAGGCAATAAAAGGTGTTTGCAGAAAGTGTGAGTCACTGCAGCCACGAGCGGTCCTTGCGCATGCAGCCACAATGAGCCTCAGAATAAGATGCCGTTTGCTGCAGCAGAATGAGAGATTAGCCGTGGACAGACACAGAGATGCACAAGGACGGACGTTAACCATCGCGTGATTCTCCTGGTGGGGATCATAATGACAGAAGTATTCTCAGCAGCACATTAATCAGTGAATAATCAGGCCAACAACTATTGACACACAGAAATGCAACATAATAAAACATCTCCTGCACATTTTATAGCTTCTTTCGAACCCTGACTGGATTCGCTGTTTCCTCGTATATCTGTAAATCATTTTTAGTATAAAACTCCTGACGTTCCGTTCAATAAGGAATTTGGATTGATGACGTGGCGTTAGTGTGGTTCATGTTTTTGTGTGGTTCTACTCTGTGTTAATAAAATATCCTTCATCGTGTTTTTTTCATGAGATCACCAGCACTTGTTTCCTGACTTCATGTTCACCATTCAGTCGTCACCGGCTCTGAAGCGTTTCTCTCTTTCATTTTCTCACCTCAGAGCAGTTTGCACATTTGTGCTTTGGGAGTGTAACTTCACGTGCACAACTGTAGAACAAAGGTTTCGTATGTAAGATCATGAAGTGCAACGTGACGGATGATGGTGATGGATGGAATGGAAAGGAATCACTAAAGTAATCAAAAGTAATCCTGAGGGGAGCATTAATGTTTGTAGTAAATAATGTAAGTTATTTCACTCAGACACAAATGTCAACGCGCTGTAGGATAAGTCATTGGGATCACCAAATTCATGAGGGCTTATCCTCTGGGGATCATGAATGTTTTGTAGAAAATGTCATGTGAATTCATCACATATTAAAACGACGACTGGAGCAAAGTGATGGCTACAAAATATCAAGTGTCACACAGTCAAAACACAATTTGAAGTATTAAGTACCAGTATATCATAAATGTACTACAGTAATCTTGTTACTGTCCACCTGTTGGCATTTAAATCAATGTGAGGATGTAAAAATACAGAAATAATCAGCGGTCGAGATACGAAATGACTTCTGTTCACGCTGCGTTCACCATCTGCCGTCAAGGATCCCTGCAGGACGACATGTAGGTGTCTGATGAGTCACAGCTCGGCTGCCAGGTGATGATGCAACGTAGAACACGTTTCAAATGACAGGAATCACAGAGATTGTAGCCGTTGACATGCACTTGAGTTACGACCAGTGGTTTGTTCAGTCTCAGGATAATTGTTGAATGCAGATGTTGAAAAGACCAGATGTCACAACCAACTGCATGTAGCTGTCATCCATCACACAGACGGACGACCACTTACTAAATGAATCAGATTGCCCGACCTTTGCGGTGCGTAAACAACATCTTCATTAGAGCCAGAGGTTCGTTTAAAAACACTTGAGGCCTGATGAGTGACAGCAGAGAAGATGCTCAGTGAACCGGAGCAGAACGGGATCCGTCACACAGAAGTGTTTCCAGAGACACCGATCTGTGTGTGAGTGAGTGAGGTGTTGTTATGCAGGATATTTACCAATAAAACATATTATTCAAAAGGTAAATGCTCTCGTGGATCATGAACAAAGCTTGAATGATGATTTGTTTTCAATTTCATGTGTAAAACTAAGTGGAAGGAAATGTAAGGACAGGAGATTTAACAGGAAATTGCTTTGTTCTCAATTTGTACACAATTTGTACAGGCTTTTATTTTTGTGAAAAGATAATGCTGTTCTGGTTTCGTGTACATTTAACAACATGCAAAGTGCAAATGATGGTACTTGATGGCAATATGTATCATTACCTGTTTGAATTGATAGTCTTATCATGAAAACATACTCTTAAGGCCGTGCAAAACTACTGCGCAATAAATTATTTTTAGAATAAATAGAAGAGTGTAAAAATAAGAATTAGAAACAGGAAATATTAGGGCCACACTGGGCAATGCATGATCACGATGCATCTTGCATTATTACATTGGGTCAAATATAATTTCACAAATGCCTTTGCCTTTGTTATATCGTGAGTAGTATAATATGATATAATAAGATATTAGAGACACTGCTGTTTCCTTGGCATGTTTGTGAGGCTGTATTTCTCCATATATGTGAAATAAACAAATCTGGGGATGTATGTGTACATATGCTGTATGTGTTTTTTCCTTATGTCTTTCCTTTGGAAAGCACTTTGTAATTGTAATTAAGAAGAAAAACTATTTTAATAATAATTATTATTTTTATTATTATTATTATTAATACGTTATTTTATTATTCTTTTGTTATTATTTTTTATGTTTTTATTATTTTAGTTTCGTTTTTTATTTTTTTTATTGAATTATTTTTAGTATTTTATTATTTAATTATTTGGTTATTTGGTTGTCTTAATTTGAAAACATTCACCGGAAGTGACAGTATTGCATTGAGACGCCTTCTAGTGGTCAAGTGTAGAACTGCGTCACTGGATTTAAAACTAGTTTTACTGTTGTTCGTTGAGCCGTGTTAGTAACAGTTTTCTGCCTGACACTCTTGAGTGTTTGCTGCCCTCCAGTGGTCACAGAGAGGAGTTACACTCAAAGTATCGTAGTCAAGCTAGACATGATAGCATCGTAATACTTCCGTTCAATTCTTTCAAAATAAAGTTGTGATCCAATCAGAAACACGCTAACTTGAATTAGTATCATGACAGATCGTTTTTCATAGTTCTCTTTCCTTTCTCTTGTTGTCACGGTTGGAAAAACTGCACTCTTTACCAATATTATTAATAACTACAGCAATAATATACTACGTTTGTGAATGTACTAGTATATTTTGGTGAAGGTGAGGAGTATTTCATTTTAGGTAATACGTTTAAGTTTATCCTCCTGCAATGGCTCTAGTTAAAGTTAGCCATCAATAAATACATCGTTTATAACTGAAAGACAATAAAGCATAATTCATCAACCATAACAGTTGTATATGTAAAATGTATATGTATGCCCTCTAGTGGTCGCAGTGAGTAATTACAAGTGCGCTCTGCTAGAATCAAGCTAAACACAATAGCATAGTAGTACTTCCGGTTAAAACCGTGAAAATAAAAGGTACTTTATAGAGACATATAGTTACGCACTATGACCACCAGAGGGCAGTATAGTACTCGGGATTATGTCTGACATAGTCAAGTCAAGGTAGACCAGACATTAAAATGTTGCAACTAGGGCTGGTGTGATATTATCTGCTAAAATACATGTCGCCTATGTATATATAATAGATAATATATTTGTCATGCTAATTATATATATATATATATATATATATATATACATTTACACCATAGCTCTCGAACGCCTCGTAGACCTTCAGCATTATGACAGCTCCACTCGTAATACGGCAGTTTCCGCTTTACGGTAAATCGTCACTTCCTTTCTCACCGGCGCTCCGTCGGGGTTTTGCATAGTTTGAGGACTGCTTGGAGTAAAAGTATAGATAGGGTGTCTCATCCATCACGGTAGGATTACAGAAACACATGTACAGACGTATGAGAAGCCACCGGTTTCAGTCGTGTTTAAAGTTAAATCGTAGAGAGTCATGTGTCATGAGTCATGTTTGCGGACTGACACCCAAGTTAGCTTAGCCGGGCTAGCGCGGCCACCTGGCAAGATGGCTAGCGTTAGCCACCGTTAGCTAAACGAGTCACACCCGATAAAACATTCAACATCCGGGAGAAAGTTTGGTTATCTTTAGTTGATATCGTTTGGATAGTTAGGTTCACTAAATCAGTTATGTGTCCTCTTCGATATTTGTCAGATATAAGCTAATTTAGTGTATCGTCAGCATGTGACGCCGGTACAAGTGAAGGTAACATAAGATCATGTTAACTAGTGGTGCCAGATGTTAGCTAAAAGATGCTGTGAGATATAAATGTCTTTGTATCAGCCGACCAACGCCTAAGCTTTACTCAAAGAATATAAATAAGTTATTCAATATATTCTCCAGAATGTCATCTTAATTAAACATATTGAGCAGCTAACTGTGTGACGGAGTGGTGTCACTTCTGCTGGTATCCGGTTTTTTTTGAGAAATGTTTTTATTGGCTTTTCCACAATACACAAACAAGACAAAACAAGGCACAACAAAAGGCACTTAGAGAAATTTCAAATAAAGATAAAATTAAAGATAAAAATGGCATGTGTTGTTGGACGTTCCTGACTGTTTCTCAGCAGAAACAAAAATTAAAAAATAACAGTAGAGGGTGACAGATATACGTGGTATCCGTTTTAATAATTTTAACTACTAACTTTGATGTTTTCTGCAGTTAATCACTGCGAATAATAGTAAGAAAAGATGTGAGTCAGTGCATAAAAGGTTATTAAAATCACTGATTGGCCAAACAATAGAAAATAAATCTAGAACAATGTTGTTGAAGTGATACTTGGTTGTTAGATGTTTGGGGGTTGATGATGACTGCGTAAGCTGATCAGTGCATATTTATTTGAGTGCATTGCTGGATAAATCCGTGCTGCTCATTGCCCGAGACCTTGTGCATCTTTAGACCTTCACGCTGTGTTTAAATATCTGGACACAATTTCAGACATTTTGTCTCTTTCTCTCTGACTTCAGGTCATGGCAAAGTTCAACGCCCCAGTGATCCAGGACAACCCGTCCGGATGGGGTCCCTGTGCGGTCCCGGAGAAGTTTAAAGACATGCCCTACCAGCCGTTCAGCAAAGGAGACCGTCTGGGGAAGGTTTGTTCTTCTCACATGGAACATTATTAAAGGTCTCTAATGAAAGAAGTTTTCCTCACGTTGTTTGTTCTCTCTGTCAGGTCGCTGACTGGACCGGAGCCACTTATCAAGACAAGAGATACACAAGTAAGACGTCTGTCCAAATGTTCCTCAGATACAGATTTTATTTGAGTGTCCCTCCTTCTAAAAATATAGTTTAGTGGTTTCACTTCATACGTTTGTGTGTCAGAACGGTTGAAAATACAGATTCAAATTGAAAGACTGTGAATACACATCTTCAATGTTTCTCCAAGTTAATTAATCACCACAAAGACATCGTCCACTTGTGGGAAACGGAGTCATTTCCAGCATTCAAACATTTTGAAATAAAGAGCAAATACACAGATTATTACATGGATTCAAGTTGATTTTCTTGTGTATTTTTTGGCTTCAGATAAATATTCTTCTCAGTTCGGAGGCGGGAGTCAGTACGCCTACTTCCACGAGGAGGATGAGACGAGCTTCCAGCTGGTGGACACGGCCAAGACGCAGAAGACGGCCTACCAGAGGAACCGCATGAGGTTTGCTCAGGTACGAACCCCAGAAGGCCCCACACACACACACACACACACACACACACACACACACACACCCAACAATACATGTCGTTCTGCTGATTTAAAATGTAAGAATCGAATAACACGTTAGTTTGGTTCTACAGAGGAATCTGCGCAGAGACAAAGACCGAAGGAACCTGACTCAGTTCAACATGCAGACACTGCCGAAGAGCGCCAAGCAGAAGGAGAGGTGAGAACCATCAGATACTGTCTGTGAGGGCACGTCTGCACATCTACCTCTCGCTCGACACCTCTTCATCTCTCTCTCGACACCTCTTCATCTCTCTCGCCCTCTCTGACAGCTGATCATGTTGTTAATACTTCACACTTGTGTCTTTCAGGGATCGCATGCGTCTGCAGAAGAAGTTCCAGAAGCAGTTTGGTGTTCGTCAGAAGTGGGACCAGAAATCCCAGGTATCCATCGGTTATTGGCTTTGTTGTTGCATCAGAGCTGCAACATGTAGTTGTAGTTATCAATCCACAAATTTTTGTCAGAACGTTAATCGTATATTTTCATAATCGGTAAATTAATTTCTGTTTGTTTTTGTCATTATTCAAGCAGAAATAGATTTACTGCTTTTTTTTGATGACTGAGTTTTATGGTGTTGTCTGGACAAACTTTGAAATTATAACCGACCCGACATTTTTCACTGTTGAGAAAATAACTGGCAGATTTAATCAATAATGTCAGTAATTGTTAGGTACAGCTCTGTACTGGGCACTCAGAACAAACAAGTCTTTAAGTGAACAGATGTTTGAGAAGGTGTTTAAAATATGAATGTCAAAATTGTGAATAATTGTGAGAGAGATAATTCTTTGTGTTCTTTTCGCATGTTGATTCTTCTGTTGAGGATTTGATTTGGTGGCATCTGTGTTAACATTTGTTCTTTCTGTGCAACCATCTTTCTCTCTCTCTCTCTCTTTCCTCTCTCTACCTTCCTCCCCCCTCTCCCTCTACACCGCCCTCCCTCTCTACCTTCCTCCCCCCCTCTCCCTCTACACCGCCCTCCCTCTCTACCTTCCTCCCCCCCTCTCCCTCTACACCGCCCTCCCTCTCTACCTTCCTCCCCCCCTCCCTCTACACCGCCCTCCCTCTCTACCTTCCTCCCCCCTCTCCCTCTACACCGCCCTCCCTCTCTACCTTCCTCCCCCCCTCCCTCTACACCGCCCTCCCTCTCTACCTTCCTCCCTCCCTCTCCCTCTACACCGCCCTCCCTCTCTACCTTCCTCCCCCCTCTCCCTCTACACCGCCCTCCCTCTCTACCTTCCTCCCCCCCTCTCCCTCTACACCGCCCTCCCTCTCTACCTTCCTCCCCCCCTCTCCCTCTACACCGCCCTCCCTCTCTACCTTCCTCCCCCCCTCTCCCTCTACACCGCCCTCCCTCTCTACCTTCCTCCCTCCCTCTACACCACCCTCTCCATGTCCATGTCCTTCATGTCCCAGCTGAAGCCCAGAGACTCCTCAGTGGAGGTTAGGAGCGACTGGGAGGTGAAGGAGGAGATGGACTTCCCCCGGCTGATGAAGATGAGATACATGGAGGTGGCCGACCCCGATGACATGTAAGTGAAGCGCTCTCACCCGTCGGTCATTAATGTGACTCCAGAAGGTGACGAGCTCTTGTTTCCTGCAGCGAGTGCTGCGGTGCTTTGGAGCACTACGACAAGGCTTTTGACCGGATCACCACCCGCAATGAAAAGCAGCTGAAGAGCATCAAGAGGATCTTCCACACCGTCACTACCACCGACGACCCCGTCATCCGCAAGGTAAACGGGTTTACACACGAGGAGCTGCTTCAGCAAACATCAATCTCAACTTGTTGTTTTCATGCTTTCTTTGACAACAACGGGGGCGATCGTGGCGCGCTGGGTTAAGAGGTCGTCTGGGAACCGGAAGGTCAACGGTTCGATCCCCGACTGGGACGTGTCACGTGTCGAAGTGTACCTGAGCAATACACTGAACCCCCGGCTCCCCGGGTGCCGATCAATGGCAGCCCACTGCTCCCTATATACAGGGATGGGTCAAATGCAGTCGTCAAATTTCGTGTATGTGTACAAATGTATATGACAATAAAAATGGTTTCTTCTTTCAAACTGTATTTGTGTTCTCTTTCAGCTGGCTAAGACTCAGGGCAATGTGTTTGCCACGGACGCCATCTTGGCCACCTTGATGTGCTGCACGCGCTCAGTCAACTCCTGGGACATCATCGTGCAGAGAGTCGGCAACAAGCTGTTCTTTGATAAGAGAGACAACTCTGACTTTGGTGAGGCGCTGACGGTGTTTCCTGTATGTGTTGAGACGACCCTCCTTAACAATAAACAGTTTACGAAGCCTCTTGGATCAGCTGTTAAAAGCATCGTCACAAAGCTGAAAACAGCTGTTTGTCCTGTGAGAACCTCGTATCTCTAAAAAGAACAGACGCTACAAACATGAATATATATATAATATTATAATATATATAATATATATATAATATTGTAGAATGTGATGCATTGATGCAGATTAAACTAACCACCAGGATATAAAGCTACAACGCATAATAGAGAATAATGCAGCAGTAATATTAATCCACACTGACGGCGAACATTTCGCTCCTCTATCAATACGTTTACTTTATATACTAAAGATGCATGTAGCTGATACTACTCGCATACTTTTGAATGCAGTACTTTTACTTCTCGTGGAGTATTTTCACAGCGTGATATTAGTACGTTTACGTTAGCAAAGGATCTGAGTATTTACTTCCACCACTGCATTTTACCAGCCAGTGTTGCTTTACCGCTGTAACATCTGTAACATCTGTAACTGCTCCTCTCAGATCTGCTCACCGTGAGTGAGACCGCCAACGAGCCGCCGCAGGATGAGGGCAACTCCTTCAACTCTCCTCGTAACTTGGCGATGGAGGCCACGTACATCAACCACAACTTCAGCCAGCAGTGTTTACGCGTGGTGAGAACCCCCAACCTGTTTCAGGTCTTTGTGCTAAGCTAAGCTAACCGGCTGCAGCAGACAGACAATTTTCTCACTCCCATCAAAACGCATATGAACGGATTTCCCAAAATGTCAAACCTTTGCTTCAGCGAGTGCCTCCAGTCATACATGGTTTGTCTGTAGTTGCACGTTACAAATTGATGATTTTCCTTTTGACTATTTTCTTCTTTTATTCAGGGTGGAGAGCGGTACAAGTTTCCTACCTCCAACCCGTTTGTGGAGGAGGATACGGACAAGAGCGAGGTGGCATCTGTGGCCTACAGGTAGGCCCTGAACCCTGTGGTTAGGGTTACTTAACATCTGTAAGCCCGTACATGGTGTAAAGTACTGATAAGCTACTTGAATGTGAAATGTTAGATGTTTTTATCCTATTATCACGTGACAATAAAACTGCTGTTGGCTGTACTCACTGTTTCCTCCCAGGCTGACTGCTTGTTTGTGTTATTTAGGTACCGCCAGTGGAAGCTCGGGGAAGACATTGATCTGATTGTTCGCTGTGAACACGACGGAGTGATGACTGGTGCCAACGGAGAAGTGTCCTTCATTAACGTCAAGACTCTCAATGAGTGGGACTCCAGGGTAGGAGGCAGCGTGGAGAAGTCCCGAGCTACTTTACTTGATATTACCGACTGGAATCAGTTTCGTTAAGAATATTAGCAATGTCTTTTTAGATTTTCAAAACTAAACCGCTTTGTTCTCTCTGTTGTACCTTCAGCATTGTAATGGGGTGGACTGGCGTCAGAAGCTGGACTCGCAGAGAGGAGCCGTCCTGGCCACCGAGCTGAAGAACAACAGCTACAAACTGGCCCGCTGGACCTGCTGCGCCATGCTAGCTGGATCCGAGTACCTCAAACTGGGGTGAGAAACACACACATGATGTACTGGTACTCTGTGTGTATATATATATTTTGTGTCACCAAGAGCATTCAGCACAATAACATTGTTACTTACGATCATTTCTGTTGATTATTTAGAGACATGCAGTCCGTTGTCAGTTTGTTAGGCACGCCTAGCTTAAACTAATGCGGTCTAATACAGTCCTGCTATAAATCATTGCGTTGTTTTTGTCCTCACTGAACTAAACGAGGTGGACAAAATAATAGAAACATCTGCAGGTATTCATTAGAACCACAAAATGTTTAACAAAAAAAAAAAACGTTCTACTCTTCATGAAGGGAGGATGTATTGCAGGACTGTAGTATGTTCGTGTACCTAGTGAACTGGAAACTGAGCACGTTTACAAGTTTTGTACATTTGAAAAATGGGTGTTTTGTGACCAGTACTTAAATAATACTTAATACTGATCTACCCCAACAATACTTAAATGTTGGGGCAGATCAGTGTAGGGTACCGTCAGAGTCCAGCCTGAGTCGCACCGTGTACTTTGAGGACGATGACATTTGGTCTCGTTACTTGTCTGGCTTCAGAACGACGTCGTCTATTAAAGCGTTTTGACATTTAGAACATGGCAGCGCCAGCTAGCCTCGCTAAAGGCGGCTGCCCCACTATCGTACAGCCGGCTGCCCGCTATCGTACAGCCGGCTGCCCCGCTATCGTACAGCCGGCTGCCCCGCTATCGTACAGCCGGCTGCCCCGCTATCGCACAGCCGGCTGCCCCGCTATCGCACAGCCGGCTGCCCCGCTATCGCACAGCCGGCTGCCCCGCTATCGCACAGCCGGCTGCCCCGCTATCGCACAGCCGGCTGCCCCGCTATCGCACAGCCGGCTGCCCCGCTATCGCACAGCCGGCTGCCCCGCTATCGCACAGCCGGCTGCCCCGCTATCGCACAGCCGGCTGCCCCGCTATCGCACAGCCGGCTGCCCCGCTATCGCACAGCCGGCTGCCCCGCTATCGCACAGCCGGCTGCCCCGCTATCGCACAGCCGGCTGCCCCGCTATCGTACAGCCGGCTGCCCCGCTATCAGCTGCTAGCATTAACTAAAGTAATTGACGGGTGACTCACTGGAGGCAGCTTTCATGTTACTTTCAGAAAGCTGCTTTAAGAAGCAGCTTTACTGTGTTATCTTGATAACTTTGCTGCGTGGACTTGATCCAAGTTTTCACTCTTATCACGTCAGCAAGCACACCGCCTGAAATGAACCCCTTATATCTGTCCTTTGCCTCTGTAAACATTTGCTCTGCTGGTTTCTGGGTTGGAAGGCCAGGACACAAACTAATGTCTTTCATGAAAGATTCAGTGACCTGTAAAGAGACGATAAGCGGACATTCTAACCGTTTGTGTCAGCGTGGACTGACTGTAGTCGTTGCATCTCTGTGTGCTCTTCAGGTACGTGTCTCGGTACCACGCAAAGGACTCCGCTCGTCACGTCGTCCTGGGAACCCAGCAGTTCAAACCCAACGAGTTCGCCAGCCAGATCAACCTGAGCATGGAGAACGCCTGGGGAATCCTCCGCTGCGTCATCGACATCTGCCGCAAGCTGGACGAGGGCAAGTACCTCATCCTCAAGGACCCCAACAAGGTGAGCCGCCAGTCACTCCTCGGGGACGCATTAACACTAGCTGTGAATTGTTGTGCTGACGGGTCGATATTCTGTTTTTGTCAACAGCAAGTGATTCGGGTGTACAGCCTGCCTGATGGGACCTTCAGCTCTGATGAAGAGGAGGAGGAGGAGGAAGAAGATGAAGATGAGGAGGAAGAGGGTGAGCTCTAGTTGGTAGCGACTGTTCATGTACAGACACAGCTTGAGCTTTGGCTGCATGTCGATGGTTTCACTCTGGAGACTGAAATGTTTTGGTGACATGAAAACCATATTGTTTGTATAGTTTTACCATCAATGTCATAAACTAATGTTTCACTTTAGGGCTGGGCAATTTATCTTATATATATTTTTATTATTAATGTGAAACAATATAGCACATGAAATCCTAAAAGCATGATATTTCGATCATGTTTAAGTCGCCTATTGTTGAAGAAAAAACCCC
>NC_136646.1:23275345-23558882 GCF_949748355.1 Melanostigma gelatinosum | reverse complement strand
AATTGCCCTGAATAGGTTTACTCCGGCAACGCAGGATGCTGGAGCAGGCGAAGGACATCGTGAAAACGCTCACTCAGCTGCTCTCAGCTCAGCGCAGACACTGAGGGATCAGAGTGGAAACACTGCTGACATGGCAGTGTTCTCACGACACGCGAGACAGCGGGACAACATCTGCAGAACACACTGAAGAACACGGAGTAACACAGCAGAACTCAGAGACGCATCGGGATGTAAATGCTATGATGTTCAGTTTGTATTGGTGAGTCATCTGTGTATGAATCAGTTTGGAGGATGTAGTTTGTGGTGCTGTTGAATTGTAACACTCACATGTGTTTTTATTATTATGTCCACCCCACTTATGCATGAGTGTAGGCTCAATAACCGATCTGTGTAATGCGCCACAAGCCCTTTTACCCAGATAGTAACAATATTGTGTTGTTTTTACATGGAAATGAAAAGGAGCGCAAAAACCAAAAACATCTTATGTAAAAAATAAAAAAGGTTTAATGCAAGCCGCTCTAACTCACTGTGCATCTAATTTGTCTTCCTGGAGGGACGAATTGTGTTTAACCCTGTAGACCAGAGGGCCCATGGGGGCCTCCTCACCCAAAGACTCCCTCTAATCAGCCTCAATTACTGAGGATAGGAACGTTCAAAGTGCGACCACCTTTAAGCGAGCCTCTGTTTTCTTTCCCTCCCTCCCTCTTCTTTTACTCCAGAGGACAATTTACTGGAAGCACTCCCTGAGCCACTGCTCGAGGGGCGCTCTAGAACAAGGCCCCGGTTAGGCCTGGATTTGCAGCTTGCTGAGTTGATGTCAGATTGGCAGAAAGAGTCCACGTGGGACCAGTGTGGGTGCGGGCCTGGGACTTGATTTGCGTACCCTCTCTCGCCTGTCAGGAATAATTGTTTAATGAGTGCAAAGGGTCAGAGAATCGGAGAGGTCTTTAGTCAGAGCTCAAGGTCTCTCTTCAGGGAAAAAGTGTTTGAATCTGCAAGAGAGATTCTGCTTCAACGAGAGTTTACTGTGGAAGTAACGCTGTTTTTTACAATATGGCTTAATGCTACTTTATACTAAATATTATACTATTTACCTCATCTACAGTTATTTGACCTTTGCAGATTAAGAATTTAAATTGTATGTATTGTTATACATTAAATAACCATTAAGATGCTGCTCACGTATTAACACTTCATTATTCAATAATATACACTTATGGAAGAAGTATTCAGATATTTCATTGAAGTAAAAGTAGCAATAAAACAAAAACAAGTAAAAGTCATGCATTCACAATTTGACTTAAAAGTGCTCTTTATGCAGAGTGACCTATTTCAGAACCATATATATTTTATAACTGTACGACCTGTACTGTTTATTAATTAATAAACTTAATTATTGATGTTTTAAAGTGTTCATCACTTCAATGCTTGATGTTTTGTCATATTTTAAGGGCAATTTTGTACTTTTTACTCAATCGCATTTATTTTACATCTATACTTAGTGGACACTTATAAGATTTTACACAAGTAAAAACTAATAATAAGCTCATAAAATGCTTTTCTCAAGATTTAACTAGTGGATCCAAAACTTTTGTCACGTTTCAGACGTCAATGGAGGAGACATTTCCCTCTGAACTTCTCACATGTTTTATGGACTTAGGTAACTATCTAAATAATCCAACATTTCATTTAAAAAGAATCAAAGATTAGAAAAAGGCCCAGAAAATATTACACTCTCAATGCAGGCAAATTTCCACACGAGATTGTGTAAATTGCATCCTGGACCATCGCTGGCTTCTAAACAGCTTGTACATCCAGCCTGTACATCCAGCCTGTACATCCAGCCTGTACATCCAGCCTGTACATCCAGCTTGTACATCCAGCCTGTACATCCAGCCTGTACATCCAGCCTGTACATCCAGCTTGTACATCCAGCTTGTACATCCAAGCCTGTACATCCAGCTTGTACATCCAGCTTGTACATCCAGCCTGTACATCCAGCCTGTACATCCAGCTTGTACATCCAGTCTGTACATCCAGCCTGTACATCCAGCCTGTACATCCAGCTTGTACATCCAGCCTGTACATCCAAGCCTGTACATCCAGCTTGTACATCCAGCGGCCGATCGACCCGGTCACGGCTTTTTTCTGTCCTGGCCCCACAGTGGTGGAATGAACTCCCCACTGACGTCAGGAAAGCAGAGTCGCTGCCCATCTTTCAGCGCAGGCTGAAAACTCACCTCTTCAAGAAGTACTACCCTGAGCCTTCCACTTAGCACTTATTGTATTCGTATTGGTTTGTTGCACTTATTGTATTCGTATTGCTTTGTTTTTGCACTGTACGTTTGCTCTGGTTTATGCTCTTAGATGCTTGTTTAAAAAAGGAGATGCACTTATGACTTCTGGTGACTAGTTCTCTTGAATACCTATATGTTGAATACACTTATTGTAAGTCGCTTTGTATAAAAGCGTCTGCTAAATGACTGTCATGTAATGTAATGTACATGCAACGCCTAAACTCAGATTAAAGTTGAGAACAGATTTTCAGACGAGAGCAGAAAGATTGACTGTCTTTAAATATTGTTTGATTAGTTGTGATTGTTTTTGATTGATGTTCATATTTGATCAGTTGTGATAAAGATGTTTAAACAGCAGGGGGCGACAAACTCCACCTTGGAAGAGCAGTGCTGGAGGGAGCGCCACACACACACACACACACGCACACGCACACACACGCACACACTGTGCAAATACTGCACACTAATTACGTAGAATTCTGGAGAATCCTCTTATTAGAAGATGACACCATATCTGCCTTCATATCCTAAATGTCCTAAAAAACTGCCTAAAATCGCAGTTATTAATGACAGGAGCATAGTAAAAAAAGAAAAAGAAGTGAAGCTGGAAAGCAGACATTTAGTGGGATTACTTCAGGGAAGACATGCGAGAGAGAGAGAGAGAGAGAGAGAGAGAGAGAGAGAGAGAGAGAGAGAGAGAGAGAGAGAGAGAGAGAGAGAGAGTCCACCATCGCTACACCCCCTCCTACCGCCCCCTCCACTCACTGAAACGGAATTTAAAAATCTTTAATATCTTTCCAGCAACGAGCCTCCATCGCTGCAGCACAAACACATATACATATACACACTGTGGGCCTTTTAAAAAACCAAGAAGAAGAAGAAGAAGAAGAACTAACCTGCAGAATTAAGAGCATCTTCTTCACATTAACATCACTCATCATCTGACAAAAGAGTATTGAACGTATAGCACCGCTGACATCGTGACAACACCAGCTCTGTGTGTGTGGATCTGCAGCTCGCTCTCCCGGTTGTGTAATATCTTCTTCTCTTCTTCTTCCTCCTGCAAGCGGCCGAGACCTGCATCCGCGAGGAGAGACAGGAGAACAAGAGGAGGAGGAGGAGGAGGAGGGGAAAAAACAAGGGGGGATTGCAACATTCATCAGTGCTTATTTTTCTTCCTGTTACATGGCGCAAGGGCTATACAACCGGGACCGTCCTGGGTGTGATACTGCCAAGGTGAATTTGGATATTCAAGCAGCAGCAGCAGAAGTGGTGGTGGCGGCAGTATCCTCCTCCATCCACGGAAGAAGCATCCTCGGCTGCGGCGGCGCCCACACAGACTCCTCGTCCTCCTCCTGCCGGCTCTATGTCGAGTGATGGTCGGCTTGCCTTGCTGGATGCTCCCCGCTCTCTCCGGATCGTCGACGACCGAACCTCCTCTGACCGCAGACCCCCATTTTCGGCGGAAACCTTCCCAGAGCTATAGGGCTACATATGGAAACTGGGGATCAAAATTTTAGGAAAAAGGAAAATATACGCGGTTAATTTCTTTTCTTTTTATTTCTTCTTCTTTTTTTCTCTTTTTTTGATTTTTATCGGTTTCTATCTGTTTTTTTTGTGTGTGTGTGTTTTAAAGCCTGCTAATTAATTCATTCATTTGTTGAGCCTTGATTTCCTCATTCCACCGTTGTGAGAAGACAACGTGATTTTTTTTCTTTTAACCCACAATAGGTCGAGAATCTTGTCGTTAATTTCCTCTCGACGGCACTCGAAACCGTCCATTTGTTTAATCTCTTTTGTTTTCCACTAATATGTTAGATTTCCCTGACCGTCCTTCGTTTCCCTCCTCACTTTATTATCGCCTCGCTTCTTCCCCGTTTGACTACCAAAAGACATTAGAATAATACTATTTTAAATAATCCTCAGGGTAGCTGCGGGTTTAGTTATAATTCAGAATTTTAACTGTTATAGCCTCAGACTAAAGTAACTGTAACTCACTGTAACAGACATATTGAACTGTTCTACTGTCGAGCCCCCCCCCCCCCCTAACCATCTCGATGCTCCGTTTGAGCTCATGTTAATTCAGCTCTGTGCTCAGCTGTAACCTTTACAAGTCAGGAAACAGACCTTTTCTCCTCTTCTTTTGAAGGCCTGTGGAGAATAAACCTCAGTTTGGTTTATCTCACTTCCGTTTTTAGGCTGTGCTGTGCCACTATAGGCTTTAGGACATAATTTGGGTTTTACAGCTCCGTGTTATTATCCACACATCTGCAGCTGGAGGCCTTCTGGGGTGCTGTCATCCTCTGCATACCTGATTTCTCATTTTTTGGGGGGCTGGTGTATAAAAGTAAGAACAAATAGAGAGGGGAGACATCACTGCCTCTTCCTCTCTTTCCCCCCAAAAACCTCCATCCTCAGTTTTTCTCTTGTTTTGGTTCTCACCCAAACGCAACCATAAGGTTCCTACCGCATCCTCCTGGTCCTTCTTCCCTCTCCTTCCGCTCGAGTATATCCCGTTTTTTCGGTTTGGTTTGGTCCCGCAAATTTTCAAATATTTACTTCCTGTACATCAAGAGGAAAGGGGGTCCCCCTTTCATGGAATGCGGAAACATGGGTCTGTTCGACCGCGGAGTCCAGATGCTGCTGACCACGGTGGGAGCCTTCGCGGCCTTCAGCCTCATGACCATCGCGGTCGGCACGGACTACTGGCTGTACTCCCGTGGCGTCTGCAGGAGCAAGTCCATGAGCGAGAACGAGACCAGCAAGAAGAACGAGGAGGTGATGACCCACTCGGGCCTTTGGAGGACGTGCTGCTTAGAAGGTAAGAATAAGACTCTCTGCATGCTCTCCAACACATAACAAAAAACTCTCCCAACAGGGTTTCACTTGTGGGCTTTAATGTTCACGGGCCACAGCACATGTTTTCTTAGGATGTTCTGTTCCTCTCATGCCACTGTGTAAGGACGTGCCTCTGTTTTCCAACATGAAATGCACAGCAAGGATTCACTGAAATTGGTGGTTAAAGGCCAGAACTGATAGAAGAGGGGCAAATGGGACTGCGTCTACACTCGTACACTGCAATAAGTACACGCTTTCTGTTTTGGGATGTCCCTCAAACGGGTTGCAAGGGAAATCTGATTAAACGGACAGAAATGGGGCAAAATACTAATTCTGCTACAAAAAATGGCTTATTTGCTTTCAAGTTTCTTTCAAACCTCTTTGGTTGACACATGCAACCTGTGACCAGTTTAAAAGTCTGCAACGTCAAGAAAACCTTGGACGAAAACTTTCCACTTCAATCCAAACTAATGCATTTCTGTTAGGGTGTTCATCTCTTGCAGAGAGGTTTTTTGAGACAAATCGGAGCGGTCACAGGATTGGTGAAAAAGCCTAATTCTGCAACCTAAATTCGTGTCTTTGCTGCAATTTTTCTTAAATCTGTGCCTTTTTCCTGTGGAAGACTGGATACTTTGACTCCTACAAGTCTCCAATGAAACAGTGAGACAAAGAAGGTTGCGCTAATATATTCATTTCTAGGGCTCACGAGGTGAGAAGAAATGTGGTTTAGATCCACACGAATACAAATCTTTCCTGCAGGCAGGGTGAAGCAGGTTTCTGTTTTGGAACACCTTTTAAGGGGTCAAGGGGAAAAGAACAATCATAATTCTGCTCACACAATTTATGTTTTTGTTCCACATTACATAACATAACCTTTCATTCCTTTAATGAAACAAACTCGCCAAGATAATCACCCTTTTGGTTAAAACGACACACGGTGGGAGACTGCTTCATTTTAAAGGGTCACAAGACAAAAAAAAAACTTGGATATGGATCATCAAGACTAAAACTCTCCACCTAAATCCAGACTAATATAGTCCTGTTAGTGTGTTCATCTCCTGCAGGCAGGGTGAAGCGGGTTTATGGTTGCAGCCTGAAGCTGTTGCATAAAAGCCTCCCACACCATTTTGGAACAGTTTCTCTCGTCAGACGTTAGAGTTGAAATAATGAAATAACAACATATTCAGGAGCTGTCGTTACGGAGGAAGATTCATCATACATCGCCCTGATATATTAGTAAACCGACAGATTGGTCGAACTTTAAATTAGGGACCAGTTAGAGAGGAAGTGACAGAAGGCCACCGGTTTAGACAGGGTGTTTCATTTCATAATGAAGCCCAAGAAGGAAAGTCGCGGTAGAGATGCAGCCTGCTGACCTGCCTGACGGCTTCGCCGATAGCGGGGCTCGCCGCCATGTCACCTTTGACCTTAGATGTCAATCTGCCTCACGTCCTGAGCACAGGTTTGCGGAGACGACCTCTCGAGCCCACCCTGTCGTACGGCGGCGGCGTGCTTGCCGTCATGGTGGCGTTGGGGTGCTGACTTGGAGCGCGGCGCTGTAACCTTGTGAGGGCGCAGGGCGTTACAAATCTGCTCATCTTCTTAGCTGTGACATCCTGAAAAGCCTTCATGCTCCTCTGGCTTCTGTGATAAGCAGCCCGACTCTGTGTGCCTTCTCTTCAAAGCTTAACAACTGGTTTGAAGTCCAATTTTAAGCTCCTATATTCCATATTTTTACATTGATCATGTATAAAATGGCCATGTGAAAACAGTGCGACACTGTGAAATGGCTCCCGTTGGCTTTACTGACGTGAAACTGCAAACAACTCATATACATTTGAAACAAGACAAGACAAACTTTTTGATGGTTCAAATTTAATTTTATAAGCTCATTATTTTTAATACAAAAACTTCAAATCAAAATAAATGTAGTGCAGCAAAAAAGTACATATTTCACCCCAAATCTAGTGGAGTAGAAGTAGAAACGGGCATAAAATGGAAATACTTCACTGTTGTCCTTAAGTACAGTAGTTAGTTGCTTTGCATGGAGCCACCATCTGTTTGTGTCAATGAGAGGCGACCTGTAACGCAAAGGTAGGAGAAAAAGTGAAATTAAAATATCAAAGTGGCACCGCATTAAAAAAAGAGTAGTCTCAGTAATCACCTCGACGTCTGATGGTTTACACCTCGGCTGTTCCTGAGAAGCGGCTCAGGTGTCAACAACAGACAGCTGCGGTTTCACCGGTACGGATCCAGATGTGTTTGTAAGTTTGTGAAGGTGTCACAACGTGTTTCTTGCCTGGATATATAACGGAGAGAACGCTGAATGTGGATGTCGTGCTCTGGTGTATTAACTGTTCCTACAGTCCGATCACAGCTGGAGTGTAATTGTAACAATGGCTGGCCTTTATTTCCGCTGGGCCGTTATTTAATTGGCAAACCAAACGCCACAGAGTCAAGACGGGATCAGAACACCACGCTCTTGGCTCGGGGCGTGCGTGTATGATGCTTTTGTATCGACACAAACGAGCCTCTCCCTTTGAATCCGAGATCAAAATGGCAGGAAATAAACCCAGATTTGTCATTTGTGATTCATGAACGATCCCCAGAAGAGGCAAGGGAGTGGGGAAAAAGGGGGGCATTTACTTACTGGGGTCAGATTCATTTAAATTCTAATTCAAATTATTTCCTGCACAGGAAATTGGGTCTTAAGAAGCCAGTACATTTAATTATAGGTAGTTTAAACCAAAAATCACTGGGGTTGAGAAATAGGAAAGTACCGAGCGGATGCAGCTGCAGAGAGGCAGAGATAAGCAGGCTGCATACCCAGCCTAGATAGTCAGGAGGAGTGAAGTTTAACATTTCAGATGTTAATTAGGCTTCAGTTCGCAGCTCAGCTCAATTGATTCAAAGTGCCAAGATGACTAGCATTCATCTTTCCCCCAGCTCCACTCAAACGAAGCCTCACTGGCGATCAGGCAGCGACGGCCCCGTCCTTATCGCAGCAGAGAACACAGACTGTGTGTTTGGCAGCGCCGGCCCACACATCCTGCTCACAGAGTGGACACAGGTGGGCGACGCTTTCTGTTTGTATAACCAGCTACTGGAGAGGAGAACCTGTGAACAAGCAAAATGGGAATACCCACACTGGGTGCTTCATCACCTCCACCTCTGCTTCGCTCACTCGCTCGTCAGAGAAACACAAATAATCTCTGTCCTGGAAAGGATTGTGTATCTGGTCCAAGGCTGTGGTTTGGTTTTCAATAAAGTGGTTGTGTGTGCGTGTGTGTGTGTGTGCGTGTGTGTGTGTGTGTGTGTGTGTGTGTGTGTGTGAGGTATCTGGACCAATTCAAGCATATTTTAATGGATCTGCATCAGCTTCTTCCCTGAACATTTCTGTGTGTTGTCCACCTCCGCTTGCTCCAGCGAGCATTTCACTGCGTGTCACTGAGGTTGACATTCGCTGAGCTACAATGCTAATAATCATTCGCGAAAAAGCTGCGTACAAAACATTTAATGCTTCCCTCCTGTTGGAGAAGTGTTTGGGGTCAGGGCGTGGGTTCGGGTTAGGAACAGCAGAGATTACCAACTGGTGCATCATTGTAACTTGCATCATTGCAACATATATATATATGTATACATATATATATATATATATATATATATATATATATATATATGTATAAAATAATAGGTGGTTGCAGCTTTAGATCTCGTGCTTAATATCTGAAAATGTGAGATACATATTTAATTTGGCTCTTTCTTTTTCTGCTTAGCACAGGTTTAGATGAGTTTGGGAGTTTGATCAAACACAGAGAACGGTTTGACTCCATGTTTTCAGCAGTTAGATTTTATTAACTGCCAAAACGGCTCTCTGGCTTTTTCAATCTTTGAAAGTAAAACCTGCACCTATTGGTCTTCTGCTGTTGACGTAAAGTATTTTTGGAAGTGTGCATTTTAGACTTACAGTCTTGAAACAGTATCTGAAGTTCAGTGAACACGTGCGGGTGCAGAGAGAGAGAGATTGAGCCGGTGAGACATTAAACACTCCTCTGTCCTATCCGGGACGTCTGTAAGAGCCGCTGAGCCCCCTGTGCTCTCAGACGGGTGAAGCACTCTGCGTTTGCTGCTAATCTGACAGATTCATCTTCATCACAGCGCCGCCCTCAGGCTCCACGGTGGAGGGGAGAGACCGAGTCAGGGAGGAGGTGTGGGAGAGGAATGGTGGACCCTGTGATGAAGGAGGGCCACCATGGTGACTGATGTCTTTTATTACCTGTCTGTTAGGGTTCATCATTTAATGTGCTTTTTCCAAAACTACGATATGTGCAATAAAACTTCCCGCATGTCCACAGTGCACGAGATATCAGCTTTGCAATAATTTAGGACTGCAAGTTATGATTATTTCCATCTGCTGAATCCGTCAATCTGCAATATCTGAACATTGTGAAGAATGGCCGTCACACAAGGCTCCACAGTAAGAGTTGCCAGTTGGCAACCCGTTCCCCAAGTCCCTCAGACGCAGCCTGGCCAATCAAAGCGTAGCATCGGCCAGCTCCGACCACGGTCCGACAACTTTACGACTGCGCTCCACAGACGACTACCATGCAGAATTTCAGAATTTCTTAACTTTCGACTCTCATGTTCTCATTTCTTAATTTTCAAGCTGGTTTAGTGGATTTGGAGCTCGTCGTGATTAAACGTTGCGTCATAGTGATGTGAGTTTCCTTTCATGAAAAAGTGAATTTGAGTTCTCTCTGGTTGACAGCTATGCAGTGTGTATGTGCAGGGCTTTTATTGTGAAAGGAAAGAATGGAAGGAGTGGAAATGGTTGAAAGGAGCCATCTTGCTTTGGTTCGGACTACGGAGTCGACGTATTATTGTACACTAAAGTGTACATTTTAAATATGACCATTACAAACATTATGATTGGTTGATGCCTTTATTTGCGCTGCGTAAGCTCTGAAAAATCAACCGCACAAAAGAAAGTATTGCCTTTTTCACCACATAATGTTTGCATTCTGTTTGAAAGTAGCTCGTCATGACAAATAATAATTGGAAAAAAAATATTGATGTGTGAATTAATCACATGAAAGAAAATGCCCTCAGTGTGCAAAGGCCTTTAGACTGTTGATTTAGTTTGAGTTATAGCCATGGCAAGTATCTTTTTACATTACTGAAGTGTTCTTCACCCAACAGAGATTATGTAGAAAAATGTGCTTTCCTTTATTATTATTTTTTCTTTTAGCTAAAATGGCTACCACACTTGTGTATGGCCTCCCACCGCTGCTGTCGATTACCACAGATCACAGTTCACACATACAGCCTCGTGATTTCATGTATAACCTCGTGGGAGTATCAATGTAGTGTACGTTCATGCATTTGAAAAAACACACGTGGGAGTATGTTGTGTGTGTGCGCTGTTGTGTACTTGTACACATGGTGTTTGTGTATTCTTGTGTGTGCAGCAGGATGAGAGGCAGGCCTGAGATAAAAGCAGATAGCAGAGCAGCAGAGAAGAGCGGGATTAGTCTCATAGTCCAATCAGATCAGGATTACCCAGCTGGAGCATGCCCACCCAGGCTAATGTCCCGGCCTTAAAGTGGCATTACATTGTATTATGACACACGATCCACTGTACAACCAGCTGCATGGGCCGGATTACAGTTAGTCCCGAGTTGAGAGTGGATGGAAAGTGTATTCAGGGGCCTCGCAGACACTCGTTGGAGTAGAAAATGAGCCTCCGTCCGGCTGGTGTCACTACTCCTCCCCCTCAGCTGATCGCTGCTTGTGTAAAGTGACTCTGTTGCACTGCACCGTCACTCTGTCCTGCAGCGGACGATGGATGGGATTCATTTTGCCCTCAGCTGAGACTGCAGACGGTCACTGCCGAACACAACTGTTTTATTGGTCTCCACCTTGCCCTCTCTATTGCCCACTGAGGCCAAATTACAGGCCAGACATTACTGGATTAGGCTGGGCCCGGGGACAGTCTGAGAACAGTGCAGGACTCTGGCCTTCTGTTGAGCTCTCCATTTGTTATAATTCTTCGGTTACAGCGCCGTGCATCAGCAGACTGTGGTACCCGGGTATCAGTGTGGCGTTCATTGATTGGGTTTAGAGTGCAGCCTCAGGTCTGTTTAGGTTTGACACCAGTGCTGTTGTGTTGTAGCACTTTAAACAAATACGGTTACATTTCTATATTAGCATCGCACCTGGAATTGGGAATGTCATTCCTAAAGACTGAGTCTGGACCCTCAGGTGGGTCGCAGGAGATAGGTTTGACAAATACATTTGCAGAATTTCTTCCATAATCTTTTGTTTAACAATCATATCTGCAGTTTGACAGGAGAGAGCCTGAATATTTGTATTCTTCTGATCATTTTTGCCGTCTTATAACATTGAATCTAATATGAAAGGCTGGCGTACATTCTGTTTGTTTGACTGATGAGAGGAAACAAACAACAGCCTGTTCACTTGGTCTCAATGCATTTGGTCTCATTTTTAAGTATTTAACATTTGTAACTGTTTTCAACAACAAATGCATAAAACAAACAACATATATCTCTTCTCAATGGCTGGTTTATCTATTCAAGATGATATGAGGTGATGTGGAATCGCAGTAAGAATGGTCAGGTCTTATTTTAAATAAGTGGGTTCCCAGAAAATGTATGAGTATTATGGTTGTTAGATCATGGTTCAAATTCCTCCAGATCTGATTTTATTAAACAAGACCAAGTGTTTTATCATAAAAGAGGCATACAAATATTTATCCTGCCCCTGCTTTATTTCTTCTACTCAGGGCTGCCGACAAAAGGGGAACACCGGATCAATTTGTCCCAAAAGACCCTGGATCAAAATAGGGCCCTAAAAGGCCCTCGAACCTTTAAATAATCTGTTGGAATAGTTTGTAAAAAAAAATGCCTGATTGTGAAAACTGTATTTCGTATTTGTGAGTCCCATAAAAACATTTTTTCCTCCCTAACGTGACAAAGTGGTCGTAAACAATTAAAGTTTCCCTCCCTGAGTCCCTATAATGCAAAAAAATGGTTTGTTGGCCCCTCCCCTTCCGCCAGTAAACTTTCAAAATGGCAAGTCGTCAAAAGTTGGGTGCTTAGACAAGAAGAGATAAATGAAAAAGAGCAAATGATAGCGGAGGTGCAAGGGACTTTATGGCCAGTTATTTGATGAGCTAGTGTGTGGGAGAGGAGAGTGTCTGTTCCACCATATCCATGTCACTGCAAAGCATCCGATCCCTTTCACAACGTTTCACTCAAAATCCACAAATGTGAACCTCGTCGACAATGTCTGCAGGATGTATCCTCTGGCAACCATGAATTTTTGTACAAAATGTCACGGCAATCCATCCCTCGTTGTCCTGTTGGAATTCTGTACAAACACGTCATTTTGAAAAGGGATTTGGATCACGTTGTTCTGGAAGTAATTAATTATATAAGTCACTATATTTTAAACACATTACTCAACTTGTTGTTTTTTTTAAAGCAAATTTCTAAAAGATATTTTGTTTGTATTACACAACCATTCCCTCACAAAGCCAGAACAGTTCCAAATGCAGTTTTACAGCCCCGACTGGATCTGATCCCTTCAAATTAAAAATAAAAACATTATCCTTAATTATACCAAACTTGAGAGGACAATGGAGGTTTAAAGCACACTTGTATATTAATAGTCATGTCTTGGTGAAGCAGCATCGAGCGTCCTGACTGAGTCTGTAAGATGAGGTGGCCAGCAGACGGCTGTGATGGCATGCTAATTGGTTGAGTGTATGATGGCTCATATGGCTTTGGTCGATGGTAGAGTGGCTGTAAACTTCGGTGGCACTCTCTCATAAATGCTGTCACCCGCTCATCGTGGAGATGACGCCCCCCAACCACCCTCCCCCTCTCGCTCACAGTCGAGATTAAGAGCCTCAGCTATAAAAAAAAAAAAATAAAAGCATTAAATGACGGGACATGAGTCAAGGAGGAGCAGCATTTCAGTTACTACATAATAGATTTCCCCTCTGACCCCCGACACATCGTCATCATCACAGCCAGCAGGACTGTCTGTGTGTGTGTGTGTGTGTGTGTGTGTGTGTGTGTGTGTGTGTGTGTGTGTGTGTGTGTGTGTGTGTGTGTGTGTGTGTGTGTGCCTCTAGCCTTGATTGACACATGTTCTTTTTAGCTGCAGTTGGTCCTGTTGGGTGGGGTCTATCTTTATCCTACATGACCAGAGAACAAATCAATAGCAGACACACCAGGGCTGGTCTTTGTGTAAGCATACTGTGTGGCATCGCATAGGGCTGTTCGGCCTGTTGGCTGCCCGCGTGCACGAGCATTTCCAATGTCGTCTTGCTCCTGTAACGCAACAGATTTACATTTCAAACTGGATATTTTGGGCACAGGTCAAAATGCAGTTCAAGTGCAAGCAGAAGTTTGAAGGAATACTCAAAATATCTGGTTTTAATATCAAACACTTGTCTTGAAATCTTTGTCACAACCAGTGTAAGCAATCTCGTTGCAGATGAAAACATTAAACACAAGCTCTGTAATAAGCCAGTCAGTATTTTAGTATCACTGATGAAAACAAACAGAACTAAACCACATACAAGTGGGCCGAGCTTCTTAAGCCACTGCAGTGCTCGGTCAAGAGCAACAGTAATGTCTCCAGTGTTGTATTTACTCTCTGCTGCCGTTTATCAAACAAATGTTTTTCCCCTTGAAAATGTAGTTTCCATGTTGAAGTGGCTTGAATAACCACTCGATTTTCAGTGAGATTGCACTCTGATTTCATAGAATTGATCCTCTTAAAATGAAAGTGTAATTACCAGCAGACCAATCTCTGATTCCACCGCAGCAGAGCTCCTCTCCGTTCCACTTCACCGACCGTATCCTTAAGCTGTGGAAACATCCCAGAGAGACCCTGTAGTAAATGATAATTAACTGCACATACAATCCATTCATTTTAAGGAGGTGCGATGCACCTTTTTTTCTGCCATTGCACGGAGAAAGTACGACAGTCTGCCTTTTGATTAATTGGTGGTGTCCGTGACGCAGATCATTTGCAATCTATTACAGCGTGTTTGCTTTGTGTCAGAACGCAGCCCAAACACACTGCATCATCTCAGAGCCGGAGGAAGGAACAGGAGCAGAGGCGGTTTGGCGGCTGAGCGTACACCGCCTGCTGATGATGACGATGCTGATGCTAATAATGATAATAATAACAGTAATGATGAAGTAATGAGCGATGGATGTATCACGTCTGGATTAGTACTTTATATCTCTCAGAGATCATCTGTGAGTCTCTTTTTTCCTTTTTTTTTTTAAGGGTCAGTTCACTCAAATCACAAAAACACACTTTGACTTCTTCTGCAGATTTGATTGGAAATAAAGTCAAAGCAACCGTTAAAAAACGGTTCAGAGTAAAGAACATTGTTGCGGTAAAGACAGAGATTCTAGAGATCAAATGATGAATCAGTACATTGAGATAACATCTTGTACGTCAACCAGCAGTGAAAATAATTGTTAGTTGCAGCCCAAGTCAAAACCTCGAGTTGTTTAAATGAGTAAATAAGAGTAGAAGTGTGACAAGTTTGATTTGGGAGAAGAAACTTATTTCAAGCATACATCAGACAAAATAGCTGCTGTGAACTAACAAACAGCTGAAGAGAGGCGGCAGATTGTGTTTCCCTTCTCCTCACCTCCATAATTAGCTTATTATCAACCAAAGAATCATCATTATTATAACTATGTATTATTTTCATTATAAATGAATCTATTGAAACATTTTTTAATCCAGACTGATCCAGACTGATTTTGCTGAAATAAAAAATATAAATAATGAAGGTTTGGCACGTCCTTTGACGTCCATGTTGGGAGCAAAACCTTCTCCTGGAGGCACCAAACCGGCCTTCGTGGCTTCTTGTCCGTCTGTGAGGACGTCACAGCCGCCTGTCAGTGTGGCGCTGCTCAGATGGTCATGTTTACTGCACTCCAGAGTGAGTATTTACTGCAGTCGACAGGGCTGGCAGACCCTACTGTCACAGCAAATGGCGCTGTTGGGAAAACAAACAGTTGTAATGAGACTGTATCCGTCAATTGAGGCCACTTCAATCCAAAACACAAGAGTGTGAGCAGGAGACAAAGGTTGTTGCGTTCATTGACGAGGTTCATAGGAGCAAATGGATGTTTCGGTTTATTTTGGTGGACGATTTTCAAACGACTGAACTGCACGACCACAAAAATTGTTTTTAGCAAATGTTGAATGTGACCTAACTTTAATTGATTTAGGCGCCGTTTGTTCCATCACTCACATGTCTAGCTGGAGCAGCTTGATGGAGTGAGCTGGGTGCTTCACCTGAAGGTTGATGATTTAATCGGCTTCCTACAGGAAATTATGTAAACCTGGTGTCTGGGAACGGCTGACACTCGATTATTCACGTCTGCGGAGGTGCGTACTGTGACTCTCAGACAAAGCATCCGCCGAACTGCTGATTTTATTTTTGGTATTTTTTGCCGGGGTGAAAAGACAACGCTGCCTTAATCTGCAGATCAGAGCGAATCAGGGAATTCGTCAAAATGAAGTCACCACTGTTATTATCGCTGCATCCGGATGTAGGCGAGGTGTTGCTAAGTCCACTGAGGAGGAGGAGGAGGAGGAGGAGGATGATGTAATTCCCAGGCGAGCATGCTGCCTCTCTCCTCCCCCTCTCTTCTGTGCTGTGTGTGTGTGTGTGTGTGTGTGTGTGTGTGTGTGTGTGTGTGTGTGTGTGTGTGTGTGTGTGTGTGTGTGTGTGTGTGTGTGTGTGTGTGTGTGTGTGGTGAGCGCTTATCTTCATCGTCTCTGTGTTCCTGAGAGCAGTAAGGAACAGGATGAATTTTTAATGAGGAGCAGCGTAGCTCCCCTTTGCTCCCTCAGATCGCTTTCCAGGACAGGGAGTCTGTCATGATCATAGCAGCATGCACACAGGCAGCTCTGGGTGAGAACACACACACACACACACACACACACGCTTTCACCTGCAGATGTCATGCAGATGTGACCATGTATGTGTTTTTCTTTCCTCTCAGCAGCGTGACACAGTCACACTGTGTGTCTGTCATCAGTATTGTGTGTCTTTCGTGTGTCATGCCATGACAGCACCGACGCTGCGCCGATCTTTAGGACGACTGCATGAACAAGTTGTGAGAATGAATCTTTCATTTACCCACAGTGCTCTTCACTTCGCTCGCTTCGGGGCAGCTCGGCCACAACGTCACAACACAAACTACTGTTGAAGGCTGCGTGTCCGGGAGATGAACTGAATATAAATCCCTCAATCCACACGTCTCCATTGACTATTGAACAAAATCGAATCATCTTTGCGCTTCATGGCGCCATGCCAGTTTGAGATGAGACAATAAAATGTTGAGAATGAGCAGAACAGTCTGTGCTCGTTTCACGTTCTTTAATCAGTCTGTGGAATGAACACATTCTCACTCCCAACTCATCAAATGCCGCCGCTTGGTCAGTGGCCCTTTGTACAGCATGATGTTCATTGAGTACATGATGCTCCATTTAGAGACAAACAGACCATAAAGCAGGGGATGCTTTAGGGCGGGGCTGCTGTGATTGACAGGTCGCTGCCGCTACCAGAGCCGGCGTCTCTACTTCACTCCTCCACATTTTCCAAATATGGTCACTTCCGTTCATCGGATGCAAAAAGCCAAGATGGCAACGGCACTAATCCAAGATGGTGACGTGAAATTGCCGAACTCGGGGCTTCATAACGACGGCACACAAACCACTGGGTGACGTCACGATGACTACGTCTACTTCTTATATAAAGTCTGTGTTGTGAGCACATCAATTGTGAGCTTTTGATTTACACGTACTGTATGAGTTGGAACTTAAAATTTCTAAAATGTTACAAAAGGCGAGACAAAAGTTCTGCACTCGAGCTTCAAGGAGACGAATAGGAATTGCGAGAATGCCCCAAATTGGACTATTTAATGATCGTCAGGCCTTTTTCTTGCCTTATTGAGGTCATAGCAAGAGCAGTACATGTGTAAATGATAACAATAATAATAGCTGTGTGCCATATAAGTGTCCAGTTTAGAACGCAAAAAAAAACCAGACAGAGAATGTCTAAGGAGAAAACATTACTACACAACACATAAACTAATCGGACCCCAAACTTGATGCCAACGCTAACGACAGCTGTTGTTGCTCGCCCCGTAACATACAACCCCAGCTACGTCATATCGTCATTGTATCCCAGCTGCTGGAAGATCTCAAGCCATATAGTGTCCTTTTTGGTCTTCACAGTGTTGCCGTACATTATCGGGTGTTGAAAGGGGACTCATTATTTCAAAGGCCCATTGTTCTGAAACAGCAGTAGTCTGAAAAATGTCCCACTGGACCGAAATCTGCCCACCGCTAGAACAAAGCATTTCAATGGCCAACACACATTCCGGCGGGTGGCGGTCGATCAAGGTCCGTCCGAATATTTTTTTTCCCCGTGCTTGAATGTTCTGCATGGGTAAGAACCCACAAAATCACATTTTATAAATTACAATGCATATTGTCAGACAAAAATCTGTGCTTGTTGCAAAACGGCTTTCAGCCATGCCGTTATCCTGGAGGTGGCTCACCTAAATGGAATGCGGCCATTATTGATGCCATCAATTACACCTGTGCTCTTCGTGCTTTCACATGAATACGTGCAGGTAAAAATGATAAAAAGTCATCCACACTCCCAATCCCCACCTCTTCTTTTTTTTTTACTTGCCACAATATTTTTTTTACCTCCATATTTCATAGCACACTAATCCAAATCTAAAGACAACATCCCTCACAACTATGGAAGAAGATGGACTGTGCGTTTGTCGGTTTTCATCACACAGGGCAGGTTTGATAAAACACTGACTGTAAGAATCTATATTTTATGGATCCTTTGAATAGATTTTTCTGCCCAAATAGTACATCATGAAATAATAATTGGTGTTTATCTTGAACTTGAGATTGTAGGCTATGAATGACTTCGTGGTTCTGTAAAACGAAGCTGAAGAACTAACAGCGATCTTGTTTATTGAGACTTCATTTCGAAGATTTCCTTCGTTTACGCCCCTTTGATTCTCCCGTCATACTGCGTAAGTATTCATTTCATCAACCGCTGCTGTGTAAATGCCCTTGAAAAGGTCACTTGGCAAAATGGACATTTGCGGATCAGTGTACATATTTAATTTCTCTCAGCAGCTGTATGGAGTCAGACAGGAACAGGTTACCCTCTTCTCCAAACGTCCCCCTGTCAGAAATGAGCTTGTATACGCAGAGAGACGTGCTCGTCACTGCTAACCACATGCAGGCTTAATTCAAATGATTACCCAACAGAAGTGCCGATCCCACGACTTCTCATCTCATCTCCCTTTGCTTTTTTTTTTTTTGGAGGCCGTGGTATTAAATTTCCTCAGCAGCTAACGTGGGGATTTAACCGACGAGAAAGACACAGGGAAGGATGGGAAGAGGAATGAAAAGAGGCAGTGAAGAATTGGCTGGAAAGAAAACTGTGTTCAAGACGCTCGTCTAATATGAGAGGTGGAGGGGGGGGGGGGGGGGAATACACACACACACAGACTCAAACATACCCAGCAGCATTTACATAGATGTAATGAAACAGAGAATCGGATGAATAATTGCCTCCATCCATCTAGCCTGCCCTCCCTTTGCCTTCCTCTTAAACTCCCCCCTCTCCCCTCGCCCCCTCCTTCCAGCATGCCACGCTGCTTGCCGCTGCAGCAGGGCAAGAGATGACATGTGGACACTCAGTGAATTGCCAATCGCCACCGAGAGAGAGAGAGAGAGAGAGAGAGAGAGAGAGAGAGAGAGAGAGAAGTTGGTTTGACGCATCCAGACTGCAACCATTGGCTTTTTTTTTCCTACATTAAAGATTAGAAAAAAAAGAACTGCAGAGAAGCACTACACTGAATACTGGATGCATCTCCCCCCCCCCCCCCCCCCCCCACCACCACCACACTCCCCTCTCCAAATCTCTCCCTCCTCACCCCTTTGCTGCTCTGACCCTCTCTCACGCTACCTCACCCTCGCCCTCCCTCTCACACATACTTTCAGCTCAGGAAAGAGAAATCAATAGCCACAAATTAATCATTCTGCCTTGGGCAGTCCAAAGGAGGAGGAGGTAGTGGGGGGAGGGGTGGGGGCGTTTAGAGAGCTACACAAAAGGTATTAAGAGCGATTTCTCCAGACGTTAAGAATTTAGGGATTTTGGAACCACACGCTCACACAAACCCAGACGGTAATGCTCGTTTCAGTGCAGTCGAGACCTGTAGTGGTCCTCCAGGTACAAGTCCAAGTACAAAAGTAGTAATACCACAGTGTAGAAATACACGCACGTTATTAGATAGAAGTTCACTCACTAGCTTCTTCCAGAGCTTTAAACCACAGATCTTCAATCAGTGGATGGACCTGGTTCCAGTGTAATTTCTTTAGGAAACTTCTGGTCACATGACAATAAATAGTGGAAGATAATAACCCCGTCTCCGTTTTCTGTCATCACCCTAAAAAAAAAACATTGCAAATCTACATTACAAATCCTCAATTTAAAAAAAGGGCTATCCGCGGAATAAACAACAATATTTAGGATGCAAGGTTCACTTCAGGATGAAGTGATAAGTGCAGCAAATGGAAATATGCACGTAAAGTACAACCTTAAAATACAGAAAACTCAAAATTGTACAAGCCAAGAAAAGACTGGTCCAGGAATGAGTCAGCATTTTTACGCTTCCAGTTCCCTCGTCTCAATGTCAGTGTGTTTTTGAATGTGATTGTGGTTAGATGACTGAAATAAGGTCTGTGGTGATTTTAATGTTTTGTTCTAGGATATAAAATTCATCACTAAAAACCCCTCTGGTGAATTTAGAAGCTTTGACGTGTCGTAAACAAGTGGTGGTGACGGAAAGTGACCGTGGTGTAGTTTGTCTATAGCGTAACGTTAGCTTTTTACTTCTAGTGATTGCATTCACGCTTCAAAAAGCCCCAAAAGTGGTGTTCATTGGTGAAGATTATCTTGCTGTTTGTTTGCCACAGAGATCATTTTTTTCTCTCCCATTGGCTTTTTGTGGAGGGAATCAGTGCGGCGCTAACTACAAAAATACGTCAGCACTCTTCCAGGTGAGCAATCCCGTATTCATCCGCCATGTAGCAGTCCTGCTACCTATCTCGAATCATTATGCTTTCATTTATTTTGTGTGTTTAGCACGAAGGACATGCGGATGATTTTGATGTCTCAGAGCAAATTGACAAACGGGAAAATGTGCCAAAAACATATTCACAAGATACATGTTGCTGTGATTGTGGACTGTAACTCAGGCATGTTGCTATGCAATGGATGGGGCCAGTTGTGGTCCAGTGTTGTGCTTCAGACAACACAGATGAGATTAGAGATGATTTTGGGAGTGAGGTCTTTTTCATGATGCTCAGCAGTCACTATTCATTCATGTTTTCCTTTTTTTTTGTTATGAGCATTTGGTATATCTTTAAAATGGCAGCTGACACTTCTCAAACTAAAAGTGGATAACTTTGTATTTTGGTGTCCAGATATATTACACTGCCTCACGCAATTCAATTTGTAATCGTGGGCATGAAGCAGCTGTCTCACAGTGCTGGAGTTTGCCTCTCCTGCTGATGTGTGACTGACTTACAGTATTGCACCTCAGAGAACTTACTGTAATTGGCAGAGATGGGAAAGGTGACTCTGAGCGTTTCATTTTTCTGATTCCTGAACCGTTATCTCTGCTTTTGAAATGGAGCTTGACTTCAGAGCTCAAATACCCTTCGGGTGAAATCAGCGTCGACGGAGCAGCTCCAGGCTTTGATGACATCAGACCCTTTGGCTCGGAGAGAGAGAGGTTCACCATCACACATATTGATCAGCCTGTCCGAAGCACTAGGACTCATGGGAATTTGTAAACTGAGTAATGTTTCCACTTGAGACATCCAATAGTACCCAAGATTTGTAATGTGGACATGAGATATTGTGTTTACAGTAAACCAGCATGAGTCACTCTCACAGGCGAACTGATATTCATCACTGTGTTTACCTCACTTCACCTTTATTGGAAACCGCGGCTCCGAGCTCGGCTTCCGTGCCTCTCGGTGCGTTTGTCTTTGTGCTAAGACTTTGTCATCTCTCCTCTATAACCTTATCTACTAAACTGCCCAAGTGTTGCTGAGGTCTGCATTTTTCAGGAACAAGAGGACGCTGATGGAATTATTTAAATTGAGGGAAACCTCTGTTCAAATTATTATTTGACAAAAGCGTATACAAGGATATTAATGTCTCATATACAAGATTAGCAGCATACTGGTTGCTTCATCTAAATTCTTATCTTTTGTCGACTGTTATGTTGCAGTAGTCAGTGAACATTTTTTTAAATATATTTTCTATTTGCATAATAAGAAACTCTTATTTTTTAATACATTTTTTTGCATTTCAAGAAGTTCGTTTTGGTTTTCATCAGCACTTTAAGACATTATACAATTTTCATTTTTATTTTAAGAAATTATAAATTTTTTTGCATTTTAAGAAATTATAAAGCTACAGATAGTACAGAAAATAGGCTAAAAATAAGATGAAATAATAAAGTATGGAACAGAGGAAAAGAAAAAATGACTGATTACATCAATATAAATGTTTAAAAATAGCAATTATGATTTGAATTTGTTTCTTTCCACACATTGATAGCGAGCAGAGGAGTTAAAACAGTTACTTAAAAGTGATGGAGTTAGCAACAGTTTGCAATGGACAGTTTTCCATTTTTAGTGTTGAATGACATGCAGTTCAAACTTCATTCAAATGATCAAATTCGGAACATGACGGTTGAGTTGTGGGGCGGAGATCCTGCTGCTTTAATGTACATTTCCTTGATATTCTGAGGTTCTTTAAGTTAAGGTTTGGTTCGTCTTGTTTGGCCATTTCATTGAGGACAGGAGAGGATGGGTCACTTGGCAGTGGTTTGAAATGCTTTAGAAAAGCCTCGCAAGATTTAAGTGTAAAAAAAGTGGGCTGAAAATGTCCACAACTTCTAATCTTGCATTAAAAAAGGGAGTTTGTTCCCCATCCGGCTGCTCTCTCGCCACTCAAAACACCAAGTACTTTGTTTGCCCGAGGAATAGGCCTCTCTTACTCTCTCACACATACTGTAGTACATACAGGCGCAGTGATGGTGGGAGTGATAACAGTGTTTTTAACAGACGCTTTTCAGAGGAGAGAAAAAAAACAGAAAAGGAGACGAGAGCATCGTACAAAAGGAGAGGAGGGCGAGAGTGTTAAGATTAATATCATATGCTGGGAGGAGGAGGAGGAGAGGGATGTTAGGGACCAGGCGAAAGCAAAGAGAGCACAGAGAAACCTTACAGGCTTCCTTATGAGCTCCGCGTAATGAAACCGGACTGAGGAGAGGAGTCACCGAGTAATTTCATGTTGTGAAAGATGAGGACACCACATGAACAAAAACCTTTGGAAGAGCACTGAATTATTAAAAGCTTATCACTAGATTTTTAGCTATAACCACCAGCTGACCTTCATATCCAGGATCCTAGAACCGCAGTGCAAATAATACTGCAAGCATTCCGTAAACTCCTAAATTAAAGTAAAAGTACAGATAACGTGAAACTAGACGACGCAAGCAATCCATTGGTACCAGCAGGTGGCAACCTACAGTTCTGCCGAATGAAGCCGATACGGAAGTGTCTTAAAACGTGCATTCTCTCTACTGACCAGCAGGGGGCGACTCCTTTGCTTGTAAAAAGAAGTCAGATTGTATAGAAGTCTATGAGAAAATGACTCTACTTCTCTCTTGATTTATTACCTCAGTAAACATTGTAAACATGAGTTCATGGTCTCAATCTCTAGGTTGCAAATTGGTTGCGAAAAAAACAAGATGGCGACGGCAAAATCAAAACGGCAGTCTACAAAGCAATGTCACGATAACTACCGTACATCCACTTCTTATACACAGTCTATGGTACCAACCATGTCATGCTAGCTTGTTGGAAAGGGAGCTAAAAACGCTACAATTTCGAATTTCGACATCAGATTGTTGTGACCTCTAAGACAATCACAGCCTCTCATGAAACTTTACAACCACAAACTAAGACCGAGGGCTTTCCTTGGTGTATTGACAATAAGGGGGTTTCTGAGAAGTTTCCAGAACAGAAGTGCTCGCCATCCAATCGCTAAAGAATGCAACTCTAGCATTGCATCTAAATGTCAAAGGTTTTTGATACCAAATCACAGCCTGAATTTTGTCTTTGGTGTTCCTCAAGGTCTTGGTGTCTTTACATGTAATTTGGAGGGATTTTGGATAATTTTGTATCAATTCTCAAGTGGTAAATAATTGTTAAATTTTGCATCAAAACTGTGGAACAAATGGTGTCAGAAATCACTGCAATGCATGGGAGCATGGGAATGGCCATATACTTCTATCATAACGTTCTCAGCCCTTTTACACTTTAAACATTTTAATACATTTTATTTCTGATTCTTCACCAGAACAACTTGACACGAACTACTGAGCTGCATCGCAAACTAATCTTCAGGTTCCCAGCTTTCAGTTGATGTACAACACGTATGTGGTATTAGCTATTTCACCCTAAAAAAAGACAGAAATGGGTCTGTGGGTCTCTTAGAGTAAAATAATCAAAAAGTACTACTCATGCAGAATAACCCCTTTCAGAGTGTTGTATTATTATATTACATATAGATACAATATAATGTGCATTGTTCTGAAATATAGCATTCAGCATGATGAGTATTTTCTAAGTATATTTTGATGCTATTTTTACTTAAACTTGTAACAGTATTTCTACACTGTGGAATACTTTGACTTTAAAACATTCACATAAAAGAAAACAAAAGAAAACTTTTCCGACATGTTTTATGTTCTTTTAACTTTCTGCTGTTTTGATTTGTGAGTCTGTTAGTTGTCTTTTTATGTGGTGAAAAGTTTAGGCTGCCGGAGTAAAAGAGATTTAAAATCTCGATGGGATTATCCTGGATAAATGAAGGTTGAATCAAATAAATCAAACAAAACGATGCAACTGTTTCTCACAGTGCAAGAGGAATCAAGATGAGGTCAGTCAGTCAAGAGAAGTTTGATCACCTGGAGTTCTCGTACTGGGCTTTGACGCTGAGATGGTATTTCAGTGAAGAAGGAAACACTGCCTCTGAAATCCTTCCCACTGTGTCTGAACTGTGACTAACAGAGTTGTGTTCCTCCGCCACCCTTTGAGCCCATAAAAGGGCCGAGAGCTCATTCCTGAACTTTAAAAAATCTTGCATAAGACCGTTGATCACACCGTTGGGATTTATCTCTCGAGGAGTTGGCAGCGGGCGACTGGACCTCTTTCTTTTTCCTCTCTCGGGGATGTGTAACTGAGCTTTTCTCCGGATGACGGTGACTTATCGTTCCATGTGTTATTAGCGAGAAATGGATCAAAAGAACATCCTGTTTTCGCTGCAAAGAAAGACTGACATATGAACATAAGAGTGAATCATAATCGCTGCAAATGTAGCCAACTGTAAAAAGTATCTCACTCCCCCTCTCAGAGAATATGATTATGACTCTAATATTCAGGACGGATTGATGCATTTTCAGCTCGTCATCTGCTCTAAACACACGAGTCGAGCTTCCTCAGCTTATTTTTGCTGCCGGATGAACATTCTTATTCTTTTAAGAGCAGCTGGAGAACTGCAACTCTGATGGCGTCTATCGGCACAATATCAACAGCAAGGATATATATCAGGTGGAATGACATGGCTCCAGATGCTCTGTGGGAATACATTGATACTCTACTGCAGAGTTCCTGAGTACTACGATACTACAATACATCAGTGCTGTGTATTACTACAGTTCAGGGAGTGAGCTGAGAGACTCGAAGAGTGATCAGTTTCACATTCTACAAGGTTAACGTACAAAATATTTGTATTAAAGTCAACAAAAATGCCATTTTGTGGTCTAGAAGTTTCTAATTTGCCTGACAAGTTGAAGTATTTTGGTCAAGGATGAATTATGTTTCCAAAGAACAACTTTAGGATCAAGAAGAGAAGTGGTCTCTTTATTTTGATTATAAGTACATGTGACGTGGTCAGACTTTGGACCTGGTTTCAAATTGGTAAAGTATCCGGATTCGTTAACATGACAGGAATCTGCAGTGGGTTAAGAAGTACTTTGATACTTTACTACTGGGTAGCACTGGGTAAAGTAGTACTGCATCATATCATGGAAGTGAATAGTGTGTTTTTATGTAAAAATAACTACAAGTGTTTCACAAATGTAGTGTAGTAAAAGGCTGAACACGGCGTGTCCCGACTTTAATACTACTACGAATACGACTACTACTTTGAGTAAGAACCGTTTTTCTGTGACTCCAGTGGTGGAAGAAGTATTCAACATCCACCTGCTGTACGCAGTCTGTTTGTGACTTAACCTTAACAAGGAGGTCAGGTCTGCAGTACTGTTGTGATATTACTGCTGGTGTTGGAGGATGATGTACAAACACTACGACACACAGAACAAAGGACAGAGAGAGAGATGTTCTCTTTTCATACAGCTACAGATAAAACTTGTTCATGTGACGGGTTTCATGCCAGCGTGAGATGGAGAAGGGAAGAGTAGGCGGGCGGACGGACACACAGCATATTTGGGTAGAGAGTGTGTGTGTGTGTGTGTGTGTGTGTGTGTGTGTGTGTGTGTGTGTGTGTGTGTGTGTGTGTGTGTGTGTGTGTGCGTGTGTGTGTGTGTGCGTGCGTAGCTGAGAGCAGCATTGAAGTGCATTTAACAGGCTGGGAGGGCGATCAGGACCCCCACCGACCTGCAACCACGAGAGTGAGTCAGACCCGTTAGCAGTCCTGATCATTCAGTTGAGAGATTACACAACAGTGCATTATGATAAAATGATCATTATAATAACACTCACCCAGCTAAACCTAGTCCGATACTGCAGTCCTACTGTTTTACACTGACAGATGTTTCCATTATTTTGTCCACATCATTTATGTCTAAATAACCAACAGAAACTGAACAGAAATGATTCGTTTGCATTACGCTACTTGAGCTGATTTATCTGTCTAACACGAGCTGTTTCAGCTTCTTAAACATAAAAGATATTTTAGCTTTTATCACAAACGAAAAATAGGACTCAATTTCCTCTTCACCCAAATCACACATTTCACAAAATCAGTTTTGATCCTGAAGAGTTTTGAATCGACGAAATAAACAGCCGGAGGAGGAACAGAAGCTGAAGCTCTTCAACCAATGAAGATTTGAACACAGGGAGTTTGGGCTATTTTGCTTCCAAACACGTCTTCTTTCAGACTAGTGGAAAGAAAACATCCAAAAGGTTTTATTTTACTACTTTGTGTATTTGTGTCTGTAGATTTCTCATAATTTCACTAAAAGTTACCATTAGACAATTAAACATGACCATTAAACATTACATGTTCAGAATGAAACATCATGACGCCGTAGACTCACAGCACAGATGTGTCCTTTGACATTTGAGTATTTGACCATATTACCCATCATGCCCTCTTCTTTCTGAGTGTTTCGTCCTCTTTGACTCTCAGTGTCTCTTACCCTCTTCATTTACATTTACATTCGATTTTAATTGACGCCACTGATCCAAAGTGATTCACACTTAGTGAAGACGTGGATGGTTGGACGACGTGCTCAAGGGCACTTTGACAGAGTGCATGAATTTAAAGACGCAGGCTTCTGTTAATCTTCAGGGTACAGCGGAACACAGTTTAGTTTGATTTAGTTTAAATCAGAGTTACTGGCACCACCGGAAAGACATTTTCATCCAAACTTGGTTTGTAATTGGCACAAGTCTGAAACTTATTGCTCAAAATGTGAACCTTTGCAGATTTACACAACTTGTATTTTTGGTTGTTCATTTTTATGACAAAAAGTTAAAAAAGTTAAAGATTAAACTGAAAGACCACAGCTTGTAACTCAGTTTAACGTTTGGAAATATAATTTTTTTCAACAAAACACCACATAAAACAAAAATAACAATCCTGTAGGAATAACTAAATCCAGCTCCAAAGTGCAATTCTCTTGAAATTTGAAAACAATGTGAAACGATAAGTTGATTAATTGATTAGTCGATCAGAGGAAACGTATGTGCAAATACTTTGCTAATTGTTTAAAACATTTTTGAAGAGAAGATTACGACAAAAATTAAAAAGAGTTTTTTGTAATTTCAACATATTTAGCAGTAATTTGAAGAAGTCACTTTGGACTTTAGTCTCATAAAAGATCGAATGATGAATCCCTTGGTTGAGACAATAATTGATAACAATATTTTCATTAGTTGTCGCCGTAATTTACAGTTTTTTTTACATCATCCAAAACGGTTTCTTTAAAAATTCCTGTCTCATCAGTCCATATAAACGAGCTGTTTTAGGGACGTAACCTGGAAAACCCATAAGTCAAATGACAATAATCACATATAAATAACTCACGGTAAATTGTTCATCTCTCTCTCTCTCCTTTCTGCTGTATTCTTGCAGCTCCCTCCATCATTCCTCCTGACAGAAATCGTTATGATCTGGTGAAACAGCTGTATCGACTGCCTTTGATTTGTGAGCTTTTATAGTCGCCACTAAAAGCACCCCCCCTCAGATCTGTCCTCAAATGTTCCCGCCGTTATTGATGGCGTTTCGGAATCCAGTTGATTTAAATAAGAGTGCTGCACGTTTCATAAGATCAATGTGCAGCTGTTTTACGGGGGATATTTATGACGCCCAGGAACCGTCCCGCCATGCTCACTGTGTAGATTTTGCGCTGATATCATGAGCTCACTTCCAGGGAATGTGATGTAAATCATAAGGAAAAGGCCGGCAGCGGAGGTCAAATCATTTAGGGTTTCATCGCAGCGAATGAGCATCAGCTGCAACTTCATCATCACCGGTGCAGAGAGGCGAACAATCCAGTTCAGCGCTGCGGCCCGTTTGTTAAACTGAGCTGAGTGGAGTCTGATGTTTCACAGGTTGTGGATATAAACCTGAGGTGAGCAGGTTCTGAAGTGACGCTTTGTTCTCCAGAGCACAAAAAAGGGGGCATTACATCACCCTTGTTTCTAAGCAACACTAAGTTAGCCAACAGCTATCTGATTAGCGTCAGCTAAGCTAAATATAAATGATATTAAAGATGTTATGAACAGGGAAAGACATCAGGCCTCATTCACTAATATGCACGTAGAAATGTTCCTACTTTGTGCACATTCGTGCAAAATTACGGTCAGATTCATGACATGAGAATTGGATGATTTTGTTTTTACGACCGTAAAATGTTGACGGCAAAATTGCAGATCTGTAGGCTTTAAAACGGGAGTCCACGAACCAATGGACGACGTCACGATGACTACGTCCACGTCTTATATACAGTCCATACTCCGATGTATGACAATAATTGATGAGGATGAAAGGGCGTCAATTTCGTAGTTATTTAATACATTTGGCCAATGCATTCGTACATGTTTTAATGATTGCATTATCAATGCATTGATTTAGTTGATCAATGCATTATCAGTTAAAAAGTGCGTTTGTGTGCCCTCGACATTTGTGCGTCCCCACCCGTCTGAGGCAGTTCTAAATTAGTACGAACAAATACAGGTTCAACCTCAGATGTGTGTGTTCACACTGTTTGTGAATGGGACCCTTTGATCGAGCCGTTTAGTTGGCGAGGAGGATGTTGGTTCAGAGAGCCGATGTCGGCCTGAACTTCAAATACACTGACAACCTTCTGGGAGTTTTTCCTCGCATGCTGCATCCTGAACGAGGATGCGTGTAAACATTTATTTATTCATAACATCATAGTCAGTGTCCTTACGTGCTCTCGCTGTTCCACCTCACAGCAAACATGTCTGCACGTCGAATTTGTGTGGGCTGAGGCCGAAATTGTTTAAAATAGAGTTTGAGCAGCAGGATGCGTAACAAAGACTTCTACACTTACAAATGTGTAAGTGTGTGAAAGCTTTTGTGTTTATCTTGAGCTGTGTTAGTGTAGATCTGACATCTGGATTAGAAAACTGTATAATGGAGGTTAACATGGCAGCCATGAGCACAAACCTCCCCACTTTGTTGCATGTAGAGCTGAAACAATTAGTCTATTAATTAATGAAACTGAATCTCTCAAGAAAAAGAACGATCTTGATAATCGTTCAAGTAATTTTTTCAGCAACATTGCCACAAATTCAAAGGTTGAGGCTCCTCTAATGTGTTTCTTTCTGTCTTCCGTGATTATAAAGTGACGATTTCAAGGATAGAAATACTTTAACTTGTGCTCTGTGGAATTGTTTGGGGCATATTCTATGACACCTAATGGATCAAACCGTTTACTAATTCATGTCGATAAAACAGCAGATTAATTGATAATGAAAATAACTGTTCGTCGCAGCCCTGCATGCATATCATCCCCCATCTCTCTCTCCCCTCTTTTCATTTGTCATCTCTTCACTGTCCACTATCATGAAATGAACAAAGGAAAAGAAAAAGCAAACTGTATAACGTGGAATTTTTTGAATGGAGGAACAATAACCGCCATGTTTTCCATTCGTAAATGGTGTTTCCCAAACTGTTAGCATGTTGCCGAGTTCCTGCCGGTCCAGTAATTCAGGTCTGAGGGATTACGGTGGAGGTTTGTTGGAGTGCAGCGCTGTGCTGCAGAGAGGACGCTTTAGGTCCTACAGCGGCATGGCGGGTCCACCTGATGGTTAGTTTAGCTCAGTCTTACAGCTCTGCCTCCTTCCCAGTCAAATAGAGGCCATAAAAAGCATTACTTCCCTTTTTCCTCTCAGTTTTTAGAGGCCCCAAGTTGCTACTGACTGCACTCGTGCTTTGTCTTTCTATGGCCCCTAAAGGCCCCTTCACACTTTGAGATTTTGGGCAGTCTGAGATGAACGTTGACAATGGAGAAAGAATCGCGGAGATCGCGGGTTTGGCTGCCCAGACCCTGTCGATGGCGGTTGCCGGCGTCCGCGGTGTACGTGCGTGGTGTTCCGGTTGCGAGTGCAGAAAACGCGAGTGTGCCGAGGCTTAGAGTGGGTCGGTATTTATAGGAGTGTGGCCGGAAGTGGGCGAGTGGCTGAGGCGTGGTCCTGCTCCTGAAATTCAGCTGAGTTTTATTTCCAAAAATTGTCACACTGTGGCTGCAGCCACGACCCAGCTCTACAAACCAGTCAATCTTGTAATTTTCATAGTTTTACACAGATAGGAAGTAGAACCTGTTACTGGAATGTTATGTAGTGTTGCTGTTACTAAACATTTTAATATGGAGAGAAAGTTGAGCTCTGTTTTCCATTTCTCCGTGTTAACGAGCTCTTACTCACGCTCCTCCAGTCGATTGTCTTTCTCTTGACTGAGTCGGGCCATTTTCCTAAACTGGCGTCAATTCCTCTTTGACTCATTTTGCTTTCGCCTGCAGCCAAACTGCATCCATCAGTCCGCATTTGCATTGTTCTACTGACTGTGCGTGAGTTCGTGCTGCCAGTAGATGTGGTTTCTCGGTCGATTTTGGACAAAGCCGTACTCCAGGGATGGAACAGCCAAATACACGGTGAAGCAGGAGATTTAACTGAGCTTTCAGCAGCACATTTTAAACGAGGTTTCCAAAGACTGGGGATCACAAATAGATGTAAACCAGTTTCCTCCCGCGGAGCCGATTACATGATTGTGATTGGCGTAGGTGAGGTGTTGTTTGCTTGGCCGGCGTTCTGGGAATGCCTCTCTCTTCTGAGGAACTGGACAGCTCTCGCCCGTCTGACCAGAAGGCTGTGACGCACTCAGCTGTAACACCGCTGACTCACTGCTCCCCGTTCCTGGATCTGTGAAATCCCATCCTGCCCTTCATCGACGGTTCCTGCGTCGCTCAGTGACCTCGCATGTCCCGGTGTGTCCACACGTCTCGGCTGAGGCACAGGCCAGGAGAGATCCCTCCCACTCCCTCTGACTTGAGCTGAGGAGGGTGATGCTGCTCGTCTTTGTGAAATACAGACAACTCACAGAGAAGCAAAGAGAGGAGGCCTGTAAGACTCTAAAGCAAGACAGGAGAAAGGAATATCCGTACATCTCTCAACGCCTGGTACCCTGCGGCGTCCCATTACCTGAACCTCTCATTGATTACACCACTGACAGATTAACGTCAAATGTTTGTGTTCAGTCAACGAACGCAGTTCAGTGGAGCGACAGCCAACGATGAAAAAGCTGAGCTAGCGTTGATTTTCTTTCAAATTTGTTGACTTTCATACATCATTGTTATCTCAGCCAGGAGGATCATGAGATCATTTGAGTGCGTGAGTGAGTGTGCAGCTCTGTGTCTGCCCACGGCTAATCTCACGTTCTGCCGCAGCAAACTAGCATAATATCTTTGCTATGCATTTACGTCTGCATGCTCAAGGACCTGCACCACTTGTTTGGGGGGGGGGGGGGGGGGGGGGGGGGGCAGTTTGCTCAATAGACTTGAAGCCTAAATAAATGCTTCAAGTCGCAGTTACTTGAGGCGGAGCTGCGACGGCACAGAGCCGGTGCAGATATCTGCGTAGACTCTACTGAGTGCACTTATTGAAGTAATAGAAGAGCTGCAGGCAGAGTAGGAAGTCGACAGATTGGAGGACGAGAGGCGACAGACCCGCTCCCACATATTGCTCCAAAACACTTTGTACAAAGAGAAATAATAATAATCATGTCTTCCAACTTAAATGACCATGACCCGATCTGAAGCCCTACGACATCATTTGTTTCCATAACTGTTACAAATCACTGTTAAAATCAGGTTTATAATGCGACAATGATGGCTACTGTTAATGTTAAGGTTTAGGCACAAATACTTGGTTCGGTTTAGGATCATAATTTGGGTTAAAGTGACCACTTTGTTAATGTTAGGGGAGCTTTGTTGACTGATGGTAAACGGTAAACATACAGCGATTTAAGTCTGAGGTTTCATGGACACATCCATCCAGCCGACCTCCTCTGTATGCAAACGATGTCGCTCTACAATAATCTCACCCGACTTCCTCCTTTGCTCCCATCACAACTACTCAGGCTTTGTCAATTAAACACACGGCATGTTGTTTTGGGGCACTTGCTGAAACGACTGATGCGGTCATCTACCTTCCCAGGAGGAGAGTCTCTTAAATAAATAAAGCAAAAACACGCAGGTCGTATGTTCTGAATCACAATATTACTGGTTTCTTGAAACAAACTTCGTTGCTTTTCTAAAATGCATGTTGGCTGCCACCCCCTCGAGACCTGGAACTTGTATTTAGTTCCACCTCATGAGCAGTTAAGGGTCAGGAATTCGCCCGGAAAGAGGAGGGCAATACAGTGGGAACAATGCACATTACGTTTCTTCACAGTATAAAAACAGGAGGCTATGAATAGTGATTGGAGGAGAAGAGTCGAGAAAGCAGCGAGGTGAAACGAATATGATGGAGGGGTTTCTAGCCTCCCTACGGGTTCGCTGCTCCTTTGGTGGTGGATGTCTACCTCCCTTCCTACTTCTTCTCCATCAACACATCATCTCAGGAGTAAACAGACCCGCAGACCTTTGCAGCAGCTCTCAGACAGACGGACATCACGGCGTTCAGGGGCAGAAAGGATCGGCTTTGTTTCGGAGCCGAGCCGCGGGAGGTCAAATGACTGTCTAACATCTGTCAGTCATCCTCCAACGAGCCGAAACCTGACGGCACCTCGCAGCCTCCATTAGTCTGCCTCCCACATCACCTACAGCTGCTGTGTTACTTACCTGCCAACTTCTCCACAGACTGCAAGATACATCTTTATTTGCAAAACTGCTAATATTGTATTCTACTTGGTTCGTCTTTTCGCACCTTTGCAGCATTAAAGACAGAGAAATGAGTGCTTTCCATGTACCTGTCAAATGTATACATTTTTTGAATTTATTATTATATCTCTAAATCCCTCTCTGTTTCTCTTCCGGTAAAACGTTTCACATGACTCATCCTGCACTCGGGGGTGTATACATAAATACATAAATTATGTCCAATCAAATGCGATCTGGAGAATCCTGCTAACCTCACTCATCAGGGAAACCAGAACTTCAGGGTTTTTGTTCCAGAGGTAACAATAAATCGATCCAAATAGCTTTGACATTGTAATAAAGTTTTTAGCGGCCTTCAATAAACATTGTCTCATGTCACGGCTCTGTGGGCGAGACGAGGGGTTCATTCAGACATGTCTGTACAGCAGGACTAAGACTAGATTACAACTAGAAGCTGAAAAGAAAAGTTTCATGGATGAGAACCAAAACCTAATTTCTATACGTCTCTTTGTAGTTTGTGTGTCTTTGTGGTAATGTTATTTCTCTTTGTAGTCATTGTGTCACTTTGTGGTCTCTGCGTGTCTTTTTGGAGCGGTTAGTTGTTTTGGTCTCTTTGTAGTCTTTTGTTTCTCTATATAGTGGTTTTATGTTTCTTTGTGGTCATTTTAAGTCTCTTATAGTTGGTTCATGGCTTTTTGAGTGACATTTTGCAGGTGATAGCCAGGAGGGCCACCTGGTCCGTGCCGGGTCGACCCTTTCAGTAATCCATCCATCCATCAGTCTACACGACGCTTCACATTCTCACATCCGGTGTAGACGGGAAGTTATACGACAAAATGATGATGGATGATGATGGCTGGAGGTTTGTCTGGACATTAGTTTACCTTGTATACATTTCTAAAAAGGGAATTCGTTCATTTGTGTGTTTTCCTCCACCTGAGTGAAGGCAAACAGGCATTCATGGAAGGTTCTAGTGCATTGACCAGTTTGATCAGATGCCTTTTTAAATTATTTTAAAAGGCTCACTAATTCTGTTTCACTTTACGACACATCACATGACTTAAACTTAAGATGCTCCACCTGCCATTTCACTGTGTCTTTAAGTCTTCACGCAACACGTCTGCAGCAGCACTGACATGAAAAAAGCATGTTTTCAGAGGCGGAGAAGCTACATCTGTGTTGTCTGGTGTGTGCGTGTGTGTGTGTGTGTGTGCGTGTGTGTGTGTGTGTGCGTGTGTGTGTGTGTGTGTGTGTGATGGGAGAGGGGGAGACGTATGGGCCACCCTGCCTTAGCGGGGTCATTACCAAGATGAATATAGTGATTATAAGGATGAATAAGGTGTGATTATGAAGATGAATAAGGCGATTAGGGCTCTTGTCGCTGCTGCTAGGGCAGCTGTTCATGGGGGGGGGGGGGGACATGTCAGCGTGTAACATGCGTGAACCCATTACCTTTTCAACCACAGGGGATTTATACGCACATACATATACATGCATGCACATGAGAGTGCTGCAACGCCCTCTGTGTTCATTTGTGCTGCTAAATGGCCGGTGCGTGCCATCTATCTCTTTCCATTGGCTGCTCGGTGCTATAGTCCCGCTTATGTGTTTGACCCGAAAGGACGCGGGCACACCTGCTGTGTGCAGCGAGCACGAGCTCGCAGGCTGCCGTGCCGGTACTGTAGCAGCAGCTGACCAATGCTGCATGCTGTGTCACTGAAGCCGCTGTGTGTGTCCAGGGGTTAAAGACACCTCACCGCCGGCTCCGTCCATGTGATCCTCTCCCATCCCAGGTAGCTATATCCATGGCAACCGGTTCTGATGTCCACATGGCAACGGCTGCCGTAGGGACTGAGGATGGAGGTGGGAGGAGGAGGTTGTGGGCGAGGGGAGAGGAGGAGAGGGTTTCTGGATGCTGACGCACTCGGCGGCTGCCTGGAAAGTTTTTGAGAATGCCGCCCACTGACGAATCAGAAGTGGGCTTGAATCTCTCTCTCTCTCTCTCTGTCTCTCTCTCTCTCTGTCTCTCGCTCTCTCGCTCTCTCTCTCTCTCTCTCTAACTCTTTTGAAACGGCACCTCCTACTCAGTCAAGAGTCCTCCTGAGCCCCCTGCATCACCCCTCACTCCATCCTCCCCTTCCCATCATGCACCTCCTCCGTGTTTGTGTCTCATCAAACCTTTGTCTCTGTCTGGAGCGCTGTGGCAGCTGTGATCATGTTGGATTGCTGTTTGAGGGTTTCGTGTGTGTGTGTGTGTGTGTGTGTGTGTGTGTGTGTGTGTGTGTGTGTGTGTGTGTGTGTGTGTGTGTGTGTGTGTGTGTGTGTGTGTGTGTGTGTGTGTGTGTGTGTGGGCAGGCCTCACCAGGGTGTCTCTCTCCTCGGGCGTCCAGGAGGGATTCGTCCGGTTCTTTCCACCCTGCACATATGTACAGTGTGATGACAGCCGATGCGAATACGATGGAGAGACAGAATCGTTATTCACGCACCCTGGGAATGCAGCCCGTTCTCATTCCCAGGGCGCTAAATACCGATGCTTTGTCACGCCCTTCGCCGTCTGATACCGACGCATAAGTAACCCTTTATTATTTGTATAACACAGTTTTTCAAGTAACTACAATGTAAATCCATCGGTTTCCTTATTAGACGCAACTGCTCTGGAAGACAAGTGATGGATATGAAGATGTAACATTCCATAAAGGGGGAAGATGTGGTCGTCGGATGGGTCAAACAAACACAGGACTTTCAACCCTTCGGTCCAGTCTTGTTTATTTATTTCACATTATTTAGGGTCAGTGTCCTTAGAGGCTCTATCAGTGAACATATGTATCTTAGCTGGAAGTGTCTTAAAATCTCCATTTGCAAAACACAAACAACACAAGTTGACAATTCAGTGGCTATGAGGTAACCTCTTAGCACAGAGCGAAGGTGTGCAACACTACCTTCCTTGAAGGTAGTGTTGCACACGAAAAGGGAAGAGAATGAGTGAAAGAGTGAAAAAAAGAGAGCGTGCGTCAGGTGGGCGGGATGGTCGGTTTTGGAGAGTTGCAAGTTTGTAACTGATGTATGTGGAGGTGTGTGCAGTTATCATGTGGCAGCCTGGTGTGTTTTTTATTTTTGCACAGGATTTAATGAAGGTAAACAAAGCTGACGGCCGTGCGTAATGGCATTGCACTCTGACGTGGCACTTCTCAAATCGGAGGCTGCGGTTTCATCAACATCTCTGTCCTGCTGTCCTCCTGGGGTTTGATGGATTGAGGGAGAAGCGGTTCATACAGTGCTACATCGGTGTGTTAAGTTTGGGAGATTGGCAGCGGAGTGATGCGGCGCCAGAAACACGTGTGGTTCTGGACCGTCTATTCTCAGCACATCCCTTCAGACCCAACTTCCACCAACAACATTATTCTTTGCGTTATCTCGTCAGCATTAACCTCCCAACTTTGCACCAAACTAGCAGAGTGCTGCTTGCGCTGGTCGTTGCCACAAGCACCTCTTACAAATAGCCTAATGATTCATAAAAAGAGAACATGACCAATGATAGTTATTGCACAAATAACAATTAGCACGCAAGTCACTTACAGAAAGCTTCAGCGTAACACTTTCATGACCTCATTTAGTTTGGTGTGAGTCAAGGTGGGAGAAGTTGCCTTAAAACTTGCAGGAAGTCCTCCACAGCAGGCCAGAAACTTCCCACTCAGAGGAAGATGGCCAGAGAGAAAATGAGGGTTTACTTTTCCTGTTGCTGCCTAATAACCAGGAGCCAGGGGCCATGCTGGTGGTAGCAACAAGCAGAAGAAAACCCTCTTTTAACCAGTCAACACCTAAACCTTGGAAGGCTTCCTCATTCAGCAGAGCTCAGCCTCAGCTGCCCTGCGCCTATATGTGAACATCCGCCAGGGGAAAGCTTCTCTTTTCCTTTTATAAACACCAATAAAGAGCAACACAGCGACGTCACCGGCCCAGGAATAGCTTCTCCCCGTGGTTATGGGTTCGCCGCTGACCGGATAAACCCTCAGGAGCAGACCCAGAGCCTCGCTGTGGTGGGCAACCATAAATCTACCCCCCACAACAACCCCCTTCTCTCCACTGCACTCCACTCTTGAGTGCTTCTCTGTCTCTGCAGGCTCTGTGGTAATGAAGTGCTTTATGGCTGCAGAGGATTGGGGGGGGGGGGGGGGCTAGCCCACAGCTCATTCCCACTGTAGGGGGGCACAGCAGTGACTGGGCTGGTACTTGATTATTATTATTACACTGTTCAGTCAGGCACCGTCTGCATTTCAACACGATCCTAAAACCTTGTTCTCGACGAGGGTTTAGAGTTCAGACGGTTCTCATTAGTTGTCTTTAAATGGTCTGAAGCCCTCTGAGACTCGAACAGTGATTAAAGGCAACACAATCACAAGCTTGACTCACTGCCCTTAATGTCGGGGAGAACATGTTTTCACCTTGTTAGCTAATTCTTCCCATCATAATGTTTGTCTTTAGAGAATTAAATGCCAGAAAATGAACAAAACCTTTGCCTTCTTGTATTCTAATATTAAAACCCGACTGAATTCTGCTGCGAACCAAGATGTTTGAACAGCATTCAGCACACTTTTTTGCAACATCGCACAATAGATCAGGGATGTCAATGTCAGTCTGTCAGTCAGGTCTGAAATATTTAATATTTTCAACAACAACGATGAAATGTTATGAAATCTCCCATAACTTTGGTGTTCATCTGACTTTTCAACCAGCTTCATCATCAAGTCAAAGTCCCAATTACCTGTTAAATCAACTAAATGACATGACGCCGCCAACATGCTCGGTACAGCTGAACAGAGCCACTGTAGACTCTTTAGTCCTGTTTTTGTGTCAAGTGCACAAATCCTGATTCACGTGGCTGTAATTGAACAGTTACCAAAACATTTGGGATCTTTAAAGCCCTTAAAAATGTCGCTCTCCTGCCTCTTTCTGTCAACTAAATGTGAAAACGGGCAAAAGCAAGACACAGGTTCCGTGTGACTTTAAACACGGAGGCCTTTAATCCGGCGCTCTGTGCTGAAAGTGTTGCTCAGTGAATACAGGTGTTCCTCTTCAAGTGCTAAGTGTTTTGACCCGCTACACACCTGAGCCTCCGGTAGCAGCTCTCCATTCAACAGCCAAAGATCCTAATGGCCAGACGGCGCTCTCCACGCCTCGGCCCCGCGCTCACACTCACGTGGGGAGGTCTCCGAAATGAAAATGCCATTATAAAACATTTACCATCCTGCTGAGTTTACATGTCTGACAAGAAAAGGACCGTTTGGAGCGGTTCAGTGTCACATAAATCTTTCAGCACGCTAATTGAAGTGGTTCCCCCAACAGGCCACTCTCCACAGCTGCTATTACAAAATCGCACAACTGCGGATGGGACGGCCAGCTGGAAACCAAATCTTACACCCACTTGATAACGTAGTTAAGACACACACACACACGGTGCTCTGTGGGCTTGCCGCTGCTGCTAGTTTGCTCAGACAGCTCCACCGGGAGCGTGCGACGTAGTCGTATGTAAACGCAAGTCATCTTTCTGTGAAATATGCTCCGAGAGGCGGCACAAGTGTGTGCGCGCTCCTCATCTGGAAACAACTTATTTAGAGCTCATTTAAGCGGGCAAGTTGAAGAGGAACACGGTGTTATTTCCAGCAGCAGCCTGGGGGAGTCGTTGCAGGAGGTGGAGGGGTTACACCTACAGCATGCACCAGCTCACGTCTGACAGCTGGATTGCTACAGCTAGCTGCCGAGCATCTCCACCAACCAATGTTCCCTCTAAGCTGCGCGCTTGAGCAATCGCGCACTGCTCGCACATTCTCAGCGCACAAGAAAATCTATGCAGCGCATAAAATAAAATTCAACATAAACGTATTAATTAATATCTAATATTAGTCCTAATCTTATCTAATCAATTAAACCAATAATAATAATAATAATAATAATTTTGTTTTCTGTACTATTTTGCAACGTAACTCCGTGAGTGACAGGTGTCCAGCCAATGATACGATTCGGTTCACTTACGCTACGCAGCCAATCATAGCATTGACACTATTGCCCTGCCCATTCGCGCCGTGCAGGTTAGCTAGCTAACAACAGTGCGGCGGAGTTACGAGACGCAAATGCTAACCCCTTATCATGGCGAAACGAACGGGCAGCGACACATCCACTCACCAAGCCATTGGAAAAAAGAAATGTGGTTCTTTTAAGATGGAATGGCTGTCGGAGATCTCACAGCTTGTGGATATTTGTGCTACATTTCAAGCTTCCAGTGCAGATTGTGAAAGAGGATTCAGTTTAATGAATCGTATCAAAACAGCATCCAGAAATCGTCTTGAAGTGGCACATTTGGACCAGCTGATGCGCATAAAGTCAAAGCAAGAAGCAGACGAAGCCATCAACCTGGACAAAGTGTACAACCATTGGAGAAGTGAGAAGGACAGACGTGAAAAATAAGGTAAAATTTAAGTCAGATTTGTGCATATTCTAGTGACATTTATTAAGATTTTTTACTTATGGATATTAATCATTAAATGATGTTACTACTAGATAATTTATGGGTAGTATAAATGATAATAAAAAACTGAGTAATTACATATTTTACAGACAGAGTTACAGGAATTTACACTGTATCACAAGCTACAGCACACGTCATTGTGCAAAATGTGAATGTTTTAATGTGAACAAAATGTTACGTCTGAAAGGTGTATATGTATCATTTCTTCCAGAACAGGACCCTCACACAGGCCACAACAGGACCTCACACAGGCCAAAGCAAGACTCTTCCCATGGCCAAGCAGGACTCTCACATAAAACATACTACACATCTCATGAACAACAAGATTTTTGTCTTTTTCCTTTAAAGTTTGTCAAATCACTTATATTAAAAGTAAACTAGTGAAAATTGCTGCTGTAATTTGATTCTTTTAATAAGCCATGTAACTTGCTATGATCCAAGGTTTTGAACAGGTGTGATACTGGTGTGTGGCCACAGCGTGCACATCTGATGTTGCTCACAGTGGTCCTCAGTGTGCTCAGGGAGCTTGTGTGTATGCCCAGACACATGAAAAATTAGAGGGAACATTGCCACCAACGCTTCGGCGGATTACTGTGAGCTTCATGCCACCGCGCTAGTTAACAGAGATCACCTTCCAGCTGATTGGAACGAGCTCTCTAATCTCCTTTAGCTTTGTGTCGTATATCAGAGCATTGAGTTCAAAACTGTGCAGGGCCGTTGAACTCTGGAGGGCTTTTTCATGGCTCAGCAATTACTGAGGCCTAAAACTGATTCCACCTCCCACTCCATCTTCCCTCTCTGTCCTTCAAAACCTCTCTGTTCGCTGCCCTTCCTATATTTATCCCTCCTCCTCTTTCCCGCTGCATTGTCTCCCTGCTTTAGTCAGAACTAAACATGGAGAAGCAGCGTTCACTTTTTCTGCTCCACATATCTGGAACAAAGTCCCAGAAAGCTGCAGGTCTGCTGAGACCCTCAGCTCATTTAAATCAAGATTGAAGACTTTTCTGTTTGCTGCTGCCTTTAATTGAACCACATTCAATTCATATATTCATCAATTTCCTGCATTTCTGCATTTTACTACTGCATTTTATTTCTTACACTGTTCTTAATTGTTTTTAAAATCTCCTTTTCTTTTGCCTTATGTTTTGATGCTTTTAATGGTTTCATGTGACGCACTTTGAATTACCTTGTTGTTGAAATGTGCTATACAAATAAACTTGCCTTGCCTTGGTTGTGTCTGTATATGCAGCCTCGATTTTGCATTTCTTTATTATTACTTTGCTGTGTTCAGGACGTTTCTGGGCGTCAGCCTGGCAGTGGATGAGCAACATGCATCCAAGAGGAAGCTATACCCCAAAAAATGCAACAATAGCGAGACAAAAGTCCAAGGGGACAAAGCTTGTTCCACAACAAGAGTGAGCCTGAGGTCGGCTTTCGCTTTCACCGCCGCATGTGATGCTGCAGGTGACACACTGCTGGGCTGTGGTCTTGCAAGCACGGAAAGGCCGCGTGCGCTTGAGAATGTTGCATTTACAAACAGGAAGAGACAATTCCTGCATAGCGTGCATTCAAACCTCCACTGAAAACGCACATTAATTCTCATCTTCTTGCACTGATTTTCTGAGTTTTGCTCCACGTTTCGGTGGAAACTCGACATCGAGACAATCAAAACAAACATCTAAATACACGAGTCTCTGAACAGGCGGCGGCGGCTGCCGGCCCGCAGGTAGCTGCGACACAAATCCTGCACGCAGGTGGGAGAGCGGATCGAAGGCGCTTTGATGGCTCTTTTTTTCCAGGTGACACTCTGTCTAATGTCTGAGTGGTCATCACCGGGGGGGTCCTCTCTCTCTCTCTCTCTCCACTGCATGTGGGCCATTCACAAAGTAATAACCGCGCCCCGCTGTGCCCATCATGCCTCACTGCCAAAACCTCCTCGGCAACACCTGGCACCATGGCAACCAACACCTGCTCGCCTAATTAGAGGGACGCTGGAGGGAGAGGAGATGAAGAAGTTAATGAAAACGCTAATCTGGTCCAATCAAACGCCCAGGCATCTGCCTTCCTCGCTGTAGCAGCAGGTCGCGGTAATGGCCGCCTTATGGGCGCCTCCCCCGCCACGCCACCTTGAGTGACCTCATTCAATTCAATTCAATTTATTTTTGTATCGCCCAAAATCACAAATTACAAATTTGCCTCAGAGCGCTTTACAATATGTACACATTTGACATCCTCTTGTTCTCATCAATGCCAAAACGCCGCCGAGAGGCTGCAAATAGAGGAGAGCGGACAGCAGGAAGTGGGAGGGCGAGGGGATGCCGGCGCGCCGCTTCCTGGATGGACAGAGAAGCCGGGCCGGGCGAGGTGTCAGCCAAATGAAGGAGCATTAAGAGATGAGGTTTCCCAATGCACAGCAGCTGGAGCGGCTCCAGGTCGCACCAGCTGCGCTGCTCTTGTTCACAAGCCGCCACCTGCTGCCGGAGAGGCCCTGGCGCTCAGAGGAGCATCTCCTGGTCTGTGCGAGAGACATTTTAAGGGTCCTCTATGAACTGTGCTGACAACATATAGGAACTTGCAAGCGTTTTTGTGAGTTACTACAAAAGGTATAAGTTTGTGTCATGTTGGTGTGTTTTGTGTGTGAACGTCACTGAACTCTTTCTGTCCCCCCCCCCCCCCCCCCCCCCCCAACAGGAAACCTCAAAGGGATGTGTAAACAGATAGACCACTTTCCTGAGGAAACTACGAACTACGAAGCGGACCCGTCTGAGTACTTCTTACGTGAGTCTCCCTCTTTTCACACATATCAATCCTATTTGCACATCAGATTTTGCTGCTGAAGTTGTGGAGCCCCCCCCCCCTCCATCCCCCACACAAAGTTCTCTGGATATATTCTCAGACTACTTTTAAAATCTGTCCCACTTTGAGCTCCGTGTCAGACCGGAGCCAGGAGCGGCTCTTGGCCCGTGTGTCACTGGAGGGCCGGCCGGGCTGAGTCCTGCCAAGCAGCTCGTCTGTTTTTACTGCCTGGCTGTGTGTAACACCACGTGCAGTGTTACAGTGGGCTGTGTACCCTGTAAACACAGCCCATTGATTTCTGCTCTCTTTCTCTTTGTGCAAGCAAGACAGAGATGCTTGTCCAACTCATTTGCCTGCTAATCCTAAAAAGAATCACAACAACGACTCGGAGCTTGTGATGTACTGTTACTATCGCCAGCTCAACACTCTCTTCTGATTGGCCGATTTGTGTGTTTGAGATGCTCATTTGTGAATAACAGACTCCTGAAGTCAGCGAGTTAAACAGCAACATCTCGAGTTCAAATTTAAAGTTTGTTTTATTTAATGTTTGTTTCATTACCGGTCAAAATGAATATGTGTTTATTGCAGCTCTATAATGAATCATGAGTATTTTAAAGAGCGTTGTATTAACACTGAATCAGTAAATCTGCTTTCACTTTGGCAGATTTTGATTTAGTTTTGATTTTGGAAGGACAATAACTGACATGTTGCAGTTCTGCTGATCTGGTCCAATCAGGAGGACTTTCTTTTCCGATTTGGACGTTCTCTTCGCTTGTGAGGCAATCTGTTAAAGCAGCTTTGACAGAGAAACTTATTTGGAGAGTGTCACTGCATCGGAAACCCGTTGTTGACACAGACACATGTAACACAGTAGCAGTCTGTGCGAGTCGTGTACGGGATTACATTTGAGTCAATCCCAGTAACAGTTTGTGGAGTTTAAACTTGTAGTCTTCAAAGGACGCTGACTCAAGTGACATCACTTGTGAACATTCAAACAGCTGGAGACACGAAAGGACTTATACGACTTTTTCACGGACACATTAGTAGCCTACACCTGTACTCAGACTTCTTTCCATAAGTAATACGTAATGTGAAATAGATTTCATTTGTCAAGTAACTTAAAACAGTGGTTATAAAATGGATTTCTTTGGTATATTTGATAAAAAAGCCACGTTAACTTTAGTCCCCGATGACCCCTGAAGTGGTACCTCCTCCTCCCTCCTCCTCCTCCTCCTCCTCCTCCTCCTCCTCCCTCCTCACCGCTACAGCCCGCAGCGGTTTGAAAGTAGAAGTCAGAAAGTGTCCGTGTCTTCATGTCCATCAGCAGGGACAGTAATTGAGGCCTCTCAGAGAGCAGTGCGTGACAGTGCCGGAGATTAAGCCCAGCCAATTAGGCTGTTCTGAGCGGTTGTTCCCGTCCATATGTGCCAGAGAGGACAGTTATGATAACAGCTCTGATAATGATTCGAACAACGTCGGAGCCCTTTGCGAAGGCAGATCTGTCTTCGTAAAGAGGCGTCTCTCAGGCCGGGGACGACGGGGTCGCGGGGTCGCGGGGTGGAGGCCTCGCTCTGGCCCCTCGGACCACCGGCGCTCGCCTGCATCCGTGCGTGTGTGTGCACACACACGTGTGTGTTAACCTCTTCCCTGGCTGTGATTGGAGGAGAAGGCCGCAGTGCTCCCAGTGGCTTGCCAATTAGGACACTCGCATCCATAAATATTTCAGCCTCCTTCTTATATAGGTCAGGCCTCTCTCTCGATCGCTGTCTCTCACGCTCTGCCTCTCTTCAGCCTCACACCCAGAATGTTTCATGTCAGGAGTTGTGCAGCTCCTGTTGCCATCTCTCTGGATTGAAAGTGAGACCTGGCGTTTCAGAGCGTCAAGCTGGATAAAGGGGTTCATGAAGAGTTCACAGAGCAGCATCTTGGGGGGGTGTGATGTATTTTTCTGTATCTGCCCATTTCCATTTCACGGACACACACCTGGTATTTCCATAATGCGGAGTTTCACGGCGCCTCTGGGTGGTCAAAGACAGAGAGAAGCTGCTCTCACAGGAGACGGGGGGGGGGGGGGCAGAGGGTTAGTTATGCAACAGAAATGATGTCACTTCAGGTGAAGGCCACGGCGGAAGTGACATCACCGGGGAGCTCACCGGTCCAGAAATCGAGGGGACACACCGGTGATGTCATCACACAGCGTAGAGAGGAGGAGGAGGAGGAGGAGGAGGAGGGAGATATTTAGTGCTGTGACTTCTGAGCGGAAAACACACAAATCTGACTGCATTCTGCAAAACGCGCTTCATCAAACACACACTCTGCTCTGCTGTCACACACATACATAACTCGCATATCAGCAGCTCCTGTGTGTCTGTTCCGTGAGCTCTCCCAATAGCGAGGCAGTTTGCACATCCACAAGGGGTTATATAAGCCAGCTGAGGCACACTAAAGCGCCGGTGGGTTTTTAGATCATGCCGTGTCGGAGCTCCCATCATCCACTGCTCTACTGGGCGCTAAGCAGCTGAGAGAGAAGAAAGAAGGGAAAACAACGCCCCGTTATGCAAGCTACTCATGCTAAACTGAAAGACATCAATTCAGTGTAATAGCGAGAGGGAGATCACGTGAGGGGAGGTGGGATGTGTGTCTGACTCCTATGGATGCATGCTGGTGTGTATATCATCATGATAATAAATCATATCAACAAAAAACAACTATTTTAGTCATTGTGACAGCTTCCAGCTGCTTTTCTGATGTGAGAAGAAATAAACTTGTGATTTTGGACTGTTGCTTCAACAAAACAAACTTTATTATTATTAATTATTACAGACGAATTGTTGAGTCTATGAAATTGCCGTGAAGTAATACAAGTCACAACTTCCCAGAGTGCAAGGTTTCGTCTGACCAACAGTCCAAAACTCAAATATATTCACTTTACAAAGCTATGGAACACGGCACAGCAGAGAATCCTGCAGGAACCAGAACATATTTTTGGCTTAATGACCGAGACGATTAAATATGAAAATACATGAGTTATTATTTCAGCTTTCATATGAAAACTGTGTGCAGAACCTCTTCCATCATTTCACTGCTGACTCATTAAAATAGTTTTATGGTTTGTATTCAGTCTCGTGTTTCTCTCACTGCTGGCCACAACATGTTCTGCTGCTTCAGGCTGCGTATTTGCTTGTTGTCAGATTGTTTTTCTCGCCCAGCAGCCCACTGGGCGAGAAAAACAATCTGACCCCCCCCCCCCCCCCCCGAGCATGCGTTGATCTCTGCCTCTGGTGTTTGCATGCGTTCGTCTGAGAGTATTCGCTGACATTGATGACAGAAGGGCAGGCCTGTCACAGCCCGTGTCACCCTGAGGCCTCGCGGCAGACTGGACGCTGGCCTGAACTGGCGTTTGCGTCGCCCGATAAAATCAATGGGTCCGGAGCAGGACACGCAGGGGCTTGTAGGGCAGAGCGGCATCGCTGGCTTGTCGACCACTGCAGAGTCTCTGCTGCCAGCTTGTACATTACGTGACCCGAGATGAGCTTGTCAGACGGGTAGATAATACAGTATAGCAGGCGAGGAAGTTAACATCCAGCCCCTGTGTTTCCTTCAGCAGGTGTCCCAGTCGGTCGCGGTGACATTGAGCATCCTGCTCCTCGAGCGGTATCCAAGACAACAAATAAGGAATCCATCGAGCGATACGTGAAACACGGGAGCACAGACACGGACGATACATTAAAAGCCAATCAGTTTTGTCCTGGTTGACCGAGTGAGCGCCGGCACTCTAACTTCATATCTTATTCACAGGGAATATAGTGAGACGTCGCAGCTTGTAAAACACAGAGATGAGAGAGTGTGTCCTCATTACAAAGAAAGATTATAATACACGGTGCCGCGTTGTCACCGGGGCATCATCAAGAGACGGCTGCATCCTCGCACACCAGTTTCACATGCACACATTTATTCATCATGTAACAGCAAACACTATAACTTTACTGTAAAATTACAGGCAGCATTTTCATCCTGTAAGGTACAATGTTCAGTATCTCCTATAAAGGCAAAAGACAAGACATACAGTCATTTGCTGTAAAATGACAGTATTTTACTGGTAGCAGCTTCACCAGCAAGATAATGTACAATCTACAGATCTCAGAAACACAGTAACTTTTATTAGTAAATTACTGTGAACCCCCCCCCCCACACACACACACACACACACACACACACACACACACTGCTTTCACAGGAATATAAAGTATAAGAATAATCCCGTAGATCAACATTGAAATGTTTACATCAAAGTGTAAGAGTGCATGCTTTGTGTCCTCTTTTTATTTCCAAACATGAAGCAGTAGAATGTCAGGTTTGACTGTTTGTGCTCAACATATCAAAATAAAAACAGCTTTAGTGTGAAAAGCCAGAAGGGAAGCTGATCCTCATGCAATGAAAAGTAAAATGACTTCCAGCTGCTTCAAGATAAAGAAATAAAAGAACACAATAGATTTACTCTGCGTTTGTTTTGCACTGTAGAAGATGATGAGAATACTTTTGGGCAATTCAATCTTGAGTTGTTGTTTTAGCCCTTTGAGGTTGGAATGGACCCCTGACCCGGTCACTCAAACCACTCAAATCTTTCTGAGAAATATTCAGAAATATGAAGCAACATTGTTATGAGAGTTTTGAGCATGTTTTCACAATTTTCTGCTGATTGTTAGTTGGTGTCAGTAACACAGCAACAAATGAACCAATACGTCAACAAAGCCAGTGAAGAAGAAGACTTTTGGTGTAGACATGGATATAAACAATGCAGGGTCATGTTTGTTGGACCTTTTTGTCATTTTGTGAAATGGTAGCTCCAGTGCAAAGAAACAATTCATCATTTACTTAAAAGTCACTGAGAACATATTTTTCTTTGAAATGTACGAGTTTTTGTTTTGTCAAACTCTTTTTACAATTGATTACAATATGACTTCTTAACACGTGATTTGTATCACAACATAGAAATGATCCCGCTATCAAACCTTCATGTTATTTTACATCCATATTGAGGCGAGTTTGATAAACACAGGTTTCATGAGCAAAGGGGTTTACACGTATATATTTGAGATCTCTGTGTTGAGCAGAATAATCGTGTTCATCATTTGACCAAAGGGAAGAATCTGAGCTCAGGCCTCCCTCGGTGTGGCGTTCACTGCCCCCGCTGGTGTGTGATGTTTGGCCACGCTACGCTCTGGCTGTCACGCAGACGTCCAGGCGTGAGCTGTGGGGACAGCAGCGGTGGAGTGGAGGGTAATTACAGGAATTGAAATGTGTTCTGTGGAGGGAACTTTAATTGTCTGAGCGGGTCTGTCACGTGAAGTGATTCCAGCGTGAGGGAGCTCTGTAACTGTGTTCCTGGCCCGTCTGTGTGTTGTGTTAATATGACACAGCAGCACTCAGTGGGAGGACCGTGGGCTCTAATGGTGCAGCGTATGTGTGTGTGGGGATCGTCAGTGGACGTCCAGTGGCGGAAGAAGGATTCAGATCCTTTAAGTAAAAGTACTAATACCACACTGTGAAAATACTCCACTACAAGTGAAGGTCCTGGGTTCAAAACCTTGAGAAAAAGTACATGTCATCAAAAAGTACTCGTAATGCATTAAAATGTTCCCGTCAGTGTTTTAATATTACATGTGATGTTTCTGGATTCATATTAGTGCTGCATTAATGTTGTATGTTGCATTTGAACTCCTTTCTGCCCTGTTGGCTGGTTTAATCTGCAGCAATGCAACGAGCACTGAGAAAGTGAGTTTTCTTCCTCGTATGAAATTCCCTCTTTGTGTTGGTTTCCCTCTGCAAGCAAACACTCCTTTTATGGCCTTTACCTTCTGTGACGCTTTTGATCATTTCTGATCGTGACACATAATTCAGTTCAGGATCAAATCTGCTTTGAATTTAGGCTGGAGAGGTTTTTGGAAGATTTGGATGTTTTTAAAAGGATCTCTGGACATGAAATAACCTTGAATCGTGTACGTTTTGAGTGGATTGGCTCAAATGCCGTCTTCACCATGAAAACTTTTTCAAACAGCCACAAGCTTTTGCAGATGAACGACTACACAGCAACAGACTAATCTCTTTTTCCTCTATGAATCATTTGGTCAGTAAAATGGTTCATATTGCTTGTTTTGTCCGTCCAACAGTCCAAAACATAAATATTCTAAATGTTCCATCAGGACTTAAAAAAACGCAAATACTCAAATTAGAAAAATTGGGTTGTGATTAATTTTCTGTCTAATCGACGCTAAAAAACCTGGATGGTTCAAATCAGTCTTGTTTCAAGGAAAATGTCAAATTGTATGATAAAACTGAGTTTAACCATACATCTGATTGTTGTAACTTTTATGAACATTTAAAATAAATTAGTGGATATCCATTGGAAGTTATGAGAAGAGGAACGGGGAAGAGTTGAAAGAAACTGCCAATAGAAACAAAACAAGACGACATAAATGAGTGTAAATACAACGAATGAGACACAAAATATCGTAATAATGAATTCCCAGAGGCGTCTTAAAAACGTCAAATCTGAACATCTCAGCTCTCACTCTTGTTCCCGTTTATAAATGCCAGCGAGGGAGACTTGCACTTATTTTATAATCAATTCAAAGTCAAATTGCATTCTGCCTGCGAGCTGTGTTGTCAGGACACATAAGCTTTTAGCTGCAGGCTGAACGCTGCGTAAGCATTCTTGCAAATTGTGAATTCAGCCACCAAAGCTAATTTTCTTTGCTTATGCACAGCGTTTGACACGTTTTAACACAGCCTCCCTCGGAGATGTTTTGTGGATGTTTGAAGGGAGGGGTGTTCAGGGGCAGATTGAGAAGGGTGAGAGTCGGGGGCTGAGGGACAACAAGCTTCTGGTCAGGACGAGGACGATGCAATGGCTCAGTATTGAGGAAGAGGAGGAGGAGGAGGAGGTGTGGAGGGGATCAATAAGCGTTTGTAGTATTAAATCAATGTGCCTGGGAGCTGAGGCACCTGATTAGCGTGACCCTGTCCTGCACATCAGCACATTCTGGGCTGGGGGAGGCTGATTAAGAGCCAATGCTAATTTCCTCTCAACCCTGTCAATGAAAGAGAGAGGGAGAAGAGGAGAGGGTGAGAGAGAGAGAAGGAGAGAGAGAGAGAGAGAGAGAGAGAGAGAGAGAGAGAGAGAGAAAAGGAGAGAGAGAGACAGAGAAGGAGAGAGAGAGAGAGAGAGAGAGAGAGAGAGAGAGAGAACACACACACACGTGCGTGTGTGTGTGTGTGTGTGTGCGTGTGTGCGTGTGCGTGTGTGTGTGTGTGTGCAGTGTGAGTCTTGGCTGCAGTGCATGAAACTCTTCATATTATTTTCCGTTTGTTACTCAGGTTGCATGCGTGAAGCCACAGCGACACCGAGGAGGACTCGCTGCTGCAGAAACCCGGCCACGAGGCCGGCATGGGTGTTGAGTCTCATTACGTTGTTTGTCAGCCGGCGCTGAAGAGTGCCAGCGCTCGGACACCAGCCTGAGCTGCAGCCGTGCCAATCGATACAGCACACACAGTATCCACTCTCCCCCTGTGTCTCTGGGAGCTGGTTGGCACGCATGCTGGCAGGACGACAGGGCGGAGCTAACGGCTATGAAAATGATCCAAAAGAAAAACTCAGCACTGTGTTGCTCAACTCTTTTCTAATGAAAGTAGCTAGCAGCAAGCATGGACGGACTTTTTACAGACGCCCCGTTATTATGAATGCCCTGACCCATGGGCTCACCTGAACCTAAGCCTCGGCCTAACCTTAACAAGAGTCTCTTCCTCAACCAGCTACGCAGGGTGGGGCTTTCCAAGAAAAGCAGCGGGATTCATAATCACCTTTGTTTTGTCAGAGCTTTTGATTAATTCATTGCTAAATAAGAGAATTTCAACAAATTTCAAAAAAACAAAAAAAGATTTTCGAAAAAGATTACCGACTCTAGCTTTAAATGACAAAGTGAAACAGATTCCTACAAAGTGATCTCAATGAATCACAAAATATAACATACAAAATACTTTCCCCTTTAATAGGACACACCTAAAGCATCACTGGTGCAGCCATTTGGTTTTACTTCCATGTACGTTCAAAGGGATTTTGTCCACAGAAATGAAGCTGGAACAAGAAGCTTTGGGAATTAATTCTCACTTTCATTCTTCTTTCTTACTTTCAAAAGTCCGGGAAACTCCTCGCCTCTTTCTACGTGTGTATATGAAGGATCAGGGAAACCAAATACTGACAATATTCAGTGTTATTGCTCAATAAAATCAAAGTAGATGAGATTTCCTCCATCTGGGGGAAAGTACACGCGTGTGCCAATTCTCATTTTGGCAACTGACAGGAAACAACCAGCGATACCGGTGGTAAATAGAAGAGTGTCAATCATCACAAGGAAAACAGGAAAATAGAAGCCAGTTGAGAGTTTGAGAAAAGATGTCATTTCGTTTTTTCTTCCTTCAAACATTCAGTCTCTTGAGTTGAGCTTTGGTGCAACTTCCTATTATTTAAACTGTGAATGTACCCCAGTTGGATCTCAATCAGGAGAGGAATGTAGATGAACTACTTTACGAATGAAGAGTTTTGCACTCAAAACATACAATTGCAGCCGATACGATTCGTCGGTTCATCTTTTGACAGAACCTTATTTGGCGTCTGTTGTGATTAGAACATTTCATAGTTCCAGCTTCACAAATATGACGATTTTGCTGCTTTTATTTAATAATAATAATAATATTGAGGTCTGGACTGTTTGTTGAACACAACAGACATTGTGAAGGAGTCGCTTTGGGCTCTGGGTGACTCTGACGGCATTTCTCACTATTTCCAGACTTTTTACAAACTAAACAATCAATCAATCAATTAGTGGATAAAATAATGAGCAGATTAATCCACAATGAAAATAAGTTCAACATGAGCTCAACCTCAGCCAACTACAGCTCGAGTGAGCAACCAAAAAAGAGTTCCTAGTTTGTGTACTCATGCCTGCCAATAAAGCTGACTGTGATGCAAAAGTGGTCACGTTAGATCTAAACTCTGGAACAGTAGCTTCTATATGTTCTCACACAGCAGATGATCTCATCCTGAGCAGCTACTTTTCAAGCTAAACCTGTCACTCCACAAAACAAGGCAGCTCGACAGGCCTGGCTGTGCCTAGTTAGTCGGGAAAGCGGTTTAGCAAAGGGCTCTACTTTCAAAAGGAACGACCAGAAATCCTGTTCAAATGCATTCTAATGTGTAATCAGCTGAGAGCTGTTGTTCAGCCCCAGAAACACTCCTTCACTGGGTGTCACATGAATGTGGGTGTCGGGGGGGCAAACAGAAGATGCAGCGCTCTCTGTGATGGCGACCTCGACCCACATCAAAACGCCGACCGCGGTGCTAATCACAGGCTCCCTCGAGCATCCTTTCATGTGTGCCGAGGCGAGGGCTTCTGAAGCACAAGACGCTGCGCAGGTCGCCGCTGTCGTTAGCTCTCAGCACCGAGGTCACAGCTTTCATTTTTCATTTGGACTGGTTGTTGTTTTTGCAGCAGCCGGAGATTGACACCGTTTTACCACCCGGGAGCGTCGCTGAGGCTCTTTCCCAGGACTCGAGCAGTTGACTGTGTCACTAAAGTTGCACCATTGATAAAGTTTTAATCTTTGAGCGCGAAGTTGGCACAAAACTAGCTCCACCTCCACCAGCTACAACAGTAAAGGTCTACTCGTGCACAGACGCAGCAGGAATAAACGAGGCCTATCGTGATACATCAGTGTTAAAAGAGATGCATCATGCTCATTGTCAGGCTCATGCTTGTATTTTAGGTTTCTACTGGAACATATTTACATGCTTTCATTGTCAAGAAACACGTTATTTTCCTCATACTGTCTGAATCAACCTGCTTTCACCATCTGTCTGAAATGTGCTGTTTTAGCTCCTGTCTCTTTAAGCCCTCTGCGCAGGGCTGTGCAAAGTTAATTCTCAAGGTTGTAACTTCATGGAGTATTTGTATTGGTGCTTTTACTTCAGTATATCATACATTTGTCCACCGTAGGGCAAAATATATAGTTTGCCAAGAATGGGTCGAAATTTGCAGTCTGACCTTGTGCTTTTTATTCTTTTATGATGACAACAATAAGTGTAATTGTTAGTATTTATTAAGCTACATACTAAGAGAAGCACAACGGTTCTGTGTCATTTATCACATGCATATAAAAATGATTTATTTTGTTCCAGGATAGGAATGAAACCATCACTTACTACAAGACTACGGTTTCTTAAAGGTATAACTGTGAATTGGCATTATCTCTCAATTATATCTTATTTACTTCAAGTCGCCATGAGCTGCTGAAACAAGTAAAATACAAAACTGTTTTGCGTGATCGTTAGTCAGATCACGAGGAAACCTTCAATATGTCAGAGGTGGCTGACATCATCAGCCAACAGAGTACGATGTTAAAGGTCAACATCAGCTCCATGTAACAACGAATCAATACAGTAGTCTCACGCTGTGCAGCGCTGTTAAACACAGAGTATCGTGGAGCTGTTTCCGCACGAACCCGTCCGCAGCAGAAACGAGTCCCTGTCTGTCTGTCACCTGTCAGTCTCTCTGCCTGCCCCAAAAAATCCAAACCAATTACCAGGGAAGGCACAGTGCATGCTGGGAGGTCACTGTGAAAGTCACGAGACTTTTTCCAAAGGGCTGCATGAACGTGGATGTGAATACAGAGAATGTGCGGGACTGGAGAAGCACTGCGGGGCAGCTGATCCTCGAAGGCCATGCAAATGAGTTGGATCCTCTTTCCCTGGAAAGCTCCATCACTGCTTTCAAGACGTCTCAGACGCTCTCCAAACCTGAGGCACTTGTTGTGTAGAGACCAGCTGCCACACCGAGTCCTCATGTCTTTGGATTTAATGCGGTTTGAAGGAGAGTTCAAATCACGTGGGCTTCATCAGGCAGCTGATGTCACGATAATTAATACTATTGTGCTAAATGAGACAGTTGTCAAGATTTAGTTATTTTTAAAGGGAGAGTGAACTCCTTTTATGAACTGTTTCCACAGACATTTATTCTGACTAATCTTAAATAGCTTTATTTGGTTTAGCAGTTTGAGGTTTTATAAGTTTAACAGACCTAAAGGATCTTATTTTTTGTGACCTTTCTGATGAATGGATCATAAATACTTTGCAGTTGTCAACTCTGTTTTAAAGTAATGGGAAAAATAACCGCAGCAAAATAACGTTGTTTGAGTATTTATGGACATGACAATAGAGAGATGACAGGAAATTGAGGGAAAAGGTGCAAAAATGGTCGTCAGCCAGACTCGAACCCGGGAACGTTTGAGTTCATGATGAAAAGCTGCAGGGTTTCCCCAACAAAACAATGTTCACTGAGGCAAGCAGCACAAGTCAAACAAACTCAGTTTACATACATTATTTTGTAAGGTCAGAGGTCAGGCCCGGAGCCTCTCCGAGGTTTCTTAAACGTTTGTGTCACCTTGAGATCCGGCACTATTAAACAGCCCCTCCGTCACTAATCGATACATTTGGTCTGGCCCTCTATCCTTCTTTTGTCTCTGCAAATGAAGCTGATGGATGAAAAAGAGCCGCGGCGCACTCTCTTACATTCTCACATTTCATACCAATTCGATTTAGACAAGTGAAAGGTTTTGACATGATGGTGGCACAAGCAGAAAGGTCACTAGGTCACCAAAATCATTCGTATTCTGACCTCAGGGGTGAATAGGCGTCAGATATTCAGATTGATCGCTCCGTCCTGGAGACCGTTTCACATCATGCCCAAAAACAAATAAAGCGTCTCTAAAAAGATGCAATTTTCACACACCTGAAGCTGAATAAACAGCGTATGAGACCTGTGAACATGTGCCTTCTAGTGTGAGCAGGAACTCTGACGATTTCATGACTATTTCCCTGCTGCCTTAACCCTATAAATGCCTCTGGGACATCGACATTTTCACCAAACAACACATGATGAAGAAGTCAAATAAGAAGCCGTTTGTGGTCCAATATGCAACTCAGACAAGTGTGATGTGGGAACCTGAGAAATAACTTTCCACTCAACTAGGAGAGTATTTTATTTATTTAAGTCTGGAGGAGGGAGCGATGAATGGCAGCAGGTAGGCAGGCAGATGGGCCGCCAGGAGCCCCGCTGTGTCCCTGTGGAGGTGCAGGCGGCCGAGTTCAGCACACAGCCACCCACAAACACCGTCAGCACTTTGGGGAGAAGCTGCGAAAGTGCTGAGGCGGCAGCCACGTGGGGAGATGAGGTGAAGTGGTGAAAATTGAACCAGCCTGATGAAAGTTTAACTGTGCATGTTAAACAGGAGAGAGGGGGGGAGGGAGGTATGGCTGGAGGTGATGGAAGACTCAAACAACTGTCTGCTTCTCAAACTCCACCATGACTCTTACTTTCACCTGACACCTGAGGGCGCAGCTCTTCTTTGACCCCGACCTCAAAAGGAGCATCATCTCCCTCTTTTTGCTTCTTGATAATTAGCTGCAAGGACGCTGCTGAGCTTCAAGGGTGACGGGCTGCATCCCTCTGCACTGCGGACCCGGCTGATGTGCATGCCAGAGCGCCGTAGCACTTCACACGATGCCACACGAAGCAGCCAGTGAGCTCTGTGGTCTGCGGAGAAGTGTGCAGAGAGAAGACAGAGGGAGAGGGCGCAGCGGTGTGATTACATAAGGTTGGGTAACAGGCTCACTGTGGGGACACACACTCACTGGACAGTGTTGATGGAGTCTTTCACAGGCCTGATGGGGTGTTGATTAGGATGTGCTCACACACAAGGAGCAGATGCTGACATGGATTCTAATGTGCTTTTTCTCTCTTTGTTTCTTTACCCTCATCGCTTGTTTCATCCCTGCCATTTCCCCTTCTGTCTCTGTTCCCCCCGTTGGCTGTTCTCCACCAAACGCCAAAAATGACATCCCATTCTCCCTTCTCCCTCTTCTTCTGTCCTCCGTTGATTTCCCAGGTGCGGTGCGAGCCTCCAGCATCTTCCCCATCCTCAGCGTCATCCTGCTCTTCATGGGAGGCCTGTGCATCGCTGCCAGTGAGTTCTACAAGTCACGCCACAACATCATCCTCAGCGCAGGGATCTTCTTCGTGTCTGCAGGTGAGTCGACAGCATAACGCACGAGGCATCGGTTCAGTGTGCAGGCACCTCTTTCTGCAAACGTGTCTTTGAATTAGACCTGTTTTTATTGAACAATGTGTCATTGTCACTAACCTGGAGGGGTGGAATGTAACGAAGTACATTTATTTAAGAGGTAGGCCTACTTGTACTTTACTTGAGTGTTTCCATCTCATGCTGCTTTATACTTCTACTCCACTACATCTCATTTACCTCATTTATCTGACAGCTTTAGTTACTTTAGATTATTCATACAAAATACAAGAAATGATGATGAATTATTATATATTTAGCGACCCATAAATCAATAATTATAATCCAGTGATGTAAGAATCCAAAATGGGTCATTCTAAATGATGAGTACTTTAAAGCATTTAGGAGGATCTATTGACAGAAATGGAATATAATATTAACTATGTTTTCTTTAGTGTATAATAACCTGAAAATTAGAATCGTTGTGTTTTCGTGACCTTAGAGCCGTTTGTATCTACGCCTACGTCTACACACCAATCAACGTGTTATTTATTGTTTGAACCAAAGAGGTATTGGTAGGCCAGGTTAGCTAGTTCCAGTCTCTGTGCTAAGCTAAGCTAACTGGGTGCTGGCTGTAACTTCATATTTACAGACACGAGAGTTAGATTAATCCTCTCGTTTAACTCAGGAAACTTAATCAGCGTTTTTTCCAAAAACGTTTCCTTTAAGTTGTTATCACTTCAAGGTAATTATTATTACACCACCAGGCAAAAACATAACATAAGCACCGGTCGTCTCTTGTACTGCAGCTACGAGTCACTTCTTCTGTTCTTCTGTCTCTTGCCCTCTTTTCTTTTCTCTTGATCCTGTTGCTGGGCTAACAGCCCTCCATTGGGACTCATCTCTAAAAATAAGGTGTCCCTGACACACTTTCCTTACAATCCATCGCAGATACCACGTCAAACATTTCTCCCTGTGTGACTTAACCAACTAACAAGTCAAAGTATATAAAAGTGTGGATGTATGATGGGATGTGGTTGACGTTATACACTTTCAAAAGAACTAAAGTTCTCGGTTCTCGCTGCAAGGGGAAAGTCTCCGATCAGGGATGTTTGATGGAGAGCCGGACAGGATTAGTGTACAGTGCATGAATCAGAACATGTTCGGTAAGATGTGTAAAGTAAGTTAAGCGTACATGAGCGCATCCTGACTGATACTTTGTGTCTTGTTTCCCACACAAACTCATTACCCATAACCCACCCCTCTCCATCCTGCCCTTCAGGCCTGAGCAACATCATCGGGATCATCGTGTACATATCAGCCAACTCGGGGGACCCTTCGAAAAGCGAATCGAAGAAGAACAGCTACTCTTACGGCTGGTCCTTCTACTTCGGGGCCCTGTCCTTCATCATGGCTGAGATGGTGGGCGTCCTGGCCGTGCACATGTTCATCGACCGCCATCGACAGCTCAGAATCGGGGCGCGCGCAGCCGACTACCTCCAAGGCTCTGCCATAACGCGAATCCCCAGCTACCGCTACCGCTACAGGCGTCGCTCGCGCTCCTCCTCCCGCTCCACGGACCCGTCACACTCCCGCGACACCTCGCCGGTGGGCCTCAAGGGCTTCAGCGCGCTGCCGTCCACGGAGATCTCCATGTACACGCTGCCCCGGGACACCCTCAAGTCCTCCGGCACGCCCACGGCCACCTACAACTCGGAGAGGGACCACAACTTCCTGCAAGTCCACAACTGCATCCAGAAGGACCTGAAAGACTCGAGCCAGACCAACACAGCCAACCGCCGCACCACGCCGGTATGAGGGAGTCGACGCAGGCCAGGGCAGCCCGGCGGAGAGACCAGGAGACACGGGAACCCCTGTGGGTGCAGACAGCCCCGGGAGAAGACGGATTTCCATGTTTATAGACATTTGTTCTTTTTGTTCAGCTGCATGACGTTTCCATTGCCATTGTTGAGAGAGTTTCAACAAGTCTGCTGTGTTCCTGGATTGAATGGCAGGACAGTGAGAATGTGTCAGGGTGTCCCGAGAGAGTGAGATCTGTCATTTTTTTGCGCAGGGTCTGTTTATGAGGTTTTGGGCACTTAAAGAGAGGGTGGGAGGAGAGGGGGGGGGGGCATTTATGAGATAAAGATTTCATGATTTCATAGCCCTTTGGTTTGACAGTTCAGCCCCACAGGTTTGGTCAGAGCAACAGGTGAAGCTCAGATATACACCTCTTTTATTTATTGACTCCTTTGTTCATTTTTTGCATTAAAACTGTGAATTGTTACAGTTTGGGATTCAGTAAGAATTAGCCCAATCTGTAATCTCTAACAAAGGTACTATATATATATATATATATATATAAATGTATTACTTTTATAAATACATTATTACGTTAATAATCAAGAGTTACAGACTTTACCGAAGCAAAAAAGAAGAAAAAACAAGTTAACTAAAGCAAGTGCTGTGGGTGAGATGAGAAAAGACTCTTTCAGTTCCTGCTGGTGTGAAGGTTGAGAACAAGAGACGGAGCTTTAGGTAGCAGCAGTACACAGCGGCTGATGCCACCCGAGGCAGCCAACAGCAGAATAATATCGATTCTTTTCGTAGAACCTTCTCGTCTTTTTCTCAGTCCCTGTTCGCTTTCTTTTTGGGGGGGGGGGGGGGGGGTCGTAACGGGAGAGTTGAACCCCTCAACAGAAAGAGCCAACCAAAGAGGTCAAAGTTCACAAAGACTCCAAACACGACTTCTACAAAGTAAAAAAGGAAGGAGCAGAGGGGAAGGAAAAGAAGAGGACGCCAAACACAAAAATAAAAACAACTTCAACATGAAATAGTACAAGACAAGCTAGGTGACTCACAATTTCAGAAATTAAATGCATGCTATAAAATTACAGCAAATCTGCTCTTGAGAAACTTAAGTTTTAAAGGTCAATAATTATAACGGAAAAAAGCAAAGACACTAAAGTTTAAAGTATTAATGTTTTCATGTGTATTTTTCTTATGTTTTCTTTTTTATTTATTTAGTTCATTTATTGCTTTCGTGAGACAAACCAAACAAACTATATTGAACAAAATTGCTTTTTTCAATGGTTTGGCTGATTTATTTATAAATATATAAATATATGTATGTATGTATTTTATTTTTAAAAGTCACACAGCCTTAGTCATTTCTTTGTTTCTTTTGATTTTTAATGTGTTGTTCAAATTGAAAATGAAATCTTTAAAGGTGCCAAAACCGAATGATCCTATACTTGGATGCATCAAGTCCTGATGAATAAAATACGAACCCTAGGGGGAACAAATCACCAAGTTTCACTGCGTGTCTCTAAACACACTTTACCTCACAACACCCGCCTGTTTTCAGCTCCAACACTTGTCTGTCTGTCATATCATCAAATCTCCAACAAGTTTCCTTTTTTACAGACAGCAAAAAAACAACTAAATGTGACTTAAATGACTTCACGGTAAGCAACATGATTGTCTTCTCGCCCTTTAAAATGAAGCAATGTCTACTCATGACCTCATAATGGACATTAACACTTTTTGGTCTCTGATTGTTTTATTTGAAGGATTTAAGAGGAAATGACGATTGAACAATAAACAAGCAAATCTCAGAGATTCAGTGGAAAAAAACTGCATTTTGACAAAATAATATGAGCTCAATGTCCACTTACCTGCTGTCTTAAAGAGCTTTCATCTGATTTTATTTTGTCCTTTAACTGTTTTGTCCTTCACCAGTTTCGTTACCAAAGTTTCACACTTAGATCTTGTGATGATAACTCCACAGACAACTAATTCCAATTGCTGATGAAGACCATGAGATCGGGAAAAAGCAAGTAAGTTGCTGTTTAGTTAAGAGTGTAAACTAATGTTCTCCGAGGTCAGGCATGAACTTTGACCCTCAAGACATAATTTGATTATGTGTCATGAAGAAAATAATTCTTGTCCCTTCAATCATCTCGTGGCCCCATCAAGAACACAAGGGATGGGATGTTATTGGAGTTCACATCGTCACAATGTGGGGACTCTCCTCCATCTGGGGACAAATAATGAGGTCCCCACAAGGTTCACCAGTTTATTTATGTTTAAGACTTATTAGTGATAGAATTAAGGCTTTGTTAAGGTTAAAGTAAGGGTTAATAAGTGTGTCAATGCTGTGTGCTCCCAAGTACAGTAGTAGTGTATGTGTGTGGGTGTGTGTATGTTCTTGCACTTCTGTCTATGTGAGGACCAGTTTAAGTTTCCGACTTGCTCAATAGGGACATTTTAAATGGTTCTCACTTCTTTGAATGGCTGAACTTGGTTTTAAGATTATAGTTAGAATCAGGTTTCGGGGAGGTGTTGGGGTTAGGCATGTTGTGATGCTTAAAGCGCCAGTACTGATGATTTCTGTAACTGTGTGCATGTGTTAAAGTAAGCAGGGGGGTCATGCAGTGTCAAATTAGTCAGAGGTTTGTGTTAACATTTTGTTCACACATTTCTGTGACACCTCACGTGTATTCTGTTTGAGACCAAATGCTTCATAATGTGTCATGATTATTGTTATAAAGCATAATGAATATGTATAAGTGCTTATAACTATAATTATAGAATGCTATAAACAGAATATAACACATTATAAGTATGTTTATAATGCACTATACAGAGAAAAGTAATAGAGAGTGTAATGTGTGTGTGCTCTTGTTCTTCTATGTTACTGAGAACCGATTTGAAAGAAAGACATGGAATGAAGAAACATAAGAAACAGCTCCAGGCTCGTAAATGGCCAATTGTTGCAGACACTGAATATCAACACAAAATATTGGCTTTTGGCAACTTCACTCTAAAATATATTGGCATCAGCCTTCATACAGCCATAAAAATAAAAGCTGAGTTGTCAAACATAAAACCCTGGGTGCTCTGCTCAAACCACAGCCTCTGCCTGCCGTTGTAAAGTGGAGATAACGCGCTGTAATCGACCACTGGGAGACTCCAAAAATATCAGTACGGACTCTCAAACTGCTCGACAAAACCCCCTGATGTTGACATGTGTGTTTGTAAATGGATGAATAGAGTCAGAAAACACCTTGACCTCCACTTTCTGCTAATTAAACAAGTATAACACAGAGTTTAAGGTACAAACACTCCTAGAAATAAAGTGCTACAACTACAACCATGTAGGGTTCTTCGGCTTGTCGCCATAGGGGAACCACGTTTGGGTTACTGCTAAAGGATATAAAAGATCCACCTGTTCTACCTAGAATCCACCATAAAGGGTTGTACCGTTCTGGGAAGGGTTCCACCCAGAACCACCTATGAGAGGTTCTACGTAGAACTCTTCTATGGTGTAATGGTTCCACCCAGAACCCTACCTTAAGGTTCTATCCAAAACCTTCTATGGGTGCTAACAAGAACCCAGGCTCTGGGCAGAGCGTCAGCTTTTCAGGAGGAACCCGTTTGAAACCCTTTTTTTCTGAGACTCATGAGCTGACAATTTATCAAAACGTTCTTTCTGTAGAAACTACATGCTCGTTTTGACTCCTGCACAGATGCAGCTCTGTCATACACCAGTCAGCATATTTTCTTTCTCTCTCTTCGAGGTAAGAAGCCTCGGCGAAGACGGCATGTAAGACACAGACAGTCGTGGGATGTCTCGCAGACATTCCTGAGAAAGAAACACAGGTTTGCAATAACACCGCCAGGTTTATTCTACTGCCGGTTTCCCTGTAAAGAGAACACCAGACACCTTTCTACACCACCGCCCTAAAAGCATTGCTTTCAGGGCCTGACATACTGCTGTGAGTGTGTTTGTGTGTGAGGAAGTGCTCACATGTGCAGATATACAAAGCAAATCTATTTGTGAGACAAAAGGGGTTCATGCTTCAGGACTGTGGTGTGCTTTATGTTTGTGTTGAGTGCGGAGAGAGGGAGGTCGTTCCCAGGAAAAGACTAAATAAGTCAAATAAAAGGACTCACAGCATGAATGCAGCTCTGTTTGATAGTAGTGCTTCCCTCTAAGCCAGCAGATTCATCAAATAAGGAAAAAGTTTCTATTAGAAAAAGTGCTGAGATCCTGATTTGCCATTATCTGAGTTCACGGACACAAGCCGCTCGCCATAAATTTGAGGGGGAAAATATGTCAACGTAGCAGTCTAAATGAATTGGGCTTTTTTAAATGTATGGCCATCTTTATTCAGAATTCATAAGCAGAAGTCATTTTACAAGCCCGGATTACATTAAAGAGAAAGTGTGTGTGTGTGTGTGTGTGTGTGTGTGTGTGTGTGTGTGTGTGTGTGTGTGTGTGTGTGTGTGTGCGTGCGTGTGCGTGTGCGTGTGCGCGTGTGCGCGCGTGCGTGCGTGTGTGCGTGCGTGCGTGCGTGCGTGTGTGTGTGTGTGTGTGTGTGTGTGTGTGTATGTGTGTGTGTGTGTGCGTGTGTGTGCGTGTGTGTGTGTGTGTGTGTGTGTGTGTGTGTGTGCGTGTGTGTGTGTGTGTGTGTGTGTGCGTGCGTGCGTGTGTGTATGTGTGTGTGTGTGTGTGCGTGTGTGTGTGTGTGTGTGTGTGTGTGCGTGCGTGCGTGTGTGCATGTGTGTGTGTGTGTGTGTGTGTGTGTGTGTGTGTGTGTGTGTGTGTTGGGGAGGAGGCTTAGAGATACTGGTTTTCTCATGAAGCAGCACCTGGCCCCTGTGCAGGTGTCTGAATCTCACATCATATGTTTCATGAAGAAGTCCGTGTTTTCTCTCTCTCTCTCTTCTGGCCTCTTCTTTGGCGCATCCTCTCCCTTTTGTCTCTCTGTATTCTCTCTCATAACTTCTTCCACTTGTCACATGTTTCTCTGTGAGTTGGATCAACTGGACAGCAGGTCTGTGAAACCAGACATTAGCTGTGCGATCACAGATTGGAAGTTGTGCCCTGTTTTCCAATTTGGGGAGTTGTTAATCTTTTAAATTAGGTGTTCTAAGGCCCCATGTACGATGCTTCAGGATGACTTTTATTTTGTGGGGTTGCAGGCTACGAGGAAATAATTCGATCAAAGATTGCTTGTAAAACTATTTGCTGGGACACCAGATTAAGTGTCACTGGTTCGGAGTGACAAACAGTTAAAAATGGTGCAAAACAACATCGATTTATCTGAATATACTGAACAATCACTGGACTAAAAGGTGCAAGTGATATTAATCTGTGTTATGTTCCATCCAGTTCATGGCAGGTTGATTCACTCTGTAGGTGTGAGATGGAATTTACCCTCCTCCTCCTCCTCCTCCTCCTCCTCCTCCTCAGAGGGGAGCTGGAGTCCAGAGGAAGCGAGACATGCCCTTGAAGAGTCAATGCTCTTTTTTTTTGTTTGTTTCTTTGGCAGGCTAACAGAGTTGGACAGTGATGTCAGGGAGGGTCAGGGCGAGAGCTGCAGCACTAATGCTAATGATATTGTAGCCGCCAGCCGGAGCGGGGGCCCACAATGCTCAGAGGCCAGATTTCCATGCTCTGTTTGCTGGAGGGCACAAAGTGTCATTTACTGTAAATAGGACGAGAGACGGGGGAAACCTCTCCTCTGGTCTTCTTCTGTGTATTTTTGTATGTGTTGTGTAATTCACTTCTGGGCCTTAACAATCTTTAACATTTGAGAATATAAAATAAGGTCTTGAACGATTTTCTGAGAAGAAGAAGAATTACTACTTACTTTCAAACACAATGTTTTGGCTTAAAATGAAAAGCCCCGTTTTTGACCCTTCTGCCAGCTTACTCCTGAATACAGACTATACATAAGAAGTGGAAGTAGTCGTCGTGACGTCACCTATTTGTTTTTGGTCTGCTGTTTTGAAGCCTTCTTGGCCATATTTGGAATGCAGAGTGACGCAAAGATGCCATATATGGCTCTGGTAGCGATCTGTCAATCAAAAGGTAGCCACGCCCTAAAGCACACTCCGCTTTATACTAAATGAATGTACTAAATGAACATCATGCTGTGTTGAAGAAGACTTGAAACTAGAGAGTGAGACCATAAACTCATGTTTACAATGTTTACTGAGGGAATAAATCAAGAGAGAAGTAGAGTCATTTTCTATAGACTTCTATACAACCAGAGGAGTCGCCCCCTGGTGGACATTAGAGAGAATGCAGAGAGTTTAAGACACTTCAACTAACTTCCGCAGACTGATTGGAAACTGACACGTCAACAGTAAACATAGTCTACGACAAAATATATTTCCTTCCAAACATAATTCACAATGCAGTTTTGTTTTGGGATCGTAACTTTTAGGAGGCAGGGCTGGTGCAAGTAGATGGGGAGAATCAGGCTTCATCACCAGGTCTCTCCTCTCCAGCACTTGACCCCTTGTTCTCCTCCTGCCTTTGACTCCCTCTTTCCCTCCCTCCCTCCCTCCCTCCTTCTCCCTCTCCTGCTGTAGCGATCAAAGTGTCTCTGCAGTGCCATGTGATCAGAGAAGTGGAGGGAACCGCCTGGTGGTGGATGTTGGGGTGGGGTCACTGGAGGGGGGGTATCGGGGTGAGGAGGAACACACTGTCTCCTCCTGGCCATGAATATCAAACACTCTCTCTGCCCGAGCCCGGCTTTGAGTTTTGGCAGGCTGGGAGGTTACATAACCTCACGTCAAACCGACGGATGACCTGTCTCTGACTTTACTGGACAACAGCCTTCTGGGACAGAGCGAGCGAGCACCCATGGGAGCTGTGTGGTCACCCGAAGCCTCCGAAGCCACCGCCAACTGTAAGCCACCGAGAAAGGAGGCTGCAGTGCTCGACGTTCACTGCGGATTACCGCTCCGGACAACAAAACGCAACCTGAAATGTGTGTGTGGAGTTTTGTCGGAGGAATGTTTATCTTTTTCCTTTGCGTGCAAACACTGAATCTGCATGTGCAAGCCTGTGTGTGTGTGTGTGTGTGTGTGGGTGTGTGTGTGCGTGTGTGTGTGCTGACCAGAGAACAGTTGCTGACTGCGCTCACCCCGGGTTATTTTGGGTCATGCAGAGTTGAATGGCAACAGAGAGCTATAAGCACGGTCAACCAACTGAAAGAGAAAGGGGAAAAAAAAATCACTGGAGCAAACATAGTCTGACATGACACATTCACATCAACCCCTCTGCTGATACAAGCAGCGTGGAGCTTCACCATTTCCTGAATAAAAAATATATGGAGTCTGAGCTACGCCGCTGCTATTTTACAAATCATCTGAAGCTTTTAAGTCCAGCTCTGAATAGAGGGCAGTTTAGAAAAATGAAGAGGCAGAAGAAGAAAGAGAGATGAAGAGGAGGGACCAAAGTAGGCTACAGCACACAAAGTGCTTTGGGATGCGTGAAGCAAACGGAGCGCTTTGCTCTGCCCTCTGGTGGTGTGATGGGCGACGGAGAGAAGGGGCTGCCTCCGTCGGCTCAGGGAACGCTGTGTCCACGAACGGGCCTGGAATACTGATGCCACAGTGCAGGGGTGCAGGAGCTGCAGTCTGGCAGGCCCGAGAGGAACGCTCACATTCACACAGAGGACGAATGCCTTCTTTGTGACCAAACACAGCTTTAGTCAGTGCTACATGTGATGTGGATGGGAATGATCTGCATTCAAAAGCAGCACAAAACCCCATTCATCTTCTGAAGGAAAAAATGTTCCTTTGTTAGTTATTTCCACCTGTTTACATCATGACTTGTGTCGAGACTCGGTTCTAGTAAAAAGAGTATGAAATATTATTCAAATCCTCTTGTTGAAAATGTAGCCAAAACAATTAATACAAGCTGTTGTTTAGAAGCCAATCATTCAATCACTGATACAAAGCAAATGTTATATTTGTGGAGCTGGAGCCATAATGTGGTATTTGTGTTTAATACATTTCTTAGAGCACAGACACAAATACAGAAATAACCCTTAAATGTGGTCCAACTTTTGCAGACATTTGTGTTGATGTAGCCCTTTGCGCATTGTCAGAAGGTGGTTTCAACGAACAGAATTGTTGATTAATTATCAATCGATCGATGTATTACTCCAACACTCAATTCAATTCCACTCAGTCCAGGCAGGATAACAGATCCTAACAGACGATCAGTCAGATAGTCACCATTCGCCCACTGGTGGCCGAGCCTGTGGCCTCCGACAGTCTGTCCTCCTGTCAGACGCCGCGCTGCAGCAGCAGCAGCCGCTTCCCTCGCTCTGCAGGACGGCCCGCCGCTGACTCTGTGCCAGCCGGCCGGCGGCGATGCCAGGACACACACCAACACACTGATGCACACACTCACACGCACTCACATAACTCAAACGCTTGGCCCTCCTCTCTGCTGTCCCAGCATGCACCCTGGTTACCTGGCTGCTGTCCCACTAGCAACAGCTGCTACCTCAGGACTGGACTGGAGGTTCCACTGCAGGATAGCGCACGCGCAAGCACACACACACACACACACACACACACACGCAGTCGCATAACGTAGAGACACAGATAATACGCTTCATTCATTCCTGGCTCTGAGGAGAGCTCGTTTGAGATGATAAAGGACTGAACCGATGAGGAGCGGGGCCGGGGCCCCCCCAAAGCCCCCGTACCAGAGTCAAGCGGTGATAAGTAAACGGTGAATGGACTTGCTTTTATCTATATTTCTATATTCCAACCACTAAAATCACTTTACAATACCTGGAGGAGCCCGAGGAATCAAACTGCCAGCTCTATCACCTGAGCCACAGCCGGCCCCTCGGGTGGCTTGTTAGTGTCATGGATGGATCACTGATCCTCCAGATGAAGTGACTGTTGACATTTCTTGTTGGACAGTCAAGCAAACAACTATAAGGACATGAAAATGACTACAAAATGACCACAATAGGACCACAAACAACCTTCAAAAGATGCAGAATGACAATAAAGAGACACAAAACTACCACAAAATTACAAAACATAACACCTAAACCAGTGGTTCTCAACTGGTCTGGCTGCGGGACCCACCATCACCACTTCATGACAATCCGGGACCCACCACCCAAATTATATATATATATATATATATATAATTATAATATAATTATATATATATATATATATATAATTTGGGTATATCTATATTCAATACGTCTAGTAGTAGTAACGTCTCTGTGTAGTAAACAACTGTCAAATCAAATAAAGAAAGTACACATCAATTGTATTTTAACAAATATTCTCATTTTTCAAATTTAACTGGATGGATGAGAAATACATGAATACATGTTCTTCTCATTTCAAGTAAAATAACAGCTGGATTAAAAAATAAATTACGTAATGAAATTCAATTTAGAAAAAATATTTTCACTGAATTGCGCTGCAGCTTTAAACTCAGTCCATTCAGGGTGAAGTGAAAAATCCACAACATTATATTTTTCTCATCTTCCAAAAAGAGATATTAGTGTTTGAAGAATTCACCTCTATGAGTCTGTCCAGTCAGTCTAATGACTCTGGTCTCACTGGACGTTTCTCTCTTTTGGAGATCGTCCTATGATTTGACTTTCACAACCCACAGCTCAACAGTCCTGCTCTGCTGTCTGTTTCCTCGTCTCTCCCCGTGTGTCACGGTGTGTGAACATCTCACTCAAGTCAGGAAACTTGTCAGAATACTCATATTTGATTGGCTGAGCTTCATCACGTGATGTGATTCACAACACATTGGTCGGTATTTTTCCTGCACCGCTGAACAAGTGCCGTAAATGCAGGAATAATTCCGCTGCATAAAAAATGCCCTTCAAAATAAAATCACTTTTTTTTTTGTCAGGCAAAGGCCTGCGACCCACTGAAAATGGGTCCATGACCCACTTTTGGGTCACGACCCACCAGTTGAGAATCACTGACCTAAACAAACAAACAATAAAGGAATACTATACAAAAAGATACAAAATGACCATAAATTGATGCAAAATGACAACAAAGTGAAGTAAAACAACCACAATACACAAAACAACCTTGAAGACATGCAGAATGACAACAAAGAGACACAAAAGCCACACAAATTGCTGCATAACGACAAAAAACACAGATGTGTAAAATAACCACGGAGATGCAAAATGATGATAAAGGGAAACTAAACCACCACAAGAAGACACAAGATGAGCATGAATTAAACGAGTACAAGGTCAAACTAAATAACCACAAAAAGATGCAAAATGACAAGAAAGTGAAGTAAAACAACCACAGATACGACAAAACAACCTGGAAGACACACAGAATGACAACAAAGGGAGACTAAATGATTGGGGGTGTTGCTCCTGAGTTACATGTCTCAGTCCAGGGCCCGTTGTCTCATCTGTCCATAGGACGTTTAGAGTTACAAACAGCAGCTATTGATTGACATTATTTCATGTTGTTTATTAGGCATTTGTGTATTAAACTGATTCATTTACAGTTTATTATTGCTGAGAACCAGGACTTTAAAGTCTTAAAACTTAGTTATGTGCCCCAGTCTGCCTCGCTGGTCCTGGGCTCTGAGCAGAGCTCATTTGAGATGATGGAGGACTGAACTAATAGAGGGGAATGGAGGAGACGGGGCTTCATGAAAAGTGCACAGAGATGCTGTTTGAGCAGATGCACGAGATCATAAAGAGAGCTTCTGCTGGGACACCGAAAACTCACCTGAACGGGACAGAGGGAGCAATTAACGGCGTAACTCTGCGCCGTTAACGGTCACATTTAGCAGGAGGGGGGGGGGGGGGTATTATGTAAAGCAGAGCTGTGTGGGAGCTTTGAAGTGCAGCTCTGCAGCAGGGCAGAGGTCAGAGCCTCTGGAGGTTGTTACGCAACAGCGGGGCCATCTCCATGACTGTCCTCTGGCCACAGTGACACAGGCCTCACCCGCTCCCCCCTCATACATGCACTGATACTTTATTTTCGGGTACCTCAGTTCATCACAAGTGTCCTTTCGAGGATATTTTCTGCTTCGGTGGCGAAAACGTAAAACCCTTGAAAGGTTGCTCAAAAGGAGAGCGACTGTCCCTCAGCGCCGGCTTAATAGGTGGGACCTTGAAAAAATCCTTTCAGGAAATCCACATTTCTGCTAAGAGTGCTGAATATTATGCAGAGATGTCTCAGGGAGGCGTTTTGCAGGACATCCAAGGGGCCTGCGGTGGCCTCTCAGGGTCCTCATTACCTGCTGAAGTGGTTTGTTTTGGCAGTGATGAGTCAGAATGGATGATGTCGGGGCTTAATTACTGCACCGTGACGGCCAACAGTTCTGTTGTCAGCCGAATAGCTCAAGGACACATGGAACCGGCTAAAACATGCAATGTTAGCTAAACCCGGCGTCTCGCTGTCCAGTTGTGCTGCGCTCGTCACAGCCGAGGTCGACCTTGAAGCTGCCGCACAGGAGGCCCGTCGCACGAGCTCTGTGAGATGCCAAGTACGTTGACTCCAGCACACATCTCACGCGCTTGTATTGTCATTGGGTATTTCCTTTTCATGCTATGATGTCCTTTTACTCCACTCAGATTATACTTTACAAATGTTAAAAAGGTTTAAAATTTAACTGCCCAACAGTAAAAAACTGAAATGATAACTATTTTAACAGACTGAAGTTTTTATATGTAAAATGCAACATTTCATAGATCCAGCTGTCCCAAATGTAATAATTTTTAGGTCTTACTGGTCAGACAATAGCAACCTAAAGAATCACTTTGGCTCTATGGTTTCTGTAGATTATATTGAAAAGGATCAAATCAGGACTCTGGAGCCGTACTAGAGTTCTGAAAATCAGAGCCACGTCAGCATCATTTAAAAATGAGTGAGACATTTTTGCAGCGAGTAGTATACTATTGCTTTTAAAAGTTGAATTGGCATTTTTACTTTAGTGTTGTAGAGTCACAAGTTTTCATCTTTTGATAAGACTTCCGTGAGCCAATGGTATATGTATACAAGTTGAAAGACAATACACAACTTTCCATAAACACTGACTCATGTTGAGCGCATCCATGCTAAACTCATCCCATTGGACAATATTAGCAGTTACAGCAAATACATTTATCTACATATAAAATCAATTAAATAAAAACTGCAAAGACAATCTTTTGTTTTTTTCTTTTTATTAAACAACTCTGCAGAAAGGTGAAGGTGGTAGTCAAAGCAGAGACACCCGAGGACTTTATGCAGTCTCTTCCTTGACGATGCGGTCCTTCTTGAGTGGTCCCTGTGAGAAGAGGAAATACAGAAATCAGTTTTATGCTACAACGTTGAGGTCCATGCGTCTGCTCAGAGCAGCCACTTGTTTCCAGAGAGTGAACAGGGAGCAAGCACAAGGCACTGCTCCCCTGCCTCACCGGAGCATCACTATAGCACTGGAATGGAACCCAATGTTCACACTGAAGACTGAACCAGGTTACGATCAGTGCAGGGAAACTTACACATGTAGGAGAATGCTACGTTTAGGATTTGTTACCACCATGTGTGCGACATCACATTTGGGGCTCATAGTTTGTTCACACGTATCTCAGCGTTGACTAGGAAAATAGATGTTATGCACATGAAGGCTCGAGTAAGTCGTACCATGAACGCCTTCTTCTCCTCGGCGGTCTGGAAGCGGCCGTGACCGAACTTTGAGGTGGTGTCGATGAACTTTAGGTCGATCTTCTCCAAAGCACGCCGGCTGGACTGCACCAGCAGAGACTGGAAGAGGAAGAAACAATGAAGTGTAACACTAGCTGCAGGTACACAGGAGGCCATTGGGGAAATATGTCATAAACACTACAATGTGTCCTCACCTTGCGCAGAGTCAGAACCCTCTTCTTGACTCCAACAACACAGCCCTTCACCATGACGAAGTCATTGGTCACATCTCCATAGTGGACGAATCCACCCTGTAATAATAAAGGGGGACAGTGAGTTTCCATCGAGTAAAAGTTGCATGAACTGAAGTACGGGATCATCAGTCACTCACCAGGGGGTTGATGCTCTTGTTGGACAGATCGTACTCTGTGGAGGCGTTGTTCTTCACCAGCTTCCCGTCCTTGGTGTGGTAGCCCTGGCCAATCTTGTAGATCTTCTTGTTGATCTCTGTGCGGTGGTGGTAACCCTTCTGACCAGCACGCGCAACAGAGAAGGCCACACGGGCAGGATGCCAGGCTCCGATACAGGCAACCTTACGCAGACCACGATGGGTTTTGCGGGGAAGCTTCTTTGTGTGCCAACGGCTGGTGACACCTGGGAGGACGAGAGCGATTTTAGTTATTTCTGAATGGATACACAGCTCATCATTTAAGCTAATAAAGCCTACAACTCTATAAACTGCTCTTACCTTTGTATCCGTGGCCCTTGGTGATACCAATGACGTCGATCATCTCGTCCTGGGTGAAGACGGTGTTTATGGCCACGGCCTGCTCCAGCTTCTCGCGGGCCCAGTCCACCTTGTCTGAGATGCTTCCACCATTGAGCTGCACCTCCATCAGGTGAGACTTCTTCTGCCTCACGGGCAGCAGACGCATCTGCAACGATATTAACGCAGGTCAGAACAGAGACATTAATCTGTACTGCGACATGTTTAGCAGTGTAGTCTCAGAAGGAAGGCAGCATGGAAAGATCTCCTCATATGTGTCGGGCGCCATGCCTGACGCAAGATCCGTGGTCTCATCACTGACAAGACAGAAAACAGGCTAACCTAATAACAATACTAACCTGTGTGTGGGCGATGATGCGGATGACCTGGCAGTATTTCTTCATGGAAGCAAAGTCCTTCTCCAGCTGCTTCTTGCCCTCGTCGTCCTGCCATTTCTTGCAGTATTTGGTGAAAGCCTTCTTCTTGGACTTGTACCTGAGAGCACGCAGCGTAGAGAGGACAGAGGTTGGCACTGGTCCTTCATAACCCCGAGAAGAGGGCCAGCGGAAGAACACAGTGCATAGCTAGTCGCCCTCCCCCTCCATGTGGACAGGGGTGCTGTACCAGCTATTTTTCGGCTCATGGCGCAGTTTCTAAGAAGCACTTTCCACTGGCCAGAGGAGCCCGGAGCTCATCAGGGCACAGGGCACCTGAGCGGAGCTGCCAGAGGGGCCACCGTAATGTTAGACTCACTCAGTGAAAACACAGATCTTACATCATTTCCACTGGGCAACTAACACTCACTTCATATACTTAAAATTCTTGCGTTAGTCTCACCAGTTCCTGTAGAACCGACGTTTGCACTCGTCACTGACGTGCTCGGCGAAGATGGTCTTGAAGGACCGCAGGCCACGGGGTGTGTTGACGTAACCCACAACGCCGACCACAATCATGGGAGGCGTCTCCAAGATGGTCACGGCCTCAACCACTTCTTTCTTGTTCACCTCTGCAGAGCAAAAATACAAAAGTTAAGCGTTACACGTGTGACAAGATCTGTTTAAGTACTAGTGTTCACCATTCATTGGTATGGACTGCGCTCAGTGCTCGACATTCAGCAAGGGTTTAAAGCCCATTATGTCCGCCCGTCGAGAAACTCATCATAGACAGACCAATATTTAACTTGACTTGTAAGATCCTTATTAATTACGTTCATAATCATTTTAATCAGATTCCACTCACTGGAGCCAGGTCTGTCGACCTCGCGGACGATGTGTGTCATGCCGGCCTTGTAGCACAGGAAGGCAGTCAGGTGCACGGGCTTGGTGGGGTCATCCTTGGGGAAGCTCTTGGCCTTACCCCGGTGACGACGACTCCTTTTGCGGGGCAAGAAGCCCAGGGATCCGTGGCGAGGAGCCGAAAATTTACGGTGAGACTGAAGGGAACAAACAGTTTACGTTAGCACTGAGCTAACAGCTATGCTACCCCACGTGACTTAGCTTTAAGCCATTAGGTCTCGGACACAGTATGGCTAGCTTAACATGCATTGTTATGTCGTCGATCACTGTGAGAAGAAGAAACACAAAATTCAGTTGTATGCTAAAACGTTGAGGTCCATGAGTCTGCTCAGAGCAGCCACTTGTTTCCAGAGAGTGAACAGGGAGCAAGCACAAGGCACTGCTCCCCTGCCTCACCGGAGCATCACTATAGCACTGGAATGGAACCCAATGTTCACACTGAAGACTGAACCAGGTTACGATCAGTGCCGGGAAGCTTACAACATGCAGGACAGTAACGCTATATTAAAAAAAAATAAAAAGCTAAAAACATAGCTAACCTTTCAGTAAATTGCAAGGAAACTGCTAACCAAGCTATTGGCATGGTGCAACAGTAGTGATGTGCAGTTTAAGCCCTAAAGGTGGTTTGAAGTTTCCCATGCATGGTTGTCAAACTGACAAAAATCGAGAAGTCTCAAGCTTTAGTTCAGTAGCCACTATTTAGTACAATTAAATGTTCAATAATAGTTCCAGTTATGTTTGAAATTAGAGGTAGCTGCCTATGTCAAGCTGCCATTTTGGATCCCATGTTGCCGGCATGACGAAGTCTGAATCCCTACTATTGAAATATCAGACTGAAATAACACAACAATATATCCAAGACAGTAAGAAACACATTTTATAAGAGTAATATGAGTGGTTGCAATATGTAAAATGTGACGGATGCGTCAGATACCCGATGGATATCCGTCCACAGCGCCAGAAGCAGAGATATAAGACTCACCATCTCGTCTCGAATCCGATTCAAAGAGGCCTGCTTAAGGGCACGACGCTGCTATATATATACCGCAAATATCGCGAGAGTCGGCGAGACTATCCTCAGAGACGATAGAAGGCCCGCGCCGGTTTATTTCAGAAGATGTTTTTTTTTAACTCAGCAGCCACTAGATGTCACTGTTTGATGTTACAAATCATCTAAATACGTGAAACAATACATCTAATACATATTACGACCTTTTATGTTATTTACTTGGACGACACAAAAATATGTATTTTAATCGAATGACATTTGTCCCAATCAAGTACAGTACATTCATACACACTGTATTTCACATAAATTAGCAAGGAATCAACATTGTGTTTTAATCATTTTTTAATACAACTGTACTGAAAGTTACTTTGAACTTGTGTGTGTATTTAATGAAATGTACAGTTTGGTGTTTGGTTTGTGTATTTTCTTATTTCATTTATACTATTGGCATGCCCTATATTATGTACAATAGCCTTTCTCAATCCTAACTGGTGTACATGTCGTTAAATTATGGTCATTTACAAACTCCTAAATACAAAATAATCACACGTGATATAAAAATCAAGCTGTCTCAAAGTTTATTACCAATTCATTCATACATATTCTTTTACACTTTTCAGGTTAAGGCAGTAATATTTTTGATCCAGTGTAAATTCAAATCATTTCATCACCAGCAAGCCCCCGGGGGAAAGTTTGGGAAGCCTCTTGTTTACTTCCTCACGTCACGTCTTTGCAAAATGTAAGACGATCGGTGTGGAATCAGGAAGCTGGCAGCAGCAGCTTCCACAGAAAATCGTGCTCAAATCTTCTTCAACTCTTGTAATATAATCATAGCATAAAATGCTAAATTCATGCACCAAAGAAAACGCATCTTCAGAGAGGGCGTGCTTAATCAGGCTTTGTGTTTGGTAGACTGTAGTTTCCTCCAGGTATGAGAACAGAAAAGAGGCTTTCACTCAACTAAACATAAAAACACGTTCTCGTCTGTCTGATTAAATTACACAGAACTTGTCTTTGCAAATGTAAAGTGCTACGAACGATCAAATCTATCCAGTACACATTTGTCAGCAATCTACTCGGATGTCAAAACACATCTTGCTGTACTGCTTCAGGAATGCAGTAAAGCGAATGCCGGGTGGACCAGATTATCTGGATCCTGTGCTGAATGGAGCTCAGCACGCCACGCAGTCAGACTCGGGCAATGCAAAAAAGTGGGAATTAGAAAGTTTTCCTGTGAATCATGCAACAGTACTGATGTGCAGTTTAAGCCCTAAATAAGGTTTGAATTTCCCCATCAAGCATTTACGCCGCTGTCCTCCACAGATTTATCATTATTATTGTAAAATGTGCATCAGTATTCATGTAGTTTGTCCCCTCGCTGAAGTTTAAGATAGCTGTTTAAAGTTCATCACACATAAAGTCTGTGGTCCAGGACAGAATCTCTCAGTCTCCAGACCTGCTGCTCATTGTTCATTCAAGTCTCATCACCGTCACGGTGTTTACATTTCCAGAGAGCAGCTGTGAAATGTGGGTGAATCTTCTTCATTTATGTTGACATGAAACCAAACCCAGGCACTGCCCGTTCCTCAAGCTTCTGTTTGAGGAGACGTTGTTCTCGCTGTCCCGATAATAATGTAACGGCCAGCAAACACAACCACTCAGGATCCCAGTTGCTCTCGATCAAGGTTCATCTCTTGGAAGAAGGCCTTTCCAAACTCATAGGTGCTGATCATGACGGCACACGCTGGAGCCACTTTGATCACTCTGGGCATGAAACCTGGAGGAAACGCACACATACGTGTTTACTGGCAAGCGTTTATTTATTACATAACAGAAGACAGTAAGGTTGAGTTTCACCGACAAGGATTCATTTAATCGGAGATTAGATTCAGAGTTTAGATAAACTAGATGTACAATGATTAAATCCAGATCTTAAATGAAGCAGGAAATCAAAGTTATAATTTAATCAATATGAATTACACAAATCAGAACAAATAAATAAATACATTTGCATGCTGTCAGGACCTCGTGAATATGCTATAATAGAGGGGGAAGAGTTCACTTCCACCTGCTCTGTATTCCTTTATAAAACCTTGTATTGTGTGCTAGACAGTTGTTAGCCTAGCGCCACTCAACTGGTCCAACTGCATTTCTTTCACTCCCATGTTTGACATGTTGGTACAATCTTCCTGTTCACCTCAACAGTTTCCTTACTGAACTTCAGCAGCAGCATGTCTGTCTGTGAACTTTCCTTCAATCCATCTCAAAGGCCATTTTACAGGCTAAACCTCCTCCAGTGGAAGTGAAGTTAATACTGGTGATTTAAAGTGAAACCATGATTTAAATACACATCCTTGTTGGTGCTACCCGGTATATGTGTGTACCTGCAAACAGGCCTCTGTAGCCCATCTCAGCCCATATTTCCTTCATCATGTGCCATGTGGACGCTGTTCTCTTTAAGGACGCTAGGAGGAACAGGAAGTTACTGTTTAGAACACACTACACACACGAATAAATACATGTCACTTAAGTACAGATGTTGAGTGCAGACCTCCCAGAGAATCCATCTCTCCAAGCTGGATCTGTCTCCGCGTCTTCACCACGTCAAAGGGCAGCGTCAGGATGGCGGCGATCTAGACACCATGACAGAGGAAACAGTCGTGTACCGGACAGTGCACAGGTGCAACACTTCAAACTGATCCGTGTGTGACGGATAACCGTTCATATGAGCAGCTGTATTATTGTAGGAACAGAAGAGCGTGAATGTGGGTCAGCTCCTGACTCACTGCCCACAGCTGGAACCTTGTTGTTTCAGATAATTGAGTGTTATTGTGATACAGTTCACTCAGTTCAAGTCAGGGTTTCCAAAGGTGTAATTGTATTTGTTCTTCCTTTGAGTACAAGCTGAAAATATGTTGGATTACATCGAGTCATGCATTTTGTCTCGTTATCATGTTGACTGGTTGCAGCACCAGGTGAACAGGTGCATTAGAGGTGAAGTACTTACAGCTCCAGAGACGGCTCCTGCTGTGAAGCTGATGGAGAAGTTGGCCTGAGTCACTCTGGACCGTTCACACAGCCGGGCCTTCACCAGTTCATAGTTAAACCAGTACACCGCTGCAAACACACACACACACACACACACGGACGTTTGATGCTTTGTTCCACATGACAGCCAGCTAACACTCTGTAGAGGTTTTCCTCATCTGACTCGAGGTTCTAAGGACAGAGGACGTCTTATATGATGTCCACACTAACACTGTGTTCTGTGATGTTGGGCTAAATAAATAAAACTGACTTGACGAGTCTCATCAAGAGAAGTTTGTGAATAATGGCAGGAAAACTAGAGAGAAACTGTGAAGCAGATGTTTTCTTTCCTACCAATACTGTACTTCTAGAACACAAATACTGAGTATTATTGAGTTTTTAGAGAATCAACCTGTTAGCCTGAAAGGTGGCTGTAGAAACAAGTTCACATGGCAGGAAAAAGTCTAAAAACATTCACATAAACTCCGGCAGCTTAAGTTACTGCTTTGCAGTCTTTCCATCTGCTCAGAATGTTTCAAACTGTAGTTTGTTTTGCAAAAATATGCTTCAAATCATACTTCCAAATCAGATTTATAAACAAGCAGATAGTACAACACGGTAACAGTGTATTCAGCCGTGATCTGACTGTTCTGAAGATATGAAATAACAGCAACAGTCGAGTGAAATATGCTACAGGAGAAGTTTGATAAGTTTCTACGGAGGAGAAGATTCTTCCACCGTACCAACCAGATTTGAAGTCCACAAAGGATGAATGTTTGAAAGACTGTGCATTTGTTATCTCTGGAACAGAGATTCTTCTCATTGAGTATCACTATATATGGCATCGTGTGGCGCTGCTCTCACCAGAGAAGGGTACGTCTCTGAGGACGGTGGGTCCCCAGCCCCTCCACAGCGACAGCAGCCCGTCCTGAGCCACAGCCGAGCGGATACACACCCGCAGCTCGCTGTAGGGCAGCCGGCGGGACTGCATCTTGGTCCTGACCAGCTCCAGAGGGCTGATCACCGTCACGGCCCCCACTGCAAACCACACGGGAGTCAAAAACCCGTTCGACACACTGAAGTTGGGATATCTACGTGTGCTTTAATGGACTTACATCTGGCCAGACCACCAGCAACTAGAGGGACGAGGCTGCCCTGGAAACCCAGACCGACCCTCAGGAAGTCCCGCAGCTGGTCGTAGCAGGTGAAGTAGATGACCGTGGCAGGTACAGCCATAACTCTGCACACACACACACACACCGTTGTTGATGTTTTTAGGTGTCTATAATACGTCCCCAGCAGTACTTTGCTCTCGTGCCGGTACTGCTGTCTGGTAACACACCGACTATGGAGAAGAACCTCATACAACCAAACGTCAAACTGTTACTTTAACCTTCAAAGAAGCTATTTGTAAATGCTGTTTCCATTCTAAACTATTTACAGAAGAAAGACTTTATATTACAACACTCAAAGTAGAAAAAAGCTAAAATACTAAATACCAGAATTAAACATCGATTGGCCTCTGACATCATTATCTCTCTCCGCCAAACCTGAACACAAGTCATCTGAACGTTTTCTTGATTTTAGACACTCACAGAGTTGGAGGCAGTCCGCTCCACAGAGACCTGAGTCCTTCATGTCGAGTGATTTTCACAAAAGCATCCTGTGGAATAAACAGACAAACAAACACGTCTTAGCACACTTTGATTCATTTTGGAGGTAAAGCGAAGCCGCTGATGTTCTTGTACTCACCAGCGTCCCACTGAAATGTGTGGGTGTTTTGTACCAGCTGGTGAGACTGGTTCTATTCTGACACACGTAGATGTGATCCATCAGTCCATTACAATACAGGAAGCATTTCCCTGTGAGAGACGAACAACCAGCGGTCAGCAGGGATATGAATACTGTATGAGCCGCAGCAATCACCAGATAACATGTCGAAAACATCCGAAACAAGTGTCTGAATATCAGCATGTTTTACAGTATATGATCCATTTGATTAATGATACATGTGATGGCAATGACCACAGAGTCACTCAGACGATAACACAGGGCTGTCCTTGTCACTGCTTACTTTGTGTGTTTATTTAGAGCTGGTTTACAACTATTGACAAAAAGCATACACATGAAAGACGTGAATCTATTTGGAAAAAGGGGTTATTTTTGTTTTTATTGCCAAGAGATGTTAGTCAGGTGAGCGTGTGCCTCCACACACAGAAAGCTGTGCTGGGCAACTGTGTTTTTTGTGCAACTGTGGTGAAGTTTCAGCATGCAGCGACGGCGGGTCAGATACTTACACTTGGAAGGGCGGATGACGCCGCCCCACGGAGCAGATTCACAGGCTAAAGCTACGGAGGGAAAAAAAAGCAAAAAGCAGGACAGATAAAGGCCGAGGAGAGAGGTGAAGAAACAAAGAACAGGTGTCGTGGGGTTAGAAAAGCATCCAGGTACACAAGGATGGCACTCACAAGCAGCTGTTACAAGCAAAGCCAGTGTTTCATCAACCAAGTTAATCTATGATCTAAAACCACAGAAGAAGACAAGCTCCTCGTCTTACCGTGGTGCAACGGTGTTTGCTGAGCCTGCAGCCTGATCTTCACAACGTCCAGCGGTGTGACTGTGAACAAATGAATGTAATTATTATTACATTATAGATTATATCAGTCTTCAGCTACAGCTAATGCAGTCTAATAGTCCTGCAGTACAAATGAAGGTTAGCATGGTCAGTTTGAGAGTAGTCCTCCCCTCTTAGATCAATGATTGTAGGCTAAACATACTGGATAGCTCCAGTTCCTGCCGTGGATTGTTCCAGGTTGGGGGGGAGAAGGTCGGTTTGTCAAATAATGTCGGGACTGAGGGGATGGAAAGAGTGCTGGGAGCGTAAGCTACGGCAGCACTGTTTACGGGATGTATTAGTTGATAAACACACCAAGGATGGATCTATAAATGCAGTTATACTAGTGCGCACGGATAATGATGGCCAGTAACTTTCATGAAGAAGAAAGTTCTTTGTTTTATCTTGGTGTACCTAAAAAACTGGCAACTTAGTGTTAGACTTTGGGGACAACAAACCAATTGTGTGCACAAGACAAGAACATTGTGGAAAACTGCATTGGAAAGAACTAATTTAACAGACTTAAGTTGCCTTTTCCACTCTTTGTTGTCGTGATCTCACCAAAAATAGACGTGAGGAGGGCTCCAGTGCCAGAAGCCAGCATCTGCTGCACTGGAGAGATCGCAGCCACAGAGCCGCCGCCGCCCCGCTCCCCCATCCTGCCCACCTGTCGGAACAAAAATAAACCCTCACAGTGAGAACAATGTGTTCTTTAACCAAACTTCACTTCTGTTTTCTGTCTTTGTCTTCTTGTTATGTAGAACAACTCAAGAGGAGTGTTGGTGCTCCACACGATCAGTTTGTGTCCTGTTATATCAGATTGTGAATTTTGTGACACCTGCTCCTGAGAGTTTCTGTCATAGCAACTAAAATCTGGTTAAAAAAAGTGTTATCCAACAATTCAATTCAATTTATTTTTGTATAGCCCAAAATCACAAATTAGCCTCAGAGGACTTTACAATATGTACACATTTGACATCCTCTTGTACAATAATCGAAGTTAAAGAATAAAATAAATGTTGTGATTCAGAAACTTATTTATTTAAATTATTACAGCGCAGTAAAGTCAGACCTTGGTGGATGTGAGCTGGGTAAGTCGAGGCGTAGTTGTTATAATGGAGTCGTTGAAACATTGTGATAGCTTATCTAGGATGTGCATGTCAGCAGACAGCCAGTGAGAGCCTCACCTCCCAATGAAGGGAGTGGGTAGTAGCAGATAAATAAACATTAACAATAAATACTAATATGGAACAAAAACTAATGAAGATAAACTAATAAATGCCCCAAAGAAAGTCTAGTTACACATCCTTTGCACAACTCTACTACACTTATAACATGTTTTAAACGGACTCTTAATTTGTTTGTTTATCATATTTTATTCTAATTGTTCTATTTTTAAATTATGTCTTTAACCATTGCAAGTTTATTGTCGCACACCAATCATCAAGCCAAGAATCAAATCAAAAGAATCAATCAAACACACAAACATGTCGCCACGTGTGTCCTGAACTTACAGGATGTTTTCCCGTCACCTTCACCTGTAAATCACACAACGTTGATGACCTTCATCACGTCTCATTCTGGTTAAAACCTACATGACAGTCATGTTGACAGCACACACGTTACTGAAACAACAGAGCTAACGGTTTAGCTGCGTATACAGTATTATGTGAAGATAGTACACTCTGTCCTCTTTTTACCACCACTAGCTAGCTAGGATCACGTAGCTACACATACAATAAAAATAACGTTAGATCTTAATCCACACTTAAGGAGGATGCAACGTCAGTATGACAAACGTGATGAAATACATACATGTAACATGTAACGTTAGGGTTAGATAACTGTCAGCATTTAAGTCACATTTAGCTGGGTAGCTAACTAGCTAACGTTAGCTTGTGTAACGAAACAACGCTGCCTGGGAAGCTAACGTTAGCTAGCTACAGTTCAGTTGCTCACCTCTACTTTAGCTGCTCGTGTCGTTGTGAAATAGAAGCGTCTTCTTCACCCATTTCAGTTAATCGTTTCCACTAGTGATGTTACGAGATGTGTCCACGCTTCGAAGCGTGTGTCATGTCGGGGGCGTTTCCTCGAAGCGCGTATCGAGGCTTGCTTCATTTAGGGGAGGAGCCACAAATGATGACGTCCGAAGCCTCGCTGCCCGGCTGTACCACGTGACTGCTTCGGGAAGTGGTTCAGATTTTGCCGGGAGGTTTGACAGCAATATAAACCCCTCAGGCTCCATTCAAAATGTGGGTTGTTGGTGGAGAGTTGCGGTCAGTTGAGAGTTTGGATAGTTTGGAGAGTTTAGAGAGAGAGAGATAGTTTGGCGAGTTAGGAGAGTGAGGAGAGAAGGATAAGTGATAAGATGGAGCCAGCTAGGAAGAGGAGGATTTCCCCTGTGTGGGAACACTTTGATTTGATAACTCCTAATAAGGTAAGCTAAATCTAACTCTATTTCAGACACATTAGGTTTGCTTATCAAGAACTGTATTTTTCACAGTTTCTTATTTTATTCAAAGGTGAGGTGTTTATTGTGCTCCAAGGAGTTGGGGTACAATAACAACACCTCATCCATGCTAAGGCATTACCGTGCCTTGCATGAGAATAAGGAGGAAACTGGAGCTTCACCCAGCCATTGTAAGTCATTACAATATTACAAATGCACCATCACAATTTTCCCTGTTCACTTTTGTTTATTATGCAAATAAAGACAGGTAACAGACACTGTATTTATTCTCTTTTAACCAGCCACCAGAAAACAAGAGCTGGATGAAGCCCTCGTCTCCATGATAGTGAAGAACACACAGCCCTTCAGTATTGTGGATGATGTTGGATTCAGGGCATTTGTGTCCAAACTGGATCCCGATTTAAAGTAATAGGATTTTTCAGCCAAACAAAAGCCACCGAAGCAATAAAACGACTGACCTCCGAGTGTGCCACCATTATACGGTCAAAACAAAGCAGAGAGGAAATCCCCCAGGCTTCCACCTCTCATGATGTCACAGGAGGTAATCTGTTATTTTACATTTTGAGATCAATTATTCCGATGAGAACACTTAGTAACATGATCTGTGGTTTCCTCTTAGGTAGCAAACTGTGGCATCGTTTAGACACCAGCGTCATGGAGGCACGGAAGACTCAAAGTGTAACAGCAGATGCCACTGTGGAGGTCCAGCGCTACCTTTCCGAGCCAAATATAAGCAGGCTGGAAAAGCCTCTGGAGTACTGGGAGAGGCAAAAAGTCCTGTATGAAAATTGATATAGACTTGCTCTTGCGTTTTTGTGCACGCCAGCATCTTCTGTACCCTGTGAAAGGGTGTTCTCAAAGGCCGGAGAGGTTGTGTCAAAAAAAAAAGGAATCGTTTAAAACCAAAAACTGTTGAGAAACTGTTATTTCTGAATAAAAATGAATAAAATGTCCCCTGTCCTGTACATCACTGTCCCAAGTTACACAAGCATATTCAGTCCCCTCTTCCTAGTTCCACAAGCACGTTCACTGTCCTCTGCCTGCTTAAGCCCATGCCATTTTCCTAAAGTGACATAATAACATTATTACACAACCTGCCATATCATATGACACTACCATTTTGGGAAAATTTACACACACAGAATACATTCAAATAATATTTTTTTCTGCACATATGTGATAATTTATGTACAGAAATGATTTGGTCATACATTTTTGTAATTCATAGTCATTCCCAACAGCCATAACAGACACAAAAATTCAATGCATCACATTATGTGGTTCAGATACAGCTGCCTGTGATTTTATACACTTGGCCAGTAGGTGGTTTCGTGAAATGAAATGAAATGAACCCTTTCTCGAACCAATTGGCTGAAGTGGTTCGATGCCTCATGAGGCTTCATCTCGCCATCACTAGTTTCCACGTTTAAGAGCTACAGCGTTAAGCCCCTCTGTCGCGCTGCCATTTATTTGGGTTCTCCGTTACGGATAACATGTTTTGTATTATTATTACAAAACGTGAGCTCTCCTCTGGCCCCGCCCCCTCCTGCTGCTGTTGCTCTGCTCTGGCCTCTCTCTCTCTCTCTCTCTCTCTCTCTCTCTCTCTCTCTCTCTCTCTCTCTCTCTCTCTCTCTCTCTCTCTCTCTCTCTCTCTCTCTCTCTCTCTCTCTCTCTCTCTCTCTCTCTCTCTCTCTTGGGGGTGTGGTCACGACACAGCAGGTCTGTCGTTTGTCTTATGTAGTGGTGAGACACTTGTGAAACACCTTTCGCTTCACAACAGCCTTCAGTCTTTAACCAAGGTAAGAGCAAACTAAACGTATTCTTTGAATCTGATACATTACTTGGTAATAATAACAAAAACAAAGAGCTCAACACTACGGTAAGAGTTAAACCCGGAGAAAACATTACAATAAATGAAACGGGTGACTTGCAATGAGAGTGAATTGTAAACATGTTTGACAACGATTCACGTACATTTACAGTATTGACTACCTTATTGCTTAAATTGGTTTAATATTTTCGTGTAAAACGTCCACAGTTTATTCTGACTAGCTGAGATTTTATTGAGACAAAGAACCCTCCTTTCTAATATGCACGCTAAATGAAACTGAAAGTGGTTCTTATTGTGTTGAAAATCAGGAACAAACCCCAAAAGGGACTGTTACACTTTCAGGAAGTAGAAATGAAAACAGAACTGAGTCCCAGACGTTATTTGCATTTTTGTTTTTGAACTGTATGAATCTAAAGGTGAGAAATCACCAAAATAGCCATGATTAGTTTCTCAGTCAGTCACAAGTTCATACAGAAATATCAGAGCGGGCTTATTGTACTCTGTGTCCAATAGTTTAAGCAGAAGTGAATACAAACATGTTATTTGTGATTGGAGGATGCACATCTTTCACTTTCTTTGATGACCTGTGTGTGTGTGTGTGTGTGTGTCTCCCCCTGTGTGCAGATGCAGAAGTGGGTTGTGATCTGTTGGGCTCTCCTGGCTCTGGTTGGTGCTGATGAGTGTCCAGATGGAGGGAGATGTGACGACGGTCAAACCTGCTGCAACGACCCGGCCAACGGCTATGAATGCTGCCCACTGGATCAGGTAGACATGGTTCCTGCATGTTGTGCATCATAATGTAACACAGGACAGAGTTCATGCTAGCCAGAGACAGCCACAGGTAGCCTTGACGTTACCCTTTGGTGTGCACTTATTGACATGTATTCAATTATTAATTATTAAAAATGTACATTGACGGAAACCTGAAAGAATTCAGTTTATTTGCTGATACTGTGTGTGCATGTATTCCATATACATGTGAATATTTCTGCTCATAATAAGTCAAATTAATTTAACGTCTTCACAAGATAAACCTCAGTAAAGTTACAGTGCTTCCACTTCAGTAGGATGCTTTGTCCCTTTTGTCCATCATTTAGTTGCATGTAAATATGAGATAACCCTTCTTGAACTTCTTGTACTAAAAAAGAAATGAAGGCTGAACAGTGGTACTATTCATGCTCACCGGTGTTTTATCACTTTATGAGCCAGATAGAAGCTCAAGCTTCACTCAGCCAGTGAGATAGCAGTTTTAAAACTTTGTTAGTCAAAGTGTGCCTACTACTGCTGTCCCCTTGCAGGCTGAGTGCTGTGGGGATCACATGCATTGCTGTCCTGCGGGAACAGAATGCAACACAGCCACGTCCAGCTGTTCGAACTCGACCGGGTCCGTCCCCTGGGTGGAAAGAACTTCTGCTGATCAGCCCGGACTCTCCAAAGTGAGAATAACAGACACGCGTTGCTTTCATCGTAAGAGTGACAGTTCGACACATCTAAAGCGAGAGCCCCCTTTTCCCATCATGTCCCTGCAGTCCTTCAGGATGATCAAGACGTACATGGTGGAGGTGGACGACAACATCTGTCCTGATCAGTCTCGATGCCCAGCTGAGTATTCCTGCCTGAGGGGCTTGACAAAGTTTGGCTGCTGTCCCTTAGCTCAGGTAATGAAACCGTGTCCGACACAGACATTACATGTAATGCAGTTTATTCTAACAGCTCATGGTCAAACAAAACAAACAAGATCATCACAGAGGGGAGACTGTAACATCAAACATTGTTCAACTAAATTAGCACTTTCGCAATTACAACAGTTGAGTGTTATCCCTACAAGTATGAGAGAGTGCATTCGTGTCAGTCAGTTTAAAACGAATGTTAAAAGATGGTTGAAAGACACGCAGTCATGTTGACATGTTAACCCTTTCTAAAGAAGAGCTACACGGTCATTTAAGTGACAAACTGGTAAAAGAACAGTAAAATATGGACCAAAACAGTGAGGTCCATGGTGGAGTCCACTGGTGAACCACTCGTACAGTAAGACTGGTGGTATTAAGGGTGCATATGTTACGCAAAATGTGTCCTCTAAACTCCCCGTGACTTCCTGTCACAAGGAGGAACATTTGCTGTTTTGGTGAAACAAGCATTTTCACTTCACTGAATACAACAGGAAGTACTGTATTAAAACGCAGCGTCCTGCGTTTTGTTGTAAAGTTGTCTGCTGGATTGTTTTAGTCTGACTATATTGCACCTTTAGATGTCTAACTACTTCACCTGTTTGGGGTAAAGCAGTTAAGATTGAACCCTTGTTTCTATAAAACAAAATATCAATTCATGATTTCCTGACCCCTGACAGGGAGTCCCCTGCTCTGATGGGAAACACTGCTGCCCTGAGGGCCACCAGTGCAGCGCAGACAGCCGCTCCTGCATCAAAAAAGGTGAAATGCTTCTTCTCACTAGCACAACATATTACGAGACAGTCTGGAAAACTGTCCGGGACTTTCTGGCACAGCGCTAAACTGGTGTGAATGCTGTCTGCAGGACTCAAACTGCTTTGTGTCAATGGGTGATTACAAATCTGAGTGAACGGAAATGACACCTGCAGGCTCCAGTTTGGGGCCTCTTCTATTCAACCATGATTAGATGTACAAAAACGTCCTCCTGTTAAGCAAAGATGTATCTGAAATAATTGTTTTTTGGAGCCAAAGAAGAGCGATTAAAAGTCAGTGCTCAGCTTCAGTCGCTAACGTTGAAGACCACAAACCAAGCTAGAAATCTTTGTGTAGTTAATGTCTGGAATTTTAACATCAAGCACATTTCAAAATGAGCCCACAATCACCTTAAGAATATATCAATCATCAAAGGACTGTCTTCAAGGTTATTGAAGTGTTTGTACTGGGAAGTTGATTTAACTTAAAGGAAAATACCCGCTGAGTTACAGACTGGGGGCTCAGAAGGGCTTGTTGTTGTTCTTTCTCGCAAAATTTAGCGACTAAAACTAAGCGTCTAGAACTAGTGCTGCTTCCTACTTTCATTGTAAAAAATTTGTCAACACTGGGCTGGGTTTTTCCGTTGGATCACTTTTTAAATCTATCGTACTCTTTCTGGTTTATTTGTCTCAAAGCCCTTTTAAGTCTCATGTAAAGCGCTTTGTATCGGCTCGTTGTTGGAGGGTGCTGTGCCGATAAACTGGCCGAACTCTCGGAAGGGGTTTTCATCTCAAGCTTTTGAAATGTTTCCGTTGTGTTGTTGCAGAGCTTGTGACTACAGTTCTGTGCAAAGATGGAGTGTCGGAGTGTCCAGATGATACCACCTGCTGTGAAACCACAGAGGGAACCTGGGGTTGCTGTCCCATGCCAAACGTACAAAATGGCTGATCTTTTCATTGTAGACATACACTTTGAAATTCTAATAGTATAATTGAGATTATGAATGAGGAAAAAGTCAAATGTTGGATTTGCATGTCCGGTTATCGTGACTTTATGTTGTTTTATCATGTGTGGCTCTAAAGGTGATACTCCATGTGTCTTTACTGTCCAAACAGGCTGTGTGCTGCGAGGATAAGATACACTGCTGTCCTGAAGGGGCTGCATGTGATCTTCAAGAAAGCAAATGTGTTTTTTCATCGACCAAAAAAGTAACGCCTATGTGGCCCAAATTCCCTGCTAGGATAAGAGCGGACTGGGAGAACCAGAAAGGTCAGATTCATTGTGGTTAACTGCTGCTAAACTTACTTCCTCATTCTGATTAATTATTGCATGAGTGTTTATGCAGACATAGCAGTGTGTGTTTCCTCTTTCAGAAGGTGAAAAAGACACTGCAAAGACAGCTCTTGAAGTCAGCACAGTGAGTGCAGTTCCTCCCACAGAGAAGGATGAATCATCTTTCACCAAGGCAGCTGCAGGTGAGGTGTTCATCATGAATTTAAGTATGTATAACAAGCACACACACCTCATACAATATGTATCATAAGATGCACATAACGAGCCCAGATGCATGAGTTAAATGTAAAAACAGACCTTTTTTTTCAGCAGACGTTATGCTTAAATAACGTTAATAACGGCTGCATTCCATTTAATGTAGGGGGGTCCGTGAATGCAGGACTTAAGGCCCTGATCGGTTTCTTTTTTTTAAAGCTAACATTATCTTTACACAAACCATGGACTGTACGCTACCTAATGGTTAACAGCACAGTTATGTAACATCCCGTTAAAAAGTTAAATTATTTTAACTTTTATTATTGTGATATCCAGTTTTTGGTCCACTGTCTGCCTGATTCCATGTGGACGCAGCATTACTGTCACAGCTAAATGTTGTAAGTTGCAGCATTTCCTGGTATGACTGGACGAAATGTCGGTGGGAAAGGTCTATCAAAGCTAGTACAGCTTCTTCCTGCATGCAGTAGGTGTGGTAGTAATAGGTTACCATTAATTTACCAATGGCTGTTTGGCATCGATAATAGTATCAGTAATGTCTCATATTTTGGTAAACTGATTCTAAAGCCGTAGAACGTTTTTTTCAAAAGCATCAATGTGGCTGTTGTCTATTTGCTGAAAAAGAAATACAGGTGGGGAACGTTACATGTGACTCCACCCACTATTGTCCTGATGACACCACCTGCTGTAAGACTACAACAGGAGATTGGGCCTGCTGTAATCTACCTGAGGTAAACACACAAAAAAAGGTTTTTAAACTACCTTCCTGATGATTTTCCACTGGATTGACCTCCTAGATGTGCAGATAGTTTTAATAAGGTGCCACACTTTTGTGTTGAATTAATAGATGATACAATGTTGTCATGAAAGTTTCATGTTTCATTTATTTAAAGGAATAGTTCAACTGTTTAGTTCAAGCAAATACACTGATTTGTTTTTTGGTGAGATTCAGTCGAGAAGATTGTGACCACTTTCATGTCTGTACGGTAAATATGAATCTAACACCAGTAGCTAAGGTTAGCATAAAGAGCTAGCTTAGCTTAGCACAAAAACAGGCTGTTGTAAATGTTAGTACGAAGGAGATATGACGTGTTAACTAGTGAGTTTTTGGGTGCTGGTAGGTGGATGTTGTTAGCTTTTGGACAGAACCAGGCTAGCTGTTTCCTTCAGTTTCCAGTCTTTGTGCTAAGCTAAGCTAACCCGCTGGCTGTATACCGTACTGTCATGAAATTGGTATCAAGCTTCTCATCTAACTCTCAGCAAGATAACAAATAAGCATATTTCTCAAAACATTGAACTATCCTCTAAAGTGTATTTTTTGCACTCACTGATTTTATCATTTTCACTTGAACATGTCTTCACTTTGACTGACAATTCTCTCTCCTCATGCGTATTCACACATCCAGCAATGCCTGTGGCTGAAAGCTTTCTTGTCACTTTGTTCAAAAGGCCGTCTGTTGTGACGACCACGAATACTGCTGCCCGCATGACACCACCTGCGACCTGGCCACGTTGTCCTGCGACGGCATCTCGGGCTCAACGCCCATGAAGCAGAAGATCCCCGCGTTTGCCACGGCGGCACCCACGACAGTGGTCGCTCTAACCCAGAGCCAGGACACAAGCACAGAGCCAACTGGAGCCGAGGATGAGGATGAGGAAGACGAGGAGCGCATTCAGTGTGACCCCCACACCAGCTGCCCTCAGTCCACCACCTGCTGCTTCATGAGCTCGTCTCAGGAGTGGGGTTGTTGCCCGCTGCCACAGGTGAGCACTGAAATATGCAATAACAAGGACTTTTACCGCCTCATAGCATAAGATGATCATCACATAAAAGACTACAAATAATAAACTATGTTAATAAATTCATATTTAATGCTTAATAAATTCAATAAATGGTTTAGAACACCGCATAATGTAGTGGTAAGCAGCTATAAGGACATTTTATGTGTTTATTAATGTACTACTACTCTGTCATTTGTAGTTTATACACCATAATCCACTGATGGCTGCCCAGTCATAGTTGTTCACAAATACCGTTATAAACTCTATAACTACATTATAGTGTGTTATAAACAAATATTTATAAACTGCTTATATACGCGAGTTAAGTGTTATCTGGATTACAAAAAACAATAATGAAATATCAAATATGTTTAAGTCCAGGGTCTCATCTTATGAACAGCTTTTTTTTGAGAACAGTTAAAAATCTCAGAGGAACTTTATGAAGTTTATGAAGATATAAAGTTGAGAGAAGCAGCAAATCTGAACACTGGAGAAGTTAAAACCTCCAAATGTTTGACTTTTTTTTCACAACTCACTTAAAACGTTAAAACGGCTGTAATCAATACATTTCTATGAACAACGACAGTTCTCACCGGACGTCTGACAGACCTGAATATCATATTTCAGCTCATTGCTTTGGTTTTCCAGCCCACAGCTTCACTGTTCACGGTTCACTCTCATTACTCTCATTTCAATCGCAGCAAGCAACCAAATTGATTGTTTCTGTACCAAGAGCTCAGCAGTTAAGCAGCCAGCTAAGATTTCTGAAAACTTGTGTTCAGATTGTCTTTAATTTGTAAAAGTGAGACCCGACGAGTATAAATGACACCACGGTATCACTACTTTGCATGTGAAATAGTTCCCGCAGTACATTTCTACTCTCCTCTGTATTATTTCAGCCTCAGGCCACAATCACAAATTTCCTCAGGCTGTCACTCTAAAGTTACTGATTAATTAATGCACTCACATGTTTGCACTATTCTTAAGTTTGTTAATTTAAAAGAAGAACTGAAAAACAGTATGGTTGATGTGAAAGTAGCACTTTTACTCTCACTTCCCCCCCACAGGCGGTGTGTTGCACTGACGGGAGCCACTGCTGTCCCGCCGACTACACGTGCAACGTGGGGAGGACCACGTGCACCAAAGGAGAAGTGGTGATTCCCTGGTACACCAAGCTTCCCGCCACCACCAGCGTCGAGGCCGATCCCAGCTCTGTGCAGTGCGATGGGCAGATTGAATGTCCCGGACAGAGCACCTGCTGCCGGCTGTTGTCGGGCAAGTGGGGCTGCTGCCCGCTGCCAAATGTGAGCGCTGCACATGGAGAGATAACGTATACGATAACACCATCAGTCAGGGTGTACTTATGGAACACAATGGATGTCACTTCCACTAACCTCGTGCATGCTGTGTCTGCAGGCTGTGTGCTGCTCGGATAAGGAGCACTGCTGCCCACAGGGTTACAACTGCAACGTGGCCTCTAACTCCTGTCTGAAGCTCATCATGCTGCAGGTGGAGGCCGTCCCGCTAACACGGGTGCATCTGGCCGAGCGTCAACCCATGCCCATTCCCTCAAAGCACAGAGACGTCCAGTGCGATGAAGAGACCGCCTGTCCAGATGAAACGACCTGCTGCAGGACCTCGGATACTTCATGGGGCTGCTGTCCATCTCCGAATGTATGATAAACAGTCATAACTTTAACTTCTAAAGAAATAGTTTGACATTATGGGAAATACTCATATTTGCTTCTCTTGCAGAGAGTTAGATGAGAAGATGGATACCAATCTCATGTCTCTACGATAAGTAAGAAGCTGTATCAGCAGCTGTTTAGCGTAGCTTAGCACAAAGACTGGAAACAGGGGGAAGCAGCTAGCCTTGCTCTGTCCAAAGGGAATAAAACCAACCTACCAGCACCTCTAAAGCTCATTATCTAATGCATCGTATCTTATATGCAGAGACATGAGAGTGGTATCAAATGTATCATCTAATACTCCAATAAAAAAAGAATGTCAGGCTTTTTCTTTAACCATAGTTTAAAGCTAAGGCCGCCTTTACACAGTCAGGGAGAATGTTTCTTGTCTTCGCAGCCTTTCAGTTACAATAAATCCCAAAGAATGGGATCTTTTTAAGTTGTAAAACGTTGTTATAGATTTAACTACTGTATTAGTATGCTGCTTACATATTATTGCACAAGTATTAATCATCAGATAATTCTGCAAAGCAAGGATTGAACACCAGGGATGTGGAATAGGCCGCAGGAGTCGCAGTTGTGTGCATTTTTACCACCAAAAATAATCAACTCCTGTGATATTTGGAGTTGTTATTACAGCCAGCTTTAATGTGGGTTTGTCATAATAGAAGGATGATGGTGGAGAAACCTGATGTCAGTTGGTTACAGTAGTTGAAGTAATTAATTTGTTTTAGCACAATGTTGAGGTTCAGATATCAGATAATCAGACTATCAGATAATAGTTTAATAATGTAACTAATAATATTCTGGGAGGAGACATACTTATATATTTAATATTTGAAACGTGCTGCTAATACCTCTGTACTTTTTCTAAAGTAACATTTTAAAGGCTGTTTTTCACATGTGATAGACTCAATTTAACCACTATCTTAACTAAAGCACCTGTTTCCTCCACCACCAGTTGTCAGTTTTACATGTCTTCCTTCCTCTGTCGTCTCCACAGGCGGTGTGCTGCAGCGACTTGCTGCACTGCTGTCCCACCGGCTACACCTGCACCGCGACTGGAGGCTGCATCAAGAGCACCAGGCTCCGCTGGGACAAGTGGCAGGTGTTCCTCGCCAACAAAAAGAGAGCTCTAGTTGTGTGAGAACACCTCCCCTGCACTGGCATTTGTTTCTGCATAATGCACTAAATTGGAATAATGTAAAATATTTAATCCTAATCTTTGTGGTGAAGGTGAAGGGGACGCTGTTTCATTGAATTGCACTTGGGGTTATGATGTTCTGCAACAACAACCACATGCAACAAGATCAGGGCATCAACATTTGAATGACTCATTCTAAAAGTCAGATACAGCCTTGTTATTCCAAGCACACAGTTGCAAGCTAGTTGACTTCCCTCCATCCATTAAAAACCATCCACAGGCAATGTGATTGTTTTCCCTGTCAAATCTGTTTTTGTATGTTCCGCTTCAGCTGCGTTGTACTGCAGAGTGCACTTCTATCAATAATCAGTCACAATTCAGGGCATAATTTCACATGATTTTATCATTTTAAATGTATTGAATTTCACCTCATCATGAGTGAATCCTCTGTAGTGATGTTTTCTGGTCAGTACTTCAGATATTGGATATATTCGTGCCATATTCTGAAATGAATCATTGAATTTTAAGTGTTTGAATTGTGTGCATCTTGTTGTCACTTGTGTTAATTTGGGTTTTAAACACACCATGATGCAAACATGGAGAGATATTCTACTCAGTGCTTAATCTGCATGAAACTAATAAACAAGCAATTTATTGTATGACATTACACCGTGTCAAATCATTCCTGTATGAATACTCTATTAAAGAATCTGTTTCTATAAGAAGGGAGGGAGGGAAAGGCATAAAAGAGGACTCCGCATTAAACGCCTGTATTTCCTTATCCGTACTTCCGGGATGGAATTCCACTTTTCAGGATGACGTACAGTTTGAGCCTCTTCTGACGTCAGGCTTTTTATTTGGGATTATCAGTCCTCTTTGTGAGCAGTGTGACGCTCTGAAGGAGTAACAATACAGATTTCCGATTACAATTCAAAATAAAAGCCTAAAATAAAGGAAATATGTTTTCTTTTTGTTAAATATAGAATATAAAAACTATCCAAACCGTAAATACTGTGTTGTTTTCCACAGGAGAAAAAAAATGAACCGGCTTGGATGTGGGGAATCAAATAAAGAAAATAAGATCTTGAATAATTTAGGGATATCAAATATAAAATCTATACATCATAATACATTAAACTCTACAAATTAATTGTGTAAATATTTGTGCCAAAGAAATCAAGCTTCAGCAGCCATGATATGTGTAGGCCTACTTTACATAATATAAATATAATATGGGTATGTAAGTATTCACATCTACTTTTCATACAAAAATTTAATTTTTTAATTTGTTAAAAAATATAAAATTGAATGTACAGTATGTTACATAATAGTGGAATATAACAGATTACTTTTGATTCAGTAACATTTAATGCAGTATTTTACTTATAATTGAGCATATTTCATAATAATTATAACAATGAGTAATATATTTTATTGACATTGCACTTTTCAAAACAAATGTTACAACGTGCTTCACAAGGTAATAGATACTTCATCACACATTTACAAATAAACAATACAGACACTAAGACAACATACATAATATAAATGCTATTCTCAAAAATGTTTCTTTAAAATGATCTGACAGTACGATAAATTAAGAAAGAATTTCCGTTACGTTAATATGGACACTTTTATTTTGAAGACAAACGTTCTAGACTAGACTTCCGGTGTTTTCCCGCACGCTTTACGTGTCTCCGTTTTGACGTATGAATCATCCTTCCCAAGATGGCGTTACACCTGTTTCTCCGGTGGTGATTCGTGTTGTTGTCTGCGCAACGCCAGAAAACAAATCATTCAAGGAAAAGACAGTTGACAAACCGGAAACTTAGTTTAAACAGCTGGACTTTCAAACCTCCGCCCCGTCTTTTTTCAAAATGTCCACGGAGGAGCTGTCAGCCTCGGACAGCGAGGCTGCCTTCGCCAGCGCAGGGGAGCGGTGGGCACCGGTCGGGGCCGTGGCCAGCCCGGAGGATGAGAGCGGCAGCGGGAGCCCTGGCCAGCCGAAGCAGAGAGGCTTGTCCTCGGCGGCCACGGATGAGGAAATGGCCGCCAGGCTGGAGAAGCTGGAAGAGGAGCAGCACCTACTAAACTCCTCTCTCCTCGCGCTCACCTCTCACTTCGCCCAGGTGCAGTTCCGACTGAAGCAGGTAGTTCACGCGCAGACCGATGAGAAGGAGAGGATGCTGGCCGAGCTGGAGGAGTTCGCCTTCAGGGGCTGCCCGCACGTGGTGGGCTGCAGAGCTCTAGATGCCAAACAGCTGGAGAACTCGGTGAGGACAAACTACGACCACCATGATGTTTACACTCTCTCTGAGTGCATGTCAGGACAAGGTGACAGGTGTCACAACATGTCATTGAAACAGTAGAATATCCTTGTATATACTCCTATTTTAATGGTCCTTATTATATGAATTCTATATGATAATAGTATATATTTAGGACTATAGTGCAGTGTTTACAGGTGTCTGAGTCTTTGCCAAGATGCTGTAAAGTGTATGTGTGTGCTGAAAAGAAAGGGTAATCAATTGATTAGTCAACCACTGTTTTGATTATCGAGTTATTTTTTATACAAACGAGCACAATATTTCCGTATTCCAGCCTCTTAACTTAGATGATTTTGTGCTTTTATTTCCCCTATGTGACAGTTAACTGCATATTTTGGAGTTTAAGTTAATTAGTTTGACAAAATGTATTTTTTTTACATTTTTAATAATCAATGATTTGAGAAAACAATTGTCAGGTTGTCATGTTTTTTATGCGTTATTTTGCCTGTATTAAATTAAAAAAGACAATTGTCAGATTTATAAATATTGAAAGGTTAAATGCAGGTTGTGTAGAAGCTTACAGAGATGTTTGACACTCATAAACACACTCATTTTTGTTGGACAAATGCGTCTCCTCAGTGGCTGTGAGGTTTCTGATTAAAACGTTTGTGTTGACTCACGGCGCTGCCAGCTCAATGAGAATGCTTCCAGCAGATCACTATCTGTTTAATAAAGGCTTCTGTGTACACAACCATGGTGAGCCGAGCTGCTTTTGGTCCCTGCTGTTGTTTCCTCCCAGCTTCTTTGCATTCAGTCTTAACTGAAGTAAAATCTCGGCCTCACATAATAATTAATTTGGAGTTATTTCTCATCATAACCCCCAAACTAAAGGTGTTTTTATGTAATTTCTCCTTCGTCGCCTGCTTTCCTTGAAGGGAGATCTGGTGAGTATGAGGCCTGTTGTTGTCTCGTGTATTTGTGTGTAAGTGTTGTGACACGAGTACGAAAAAGATGCAGCTGAGTGTTTGATAAAGTGCTGCATGGGACTGTCTATCAAACGTTAATACGTCTCACTTAAAAAGCTGTTAAAGCTTTTAAGTGAATTTAATTACAAATGTATTACAAAGAGCTTTTAGAATCTTAAATATTGGTATCAGAAGCAAAGCTCCCACATTGGTCAAGATCTAGTACACGCTGTTCACACTCTCTGTCTGTAGAAATTAAAATCAGTGTGTGTGTGTGTGTGTGTGTGTGTTTCTCCTGTCAGAGTGAGAGGGACAAGAGGGAGCGCCTGGAGGCTCAGAGGGAGAAACAGAAGGATCTCATTTTCCAACTGAAGACACAGCTGGATGATCTGGAGCACTTCGCCTACCAGGAGGGCAGCTACGACGCTCTGCCGCAGTCCGTCATCATGGAGAGACAGAAGGTGGGGTTGTGGAAGATGAACCATCACTCGCCACCGGGTTCAGTCCCCGTCACATGTTGATGGGTTCAGATCTGCTACAGCTCGTCTGATCCTCATACTTACGTGATGAGAGGCTATCATGGCTAAATATGACTCAGTTAGTAAATACAAACTGTTTTGAAGCTTCCCACCAACACCACTTCCAATACAACACTACGTCCATTCTCCAACCTTCTTACATTCTTCAGGTCATCATTGACGAGTTGATCGAAAAGCTGGACGTGAACCTGAACGAGGACATCGGCAACTTGTCGCCCGAGGAGCTGCGACAGAGAGTGGACGCTGCCATCGCTCAGATAGTGAACCCAGCCAGGGTCAAAGAGCAGCTGGTGGATCAGCTCAAGACCCAGATCAGAGACCTGGAGATGTTCATCAACTTCATCCAGGGTACGTGGTCTCATACGCGGTAAAACCCGTCATTCAAGTGGATACCAATGCGCCGTTTCACTGCAGTGTCTGCTCGTTTGTTTTCCTTTCACAGTTTATTTGATGAATTTTGCTTTTCTTTCCTAAAAGATGAAGTGGGGAACCCTCTCCTGTCAGATGGTGGACTCAGCCAGCAGCCACAAGCAGCAGGGACCAATGCCAGAACTCCAGAACAGAAGAAGAAAGGTCAGTTCGTATCAAACTCGTACAGCAGATACTATTTAGTGTTAGCAGTAATAAAGCCAGTAGATTTGGGTTTAAGATCTGGCTGAATGTGCCCGGCTTCAGAGTGAAGACCAAGATGTTTCTTTTTGAAGATGTATTGGTAAACTCTTTATAAAGGTTTACTGGATGTGGTGCTCAGAGCCACCAGTGTTGCTGTCCAGTATAAGTTCCTGTGGTTCTCCTCCTCTCTGTGCAGTGGACCCGGAGCAGGCCCAGAAGATGCGAGAGACCGCCCTGCAGCTGATCCAGAAGGCCCTCGCCGTGCTGCAGATCTTCGCTGCGAGCCAGTTCGGCTGCGCCCCCGGCCACCTTCCTCAGAACGTGTGGCCTCAGGGGTCGACCCTGCAGAACTACGGGCCCCTGCTGCAGCGCCTGGAGGCGGCTGTCGACAAGGTGCGAGTGCTGGGCTCGTGCAGACAGCCGTCCCTCGAACACGTCGTCAACTACACCAGCAACGCGGCGCTGGGACCCCGAGACGAGCTGACGTCGTCGGTGAGGAAGGAGCTGGCGATGGCTCTGAAGGACTTGTTGTCTCACGGCCTCTTCTCGCCCTCCCAGACCATGAGTCTGGTGCTGGCGCCAATCTCCTGCCTGCTGCCTTACAGACCGACCCCACAGACCATGCACCCATGGGAGCTCTTTGTCAAATACTACCACTCCAAAAACGGGAAAGCTTTCGTGGAGACTCCGGCCCGCCAGCTTTCTCAGTCCTTCAGCCTCCCCGTGGCGGGCGGCCCGGTGACCGTCACCCCTAAGCAGTCTCTGCTGTGGGCCGTCCACACTGTGCTGAATGAGCACGGACGCTACAAGCGAGGACCGGACACCGAGTTCAAAGCGCTGGTGTGCATGGCTCTGAATGAGCAGCGGCTGGTGTCGTGGCTCAACCTGCTGTGTAAGTCCGGGACCCTCGTACACCCGCACTACCAGTCCTGGAGCTACATGGCCCAGACCGGCTTCGAAGGAGCCCTGCGCATCCTGGGCCGCATCAGCCACCTCAAATTCAACCTCCCAGTGGACCTGGCTGTCCGGCAGCTGAAGAACATTAAAGATGCTTTCTGAGGAGGCGACACAGCCATGAAAACTAATGGAAACATCAGCCTCAGAAATCAAGTATTTTACCCGCAAAAACATGACTTTGTGCTTCAAGTATGCAACCTTTCAAAGGTTATTTAAGTAGCGACCCATCTTAAGTGAAGTGTGTGATGTCTTCTGTGCATGCATGGATGATTATGTCGTGTGACCTTCTGTTTATGATGCCAAAATGATGATGCTACTCGTACTGTAAACATGCCTTAGATGGAGATGGAGATTTCCTCACGTTTAGAGAAGCCTTCCTGACCTTTGCGACCTGTGCTCATCACACCCTGTCATCGCCCTGTGTACCTGACGGCGTCCTAACCTATGCAGCTAAGAGAGAGGTAGGATGTGTACAGTAATCAGTACTGTAATGCGGTCGCCACTGAGACAATCCAGGAAGAAAAAGTAATGAGCGGAAACTCGATACCGAGGTTTCTAAACGGCAAACTGTCGTTCACAGTGAAAAGTGCAGTGACTCTTCTGTTGTGCCGTTTGTTCGTTCGGTGGTAAATCCCGTGGAGCAGATCGGTTGCTCTCTTGACGCACTCTTCGGACGTGAAGTTAAAGCGTTGTGTAACATTGTCTGCAGACTCCATTTTGAAACCTGTGAAGCTGTTCTCACCTCTTGCACGTTGTGTTTCAGGTGTTAGACCCTGTTAGACCTGCTGCTTCTCTCCTATTCCAGGTGTATTTAGGATCAGAATTAGATGGCAGTGATGTTGTATGATTAGAACGATGTAACACGATTGTAGGATATGAAAGGTTTTGTTTTGTTTCCTGTTTTTCAGAGAACATTTTTCTTTTTTTTTATCTTCCGGAGACTGAAGAGTTGCACGATTTCTATCCTTAAATACTGAATGTACAAACCATAGATGCTATTAAACTGAGGTTTAGTTTATATCTGCTGTATGTTTAACTGCTGTTTCTGGGACTAACACACACACTGATGTGTGTATCAAACCTTTGATAAAAGAGGATCACTGCATCTGTACTTCCCGACATAGAAACCTGTGCACCTGGAGACACATGTTCATCATTTATTTTATGTTGCTGTGTAAACGCTTCTGTTTCGGTGTGGTAGATATGCTGCCATATTTAACTTCCTACATTCCTATTTTTGTTGTAGAGCTGTTTTATTGGGATTTATGTAAGGAGTCATTTATTTATTTATTTATTCATGGCATAGCATGTTTTAACTCCCCTCTGAAGTCGGTTGAACATATCAGAACACTTAGTTAAAGTAGCTAGAAACACACTGAATCATTTAAATTTATGTTGTTTTTAATCACAAATAATATATTGTGAGATATGAATTGTTTATTTTTAATCAATGCATAGCTACAGCTGTAAATACATTAAACTTAGTAAATGAACCGCTGTGCTGCTGTGAGTCTTTATTCTTTGTGCTTTATAGAAATCAAGACTTAAAACTTTACACATTATTGATATTCTTTTGTTGAAATGGCACTCCCCCCCCCCCCCCCCCAACTTTATTTGAACACATTTCACGCAGAACAAGGCTGACAGAACATCCTGAACGAGACATCTATTGTATTCCTTACATGAAAAATACCTATTCATCGCTTTCAATACATGAAATAAAATAATAAAGTGCATTGATAGTAATATTTGTAAATTGTTTTTAATGAGCAAAATAGTTCACCACTAAAGGTTTATTGTGTCTCTTTTAACTTCACATTTGTTTTTCTCCACTACATTTATTTTAGTTACATTCTAGTCACTTTATACTTTAAAGTTCAATGTTTAACAGACAAACTATATGACCAGTTTATGAAATATAATTTATTGTTGTAGATTAAACTACCCAACAGTATATGAAGTAGTTAAAATTTGCTTTACTTTAACCAGCTACAACATAGAACGCTGTGTCTGTATTAATAATTCAATATTATAATATCACACTGAAAGGTCATTCTGCATAATGAGTACTTTTTTCTTTTGATAATTTAAGTATATTTTGAAGCTATGACTCCAGTACTTTTAGAAGGAAGTAATTAACTACTATTACTCATGTACTTAAACTTTTACTGAACATTTTACTGCTAATTTACACTTCTACTCTACTGCATTTCAGAGGGAAATATTACAATAGTACTTTTACTCCACTACATACAGTATATTTGATAACCGCCGCAGATCCAGATTAATAAATATAATCATCAAATCAATTGAGCCTTGGAGGATCAAGCGGATAGCTTCAACATTAAAGTGATGAACACATTAATGCATCAATAATTATATTACAATAATATAATATGTTATTCCCATAGACTGGGCCATTCTGCGTGAGTACTTTTACTTTTGGTACTTTGAGTATATTATGATGTTTTTTGTACAGTACTTTTACTTGTTGTGAAGTAATTGTACCTTCTTATTCTATCTTCAATCACAGCATTAAATACACAAAATTTAACATTTTCTTATTTGTAAAATGTTACATTGTAGCATCCACGCGATGTGTGATGAATTTGTCTATGTTAAATAAATAAATAAACAAAAAACTGACTCTTTTCGAGCAGAAAACTACACCCGGAAGTGACGTGTGTGGATCGGTGGTGTCAAAGGTCACTAAAACCTTATCGGCTTCCTTTCCTGCTAGCGGTGGCCGTAGAACAGCATCAGTGAGTGAAATTTCCCTTCCAACAATCTTCAACCATCGCTCCAAATCTGAGCATTTTAACCGTTTTTATCGCACCACACTTACGACAACGACTCCTTTAGCCAAGACGAGTCTGTTAGTTTCGTGTATTTTTGATTGACAAAGGGAGAAAAATGATTGTTTATGTCGCAGCGCTTCGTCTCCGTAGCGCTCATTTTCCAACTGAACCGCATTGTTAAAGGGGGCTGATTATATGTGTTAAGACTGTGTAGGGCGCCATGTAGTTCCAACACAACTTAAATGCCGTCTTCAAAGCGTGTGTAAGAGTGAAATAAAATGTTTTAAGCTTTAGAAACGTTATGCTAGCCCTTCCCTGGCTGGACGCTAATGCTTAGCTTGCTAACCAAAGCAGCAGCACTGAGCAGCGGACGTTTAAACGTGTTCCCCTCAAGTTTCAGCGGTTCATTTGGTCTTGTTGACACTAGTAATGTTGCTTGTGAGGTGTTAAGTTATTCGTGGTGACACAGAGGTTTGACATTGTTTTAATTTTTTGCAGAAATGGGCAAGTTCATGAAGCCTGGGAAGGTGGTGATGGTCCTAGCTGGACGCTACGCCGGGCGCAAAGCTGTTATCGTCAAGGTAAAAACATGTCTATGTGGGTGCGATGTGGTGTAATGAGTCTGCAACAAACACAACAGATTTTCCTAAACATTTAGATGTTTAGCAGACATGTACGCATTATTTTGTCAAATATACAACATTATAGGATTGATTCAAAGTTGTGTATAGTTTGTGTCTGCCTTAACCCGCAGTCCCTTTTTTGTTGTCTCCTTTTAGAATATTGACGATGGCACAACAGACCGTCCTTACAGCCACGCTCTGGTCGCAGGCATCGACCGCTATCCCCGCAAGGTGACTACAACCATGGGCAAGAAGAAGATCGCCAAGAGGTCCAAGATCAAGGCCTTCGTCAAGGTGTTCAACTACAACCACCTGATGCCCACCAGGTCGGTGTCTGTTGTCTGCACTCATTTCCTGTGATTGAGTATTATATTGTCTGTCTTCCTTGTTTTACTCTCTGGCAGCAAACTTAAGTGTTTAGTCTCCAAAAGTACAGATGCAGTGGAAGGTTGATGAAACAAAATATGTCCTGCGGATTAAGTGATGCACTTCACCGCTTAAGATAACAGACACGAAACAATCCTTGTGAAGTAAAAAGTGTGAGAGATGAGTTGCGCCGTTAGATTATATAAGATGCATTGATTTAAAAAGGCACATTTAGGGTTAGAACCCAGCCACACACCTGTGGGCGTAAAAGTGTCAAGATAATTCAACTACAACTACCACGGTGCATTTTGTTAGGAAACGTCTTGTTGCTGAGCTTGTTTATCTACGTTCATTCTAGTTTTTGTTTTATCTTTGATCACATACACATCTAACCTCGTCCCTTCAGAATTACTGGCTTCCTCAGTATTTTAATTAGTGTGAAGACAAACAAACATAAAGAGTAAAAACATGAAGACATTCCAAACATTGACAGATATTTGCTTCCTGACATGTAGACCATAGTTTACACATTTACTTTGTGCACATTTTACCTGTTGTCACACACATTCTGTTTTCCTTTTTAAAAGAAGTTTTGTTTATGCTCGGATGCAGGAATCTGTTCAGCTTTATTGTCATATTTGAATTATGTCATGCTATTGGTAGGTTGTGTGAATGAGATTGGAAATAAGATATTAGATGCGTTTAAGTAAATAACATTTAAATCACATTTGCTGTCACAGGATGCCGTTCTGGAGCAATGTGAACATAACAAATAATGATACTTAACCTTTTAGATCAGAGCTCAATTACATGTTTACATGAAAGTGTTTCGAATTGAACATTTTTCCATGTTTAAAGAGTGTTGTGCCTAAAATGTTCCATTTTAATAAGCTGTATAATTTCAAGTTTACGTCTATGTATGAGATGTGGACTGTAAAACTCAGATTTGATGAGCAGGTTTATGATCTGATTACCAGTTTGTCTCACAGCAACCAGTGAGACTCTGAGCTGTGACCAGTGGAGGGTTTAAATAACAGTCTTTCCTCGATGTGCTCGTTTCCTTCAGATACTCTGTTGATATTCCTCTGGACAAAACTGTCGTCAACAAGGACGTCTTCAGGGACCCGGCCCTCAAGCGCAAAGCCAGGCGGGAGGCCAAGGTCAAGTTTGAGGAGAGGTGAGTCGGTGTGACGGTGGATTCTCAACTTCAGCGTGCTTCAGGCCCACATGTTGGGACATTCAGACAATAATGGCACAATGGTGTCTCTTAACTATAAGATCCAGAGTTCAGACAGATGTTGTCTCAGTCGCATGCTGTTAGTGATGTCATGCACCTCGCGCTTCCTTTGTGGGCGAGAGACCGCCGTCAATCAACGCTGTCATTTGTGCATAACAAGTTTGTTTTAGTGTAATAATCCTGTTGGTGAACAAAGCTTCCCAGTTGCTGCATTGTGATCCATAATTTGAGATATTAGTTAAGATAGTTGTTCGTATTCGATGAACTGGTCACATATCGGGAGTTTCTCCTCTCAGTCCTGTGATGTTCATCAGAGTGAATGTACTGAACTTGTTTGTTCTGTTTTCAGGTACAAGACGGGCAAAAACAAGTGGTTCTTCCAGAAGCTCAGATTCTAACTTCACTCGGTTTCACAAATAAATGTTTAAAAATGGACGTTGGCTGTTTGCTCTTTGTCGACATTTTCTGTCTTATTTTTACCGTCTCGGCCCCAGTCTGGAGGATTATTGATCTGGTTCATACGATCCTTTCAAATGTATTTTTGAAATACTCAATGCTGTCAGAAGCTGTAACACACAACCTAAAATGACTTACCGTAAGTTGTTGAATATTTTGACACTAAAGTCAAACTGTTGTGATCGCGCGATGGTGAGATGTCAACCTTTTCTTTCTCAGACTGTATCAAAGTATTCATTTTTATTGAACTGGAACAAATGGATTTCTACCTCAAGACAAACTTCATGCACCTCATGTCTCACTAAACGAGCTCTCAAACGTCGTTCTCTACACCTACTTAGTAGTTTGTTATTGAGGTTATGTCATATACATTATAATGTAGCTACATTGTTGTAAGTCAGGTACAATATAAAAGTACAATAGGAGCGGTGGTTGAAAGTAACAAAGTACATAAATGTAAGTTCATTTTAGAGGTACTTCACTGGTGTACTCGTATTATGCATGTACTCTGTCTTTCATGTGAAAACTTGAGTAGATTTATACTTTTAGATGGCTTTTTTTTTTTTTTTTCACCAACAAAATACATTTATTAAAAAATAAATAGTTTTACTCAATTGAAATTTAAATCGGATCAACTTTAAGATTAAAATACTGCCGACAGTTCACAGTAATTATACAATGTATAATGAAACACTTGTGCAGGTCTTATTTGCATAAAGAGTCATTTTAATTTGATATTTCAAGTCAATTTCTAATATCTACTTGAGATTCAGAATTTGTACTTGTAACTGTTTATACTGTGGTACTTTTACTTAAGCAAAGGATCAGAGTACTTTTCCCACCTCTGTTTTATGAGCTTGTGTACTTTTACAGTAGTGGAATGTAACGAAGAACAACTAACTGGTAACTTTGAGGTACAAGTATTTCCATTTTCTGTTACTTCATATTTTTACTCAAACACTTATTCAATAACTTGTTTCTTTGAAGATTCATACTATTAATATAAATCAACTAATAAATAAAATATTAAATTGAGGGACCCAACAGTTTATGAAGATGTTGAAATGAGCCCAACCGTTACCATCTGCAACATTAGTGATGAACACATTAATGCATCAATACTTATAATCCAGTAATATAGATCTGAAAAAAGCCATTGTGCATAGTGTTTACTTTTTGTACTTGTGTGTGTATATATATATATATATACTTATTTTGTGACGCAAATACTTCTGTACTAAGATTTTTAACGCAGAGTACTTCTTACACCAGAGGCTTTGAATGTAGCTTGTCACTACAGCTGATATGTTTTCTGTCCAATAGTCTAATAAATAATGGGGACTAGTTAACGCTGCGCAGTGATCTGTCACTCAAGTGTTTCTGTGGGTGGTGTGAGCATGCGCGACTACAGCGGCAGAATATGTAACAACAATAATTACATTAAAGCGTGCTGACTGAGGATGCTCGCACATATTGGTCATTAAATATTACAATAATAAAGTAATTATTAGTTGTGATAATCAAAAGTAAAATCCACTCCCCGTCCTCTCATGTGCTTGTTAAAATGTAACCAACAGCACCTGAATGCACCACAGGGCTGCAGCGCCCCCTGATGGCGGAACGAGAGACGTTCAGGGCGGCTGGGAAAACAAACCGAAAGCGTGAACAGTGACTTCACAGCACAGATCGTCGACTGGAGGTGAGTTCTACAGCTTTTTAATGAATAACTAAAAACATAGCCACGTTTAGTCCAACACATTAAAACAACGATAACATGAAAGTCTTCAAATTCTACAAGTCTCGTTGGTCGTGACGTATCTAAAGTTATTCTGACGTATTTAAAGACTGTCTTAAGAGGTGTGAGCCGGTTTGTTGATCTGGAAGTACGGCCTAAAATGTATCTTTATTAGTTTATAGTTTGACGGTCTTTTTTTCCTTATTGACGCACGTGTTAAGTACATTTATTACACGGACTTTGACTGACAGCATGCAACAACTAATATGTTTTGATTTATTCCAGTTTACTTTCACTATGTCTTCAGATGAGGTGAGACGTCATTTTGTTTCTTCAAGTCTTCATGTTGTTGTTCTTCCTTGTTGTTAAAGAAACATGTTACACCAGATAATTTACCAGATGTATCTGTAATCTTCCTGTTATATACTTTATGTTTTATCACATTGTTGCAATCAGAGGTGGAAGAAGTTATTGCTCAGAAATAATACGATAAAAGCGTTCGAGGTACTACAGTGTAGAAATACTTTGTTACAAGTGAAAGTACAAAAGGATTATCTTGAAAATATACTTAAAAGTGAAAGTACTCATTGTGCCGATTGGCCCAATTTCACAAAGTATATTTTATTGAACACATATTGATGCATTAATGTGTCCATCACTTTATTGTTGCAGCTCATGAAGGTGGAGTCAATTTAAATTACTTTTTATACTGCTGGGTCATAAAAAGTGTAAAATGGAATCAAATTAAAATACTCAAGTAACGTACAAGTACATCCAAACTGTACTTAAGCACAGTACTATAATACTACTTTCACTTGTAAGATTATTACTAACATGTCTACTTCTCTGCATTATACACTCTGGGTCTTGTTGGATCATTAACATTTATATTTATTTATATATCTGTTTTATTTCTTTGTGTTTCAGGACTTCTCTTTGGTGATGGACGACCAGAAGCCGTCCAAGGACAGCTTGCAGCAAATCAAGGCTTCAATCACCAACTACAAGGTGCACTGAAGCTCATCAGAGTAGTTTAGTGTTCCAATATTAAACAGATTATACTTACACAGTTACACTTATATATGAAAACAGAATGTACAGATTTAGAAAAAGAAATATCTGACATTTAAATTAAGTATTGATTTTTATGTGTACGAGATGTAACTCACACGGATAAAAAAATATCTAAATGCCATATTTTACACAAGTTTATTGTCATAACAAAAGGCACTCTTGACATAAAAATCCCAAATTATTATATACATGGTAATGTATGTACACAATGTAATATGGATTTGAGGACGTAGTATGAATATAATCTGTGTGATTAAATTTAAATGATGTCGAAGTGACACTGTACCACTCTGTGAAACATGCTGAAAGTCAACGCCCAATAATTGTAAAGTTATTGTACAACGGACAAGAAACAGAACGCCACAAAGACGAGATGTTAGTGAACGCAGCTTGTGTGTCCACAGAAAAGACATGAACAGCTGATCCAGGAGCAGCAGGAGCTGGCCGCCAGCAGAGACGACCAGCGAGACATGACTCAGAATTGCAAGCAGCGCTCCGACAAACTGATCCAGGATCTGAAAGAGTACCAGCGCTCATACGAAGAGCAGATCGACAATGAAAAGGTATGGAGGACGTTCCTCTGAAAGGAATAAATGTTGTTTTAGGAATTTTTAACTTGAGGATTTTCTAAGCTACAGTCGGAACTTTGATAAACAATCATAACCTTTTGTCATATTTGCTCAAACTGTCACTGTATCCTGACAGTAGTACATCATAAATCAGGTGCTCCTGATGGTACTTGAACTATTCTATCAAAAGAAAAGCAGCCAATCAGAGCCGAGGAGTCTGTAAAGCTGCTGTCGATCACTGCTCACACTAACGAGGCAGAGCTGATGAAATATGAATCGGTATTTAGTTACTGCATTGCCTGATTCTCACCTCAAATGTTCTCACAAACATATTGAAGTTGCTGTTTAGCTTTCAAACTGACACTTTCTTCTTCGCTTCCTAGTTTGACAGTTTGCTCGTGACAAGCTTCACAAGTCGTGATTGACAGCTGCATTAGAGACTGCTCGGCTCTGATTGGTTTATTTTTCTTTGGGTGTTTTGGAATCTTACATATGCCATAAGGAGCATTAAAATCAGGCAGAGGAACCTGTTTGTTTTCTCACAGATTATCTGTACACTGACAGTTTGAGCAAATATGAATAAAAGTTATTTGTATTAAAGTCACCGACTGTAGCTTTAAGGTGTCTTGAATCAGTTCAGGTGATGTAACTGTGGGACGTAAACATATAATAGAATCAATAATAGAATATAATAGAATGGGTTGAACGTTTGGCCTCGTCCCAGGTGTTTCCCGTCAGCTGTTAAAGTTAAAAACATGTGACGCTGATAAAGGTGAAACCAGAAGTGAGTCACATCTGGAAGTTTCAACCAACTGAGAAAAATACAAAAGCAGCCCAGAGATGAGCGAGACATCAATCTTCTTATCTTACTCTCTGTCAAAAAGCAAATTAGCAATTTCCTAAAATGTCGCTCTATAAACTGCCAAGTGTTTATTGTTCAAGAGCCGAATAACCAGAACAATTAAAATATCACAAACAATGAACAAATAAGCAAAAACAAATGTACCTGAAAGGTTTACCAGTGAAAAGTGTATTAATACTTTAAAACAATTACTTTCATCCAATTTTATGAAAGAGCAGCTTTAAGAACTGTTAAAACATGGTTAACAATGAAAAGAAGAAATGCATTATATAAAAGCAGTGAATACAAATATAAACATCAGAAAACGTACAATAAAAATACAATACAGGCCTTCGCTTAACAAACGTTCCTTTAAAATATGTGTGGCATTGATTGGAGGTTGCGTTCTACGTAGTTGTAGCTGAAGTGTTTCTGTCCTGCAGTCTCGGGTGATCTCGATGAAGCAGGAGGAGAGCGGGTTGATGGAGGAGATCCTGAGAATTGAGGAAGCTCTGAAGAAGGAAGAGGCCAAAAACGACCATCTGCAACAGCAGGCTGACGTACGTTTGTCCCACTTTAACCTGCAGCCGGTCTATCCCATGACCCTGTGTCAACCCGGCCCTTTTGGATTTCAGGTGTTCACTGCTGTACCCGAGAGGCCGGTGGTCTTCAGGGGCTCGACAGGAAGCAAAGCCGACATATTTGAAATGAAGCCTCGTGTAGTTTACCCGATGGAGGGCGGCACGGCACTGATTCGATTTGACGAGAAAGTCGGTGAGTTTGTCAGGAAGCTGTTTTTCATTCATCTGCATTCGTTGGAGGAAGAATCTGTGTGTTTGTTTGTAAGATTTTACCAAAAACGATTCATTTAAACGACCACAAACCAGTGTATGCACGTGACTGTGGGGCTTCTGGGAGGAACATATCTCTCTGAATGGGGAATACCGCCATGTTCTGTCATGCTGGACTGGTAGTAGCTGATGTTTCTCCCGTGTTCCTCCTGCCATCAGTGGCCGATAACATCCTGGACATTCAGAAGCACCGGGTGGCTCTGGGATCAGACTGCAGGATCACTGTGGAGGCCCGGCCAGTTCAGCTGATGCTGCCCAGGCTGGTGGAGGTACAACAGATACCCTCCTCACCGCCCCCTTCAGTGTGATCAGTGTCGGTATTAAGTGCCCGTCTGTCTGTCCTGCAGATCGACTCTGAGGTGAGTCCTCAGCACATATTGATCTCCAACCTGCCCAAGATGGATACAGACATGCTGCTGCCCAAGCTGGAGATCCACTTCTCCAAGAAAAGAAACGGCGGCGGCGAGGTGGACAAATGTGAACTGCTGCCTGACTCTGAGCATGTGGTTATCACCTTTGTGGAGAAAGACAGTGAGCAAGCTTCTGTTCTCTGTGTGTTTGTGATGGAGAATGTTATTTGTGGGGAATTCACTTTGGCGGTAATATTCAGAACAGTTGGAGACTACAGCTGATCGTAAAATATGAATCCACGTGTATTTTGAAACACTGTTGGTATTTAATGCATCATTTGTAGGATATGCCACTGAAGGAGAACTACTCCTTCCACTGCGGCTGGATGGAGCGTCTGTTTTAGTCTGAATCACAGCTGATGAAACTCTTTCTACCATCAGTTGCCAGAGGTTTGACAGAACAAGAGCACCATGAAGTGGAGCTCCAAAAGAAGAAGCACCGAGTCAGGGTGACTCCTTTTCTCAACGGAAAGATTACAAACTTAAAGGTGAGCGTTTGTTGGGAGAGGAGAAGCTCTGCACGATGTTCTCCTGTCACTTTCTTAAGAACATGCTGGAGTTGGAATAGTATTTCCTTTTTCCTTCCAGACCAAGATGGCGGTTTGTCCTCGGACGGTACTGCTGACGGGAATACCCAACGTCATGGAGCGGGAGGTCCTGCAGGATATGCTGGAAATCCACTTCCAGAAAAGCGGCAATGGCGGAGGAGAGATCGAAGACTTCCTCTACAACCCGCTGGGTCAGCACACCTCGGCCCTGTTCGAGGGCGTCGCCACAGCGCCAGAGGAGTGAGATGTTCTCTTATCACTGCTCAGGTTCAGATCATCTGATGTAAAGACGGGATCCATGCATCATCTCGTACTCTGTTTTATAACCTTTCTGATGAGTTTAAATAATTTAGTACAAAGTAATAACTAAATTATTTGTGTAAAACTGCCAGATGTATTTTTTCGAGAACAAAATCTCTCAACTCCTGTCGCTACTGTTTATCAATTCTGAGTTTTAAAACTTAAACTATATTCATACATAAAGGATTTAAATGGGATTTTTGTCTCGTTAATCAAATAGAAATCAATGCCAAATACAGTGATTATGATGTAATTATCTCATTGATCAACTTTTTGCAGCTTTACGTTCAAATGTAAATAGCCTGCTGTAACACATCACTTTGAGTGTAATTAAACTGTTGATAAATAATGAAACCAAAGACCAACTTGTTTTCTTCAGATTGGTGAAAAAATATCAACCTCACAGGAAATAGTTGATTTGCTTTGTTGTGGTGAGTTAGCTGAAGCTGAAGCAGCTTTCTAACCGCTAACAACTCGAGCAAGAAAATCTATTTATGCATTCCCCAAAATGCCTTCATATTGATAAAAAAAGACTTAATTTACGGTGAAAATTATTACGTTCAACTGAAACATTCAGAGTTAAACGCTTTGTGATAAGCGTTCATTTAGAAAATAATTCATATTTTTACAGCACAAAATTTTCATTTCTCAGCGCTTTACCATAAGCCATATTGTGACTTTTAATGATATTTATGACAGACTTTTTTTCATGTTATATTACACCATAAATGACTTGAGCTCAATAAAGAGCCCCAATAGTTAAACAATTCAATTACCAAAAGATACTGAGCTCAGATCAGCTTTATTGTAAAAACATTACAGCAGAGTAAAAGTAACATTTAAAACGACTACAGAGAACCCTGCTACCTCGCCTAGTGCTCACACAAATCAAACAGCAGCAGAAGGTCCAGAGAACAGGCCCAGGTCAGGCACTGAGACAGAAGAGAGGGACAGGAGTGTAGTATGTGTACAAATACAAATACATTCAAAGTAAGGGAAGGACATGAAGCCTAGAACACAGTAAAACACCGGTGACACAGTCAAATACCTCGGAAGACAATTCTAATTCCACATCAAGGTGAGGACAGATATCATTTAAAAACCTCTGAAATAAAAGCACACACAAATTAGTGTAACAGTCCTTCTACAGCGCGTCGTCCGATCGTCAGACATTCGTAATCTCAAAACCAACAAACCGGAGTCGACCGGAAACAAGGTCAGTGCAAACGGTGGCATCAAAGTGACGTTGCCCCGGTAACAGCAATACTCTCTCAGATCATTATGTACACGACAGCAACACAACATCATCTTATGTTGCAAATACTCCTCACACGTAACAGTTAAAGGTTTTAGAGAAAACAGAGGTTATTGTTTATATCAGTTTTTGATACACTTGAGAAACAGCACGGACAGATTGCGAGCTGCCAAGAGGTTAACCGTCCTAAACACGGATTATATAGAGACTTTAAATTTCCAAATATTACAGATGATTAAAATGTCAGTTTGTGCATTTTATATTGTTAATGATGTTTGTGCTATTAACTATACGCACTGTCCTCACAAGGCGATAATCAGAGTTATGAGGACAAACACATGAATGGAGTGTATTCTTTTTGCAAAATTGACCCAAATAGTTTAGAGATTTGGATGTGTCAGAGTTAAGTGCCAGGTGAAAACATTGCATATCGTTGTCATTATTGCTTCCCAAAGCCAGCTGTTGCATTCAAACCACCAACCGTAGTCCTATGAGAGTCCACGCAGAAAAGAAACGGGGGAAAGTTGTCCGAGAAGACGGGGAGAGAAGCTTCCGTCTCCTCGGTTGGTGGGTGAGCAGGAGTTCATGAGTGGATTCAGAGTGGGTGGAGGGAGGGGAGGGGGGCTGCTGGTCTCCAAACTGGAATCATGATACAACTGGCATGTCCAACACAGCCGTTAAACGACCAGCGGTGCCCATTCGCTTGCTTTGCGTCCGTACTGGGTGAAGAAAAAGGGAACAAGAGCAAAAAATGAACGTGCAAGATACGTGTTATTTATTGCTTTTGTGGATGTAAAAAGTTTAGACTACTCTTTCAGAATTTGAAAGAGAAAGATGTATCTGCCCTATCAAGTTAAATTACGAGTTAGTTCGTTATTTCTGGATGTTTTTCTAACGGTTCCATTTCGCTGCCACCAGGAGGCGCCAACCTGCAGGTTCACCTTCAAGGATCTGTCGCATTCTGTGTGAAGTGCTCTGACCTGAATATCAGCCAGCTCTTTGAGGAACCGCATTGCCAGGTCCGGCCCGTTCTGCATGGTGGGGATCTGATAAGTCTGAGAGGGGAAGAGACATGTTCGTCCTTTAGACCATCCCGTTGCTCACAATCAGTGCGTTTACACACTTAATCAGATTACAGTAAACTCAACTGTTAAATGTCATTATGTTGATTACTGAGACAGATAGATAGATAGACACACACACTATGTAGCAAAATGGGACTACAATCTGAATTTCGTTGTGCAACCCTGATGTAAAATGACAAATAAACAGCTTTTAACCGTGTATACGAGGTTTACAGTAACCGGGTTAGAGGTTAGAACGAGCACATCGGGAGAACAGAATGGGATTTTATTACAACAGTTGATGTAGAAAAATATCAAATCTGCAAAGAGGACATGAGAAGGACACGACAGAGGGTGAACCTACCTTTCCTCCGTAGAAGAGGCTGCCGACGGGACACACGACGCAGGCCGTCCCAGCTCCAAACACCTCCAGGACCTTCCCGGCATCCAGAGCCCCCAGCAGCTCCTGCATGCCCATCGTGCGCTCCGTCACCTTAAACTCACCCTAACAGAGACACGCAGGAAGCAGTGAACAGCAGGTTTAAGGATCTGCTGCAGAGCTTTTACACCGTATGACCGTTTGCATCACTGGTTGAATTGGTTCAGAGAGCTGTGAGCATTTCATTTATCTTTGATGTATAAAAAGATTAAATAATTCACGAGTTATGACCAAAAATCTGAGACTCAAATTGACAAATTTTGTATTTTTTGTTCTTTGACTTGATCATGTTGTGAGCCCTCAGATTGATCTTTAAACCTGTGGATGTCCCAAGTGGAAATAACTGATTGCACAGTTTATTAAATAAGAATAAAAACTTTTTTTATTGCCTTGAGTACCATCTATAAGGATTTGGAGACACCAGGTGCAGCCAACACCAAAGAGCTCCAAAGAGCTCCAAAGAGCTCCCTGGCTTCTGAGTTGTTGTTCTAAAAGCACTTCAATGTGAGAAAAACTTTGCGCGTACGAATTTGAGGAGCAGAGAAATGTAATTTAGAAATGTAATTTATTTAAATGTGACATGAAACACGATGTGCCGTTGAGGTCTGTGTGACGGTCTGTTTGGTCTCCTCTCTGGCGGTCTTACCCAGGTTCTGGCCAAGTCCAGCAGAGACTGCCTGGTGACTCCTGGGAGAATGATGCCATCCAGAGGAGGCGTAAACAGCTCTTTCTCTGCGGGCACACAAACAGTTTTATCTTTATTAAAACCACAATGTATTTGAATCTACTAATCGAGTGCAGTATGTCAACACAAAAACCCCTCGGGAGCATGACAGAGACGGACAAGAGACCGACCTCCTTTCTCATTGGTCCAGTAGATGAAGAGGTTCATGGTGCCGACCTCTGTGATCTGCTCCTGCTCTCCATACAGCCACAGCACCTGCTGACAGCCTCGCTTCACGGCCTCGCTCTGCACCGCTATCGTGGCGCCGTAGTTACTGGAGAGAGTTCAAACAAAGCCAGACCGGCATGAAGACACGCCCACTTCCAGAAGTCATCTCGGTGTTTGCTTTGATTACTAGATGTACAATTACTAGAGTATACTGTACGTACTTCCTGAATCTCAAAGGCTGCGATACACCGAGCGGCACGTTGGTTGCTTGAACGTGACATTTTCTTACACAGGGAATTTCCAAAATATCTTAGTTATCTTCAGAAGAAGATATCTAAATTCTCCTGAGATGTTTTACTGTTTCAAGCAAATGGAGACAGAAGTGGTTTTTTTTTGCTACTTTATGACAACGAGCCAACAGACAACAGGTGTTTGAGCCGATAAGGACAAATGATAAACGTCTCCATTGTGAAGAACGGAGTGGAAACATTTCAGCCGATTACTATGATCTCAAGAGGTTAAGAAGACAATAACCTGGACTGCACTGAAACCTCCTCGTACAAATAAAAACAGAGCCGCACATTTCATCGTGTTCTGACTGAACATTCTGATGAACAGGTGGTACTGCCATGACGTCTGGAAACATGATATCCTTCTGACTGCAAGGACTTCAATGAACAATGAACACTGAACCTCACCGTTAAGACTCAAGTGATGAGTCACTTAGATGAGGAAATCAGTCAGTTTTTTACTCTTTCACAACATTTAGGCTGCACTAAAATATGAAAAATGTACATGATGACGACGTACTATACTATGACTCTTGATGAAATATTCATCAAATAAAACAAATATACTATTAATACTATATATGTATTATTATTGTCGATTATTACTGGGTCTATCAGCTGACAACAGCTTGAAACATGAAGTAAATGAAAAAGCTCCTGAAATAGATCGAATGTTTGAAAATGAACACACAATGAATAAACGTGAGAACATGATCGCATACAGAGCGACGGCTGTCACACGACTGCTGCTGATGAATCCGACCCGATAGCTGAAGTGAGAGCAGATTTCATAGGTTTAGTGAGTCGAGTTGCTGCTTGTCAGTTGCGTTACGTAATCCCACTTCAGCTGAGCAGACTCGAGAGGAAGCAGGCCTGTGATTAGCGGCTGTGTGGAATGAGCGGAGATCAAGAGTCTCCGGCTGTGGAATAGTTTGTGTCTGCCGCCTGTAAAGCTCAAACTGTATCTTAGTGTCTCTTTGCACTCGTTTATCCTCATTCCTTTTATTTCTGATCCATGTTGCTCCATGCCGTCGATCCAAACTCTTTGTCAGAGACATCCGTGATGACATTTAACGCCGGAACTTTTCCTGCTTCTTCAAGACAGCAAGTCCGTCTTGAAGAAGCTCCATTGTTTCTCCATTTCTTGTTTCTCGGCACAGATCTGACCACAACACCAGCCGGCTCTGTGGCAGGCTTCTCTTCACCTCGTGAGCACTGATTCACTGCTGAATACAGAACACAGCGGAGGTGTGGAGCACGTTAGAGACTTCACCCAGCCGTGCCAGGGTTATGAAGCACATTAGAATAGAACCGATGTACTCGTTATGACGCTTTGATTGTGCAAAACACTGTTTTCTTATTCTTCTTCAATTCAAATTGCAGTTTTGTAACTGAATCACAGGCAACCAGCTGACGATGAACAACCCCTCATTCAGACAGACTAATTCCCTCTGAAGTGACGAATGATTTCAGAGAGTCACAGTCTTCAGTTCTCTTATGTTGGAATATTCACCATGACCTAAAGTGAGCTACCGTACGAGTCCCATACAGATACTCACACCGTCTCACTCCATCACAACGTTACCGGTCTCAGCTACCATTGGATGGAAATAGTTTGTGTAAACCAACATTACCGCTTACACTCAATTAAAAAACTTCCAGTATTATTGTGTTTGTCGGAGCAAACATTTAGACTTGTCACAGCAGGAGCATCTCCAGCATATGAACCTCAATGTTGCATCGATCCACCCGTTTGACGAGCTATACTCAGTCATCATCTGAGGGAGTTTAGGGGCGTCGACCCAACGCCTTCTGTTGCTACTACAGATGAGTCAGGCTGAAAACAAAGAGCTGATTGTGACTCTGGACAACCAGACTTTACGATGTGGCTCAGCGGGTCTATGGGTGGCGTGCTTTTAATAATCATAACATGTATCTACAGGGTAACTTACCAAGATACTAGGGCTGCACATTAATCACGAGCACAGTTTCAGCTTCCTACGAATAAATGAAGATGTTCATCTGCGATATTGACGTTTAAAATGTGTGCTTCACTCACAGACAACTCATCTGCATATCAAATCAACCGCTTCCTCGACAAACAGCCAACTACCTGGGGGCAATCAACATGTTTTGGCTTTGATCATAGGGAACCATCACGCCGCTACACAGACACCCTGCAGCTCGTAAAAAACATTCCAGTAAAAGAATAGTCCAGAGCAGAAGAACAGAAGGTGACGTATTACTCGTTTTCATGAAGAAAACACTTATTTCAAGTCTTATTTTGATGCAAAGTTGCGTTAATCAGCACAAATGTGCAATAAAAAAATCTTAAAATCAATGAATAATCGTGATACATTATCGTGATCTCAATATTGATAAAAAAGAAATAAATCATGATCAGCATTTTGAAGAGACGCACAACTCACCCTCCCATCTTATAGGCCCCGACGCCTCCTTTCCAGGCCCTGACGAATGAAGGGTCCGCCAGCAGGGACACGGGGCTGAAGGACCCCGTGGCGAAGTACGGTCCCACTGGGCTGACGATGACGAAGAGCATCGCTTCTCCTGGAGGAGACACGCCGAGCGACGGCTGGAGGAGGAAGAGGAGAGGATGAGGTTATCAGGACTGTAAGCGGACCACCAGCTCATCACATCACTTCAGCTGAGGCGGGACCCTCAGATATCCAGGGGTTAAAGCTCACCTCAGTTCCTATGAAGGTGGGCCTGATGTAGAGGCTGGCGTTCTGGGAGAAGGGGACCCACTCCTGCTCGAGCTCCACCAGCTTCTTGATGCACTCGAGCAGTTCACCTTTATCATACAGCTGCAAAGAAAACAAGACGAGGACATCAACGGTCAAATCACCACTGAACAGTGAGATCAATAGAATTATATCACGTTTCACCACAATTCTAGTGATTTTTTAATGAATGTTCGTAAATGTTGGAGTGTTGTGCCTTTATTAAACAAATACCCTCCCTCTAAATATGAAACATATCTGTAATATCCGTGCATACCTTTTATCTAAGACAATTAAACCAACCACCCATTAGATGTAGAATATTTAGTTTGTAGTTTTTAGCTTCATTAGAAAGTGAAGTGTGTTGACGTGGTTGATTCACAGCATCCTCGTCAGTGTACGGATATATATATATATATATATATATATATATATATATATATATATATATATATATATATATATATATATGAGTATTATTATTTTATCCACAGGGCGTAACGAAAGCATAGGGAAGTGCAGGCATAGAGTATAAGCAAAAAACAGAGGTGAAGAGTTTAGTAGCTTTCCATTACACGTGTTCACAATACATCATTCATTCATTGTGAAACATAAAAATACTTTTTCCTTCCTTGTAGCACAAAGCACAGACTGGAATCCCGACCATGTGGCAGAGGTCCATCATGTCACTCAGTTTCCATTGTGTCCTGAACTCCTGATGCAGTATGAACTCTTGTATCAGGGAGTTGTTGTTCTACAGCATTCAGCCTAAACTGGGCCTGCTGCCACGCAGCCACGTAACAGAGCGGGTCACCAGCTCCAGGGTGTCCGCCTGCACAGGACTTAAGGCGCATTCAGAGCAGTTGGGAATGTGGCAGCAGGCGACAGAAGGAGAAGTCCAGTTTTACACGTCACACAACAGTCAGCGCTGTCGTGGTCCACAACTATTTTGAGAAATTGGAAACCAATTCTTGTTCTGTGGTAAAGAACTTTTTTAACACATTTTGATGTTCGATGGTGACTTTGGACTTTGAACGAGCAAAGCGGTTTTTGCCAGCGTGGCTTTCTCTGTTCTTTAAGTTCAGTTTACCAACCGGCACGTCTATATTTACGCCTCTCGTTGCTTCAGGTACCAGAGAGGAAATGCAATATCCAGATTACAGTTTGAGTAACAGCTTAAGAAGCTTAAGCTTAAGAACTAGAAAAACCTGTTAAAATGCACATACATCTGTCAAAATATAACCCGTTCATGACCTTCTCTGAAATGTGGTTATTAATCATTTACTGAGTTACGATGCGTGTGGAACAAAAAGAAGACCGAATAATTCTACCTGGTTCTAGGTGTTAAACGAGTTTAAAGAAATGTGTGATTTCAAGCATGTGACTGACACCGGGATGAAGCTTCACAGAGGGTTTCTGAAGGTTCATGAACTCACAGGAAGGCTGCTTCTTTCAGTGCTCCGATGCATCCTCTCCATGTTCAGCATGGGTCTGAACAGGCGGATGTGGTTGTCCGCTCCACGGAATGCCTTCATGCCTTCAAACAGCTGGAGAGAAGACAGACAGAAACACATCAGACTGTTAATATTCACCCGATATCATGCGGATTGCTCCTCAACAACCTGCACAGAAAGTCTCTTTGCCTATTTTATCCATTTGACATTTTTTGTCATTTAATAAATTTGTTTTTAAGGTCAACGTCCCTCCATGTTCCCCTGCTACTGAATGATTGTAGTGAATTCTAAGTGTGGGTAGTTACAAACCCAAAATTCAATTGAAAAAGTTGATAGCACAAAGTAATCTCTCGGTGGTCTAGCTGCTGCTTGAGAGACCTTTCTAACCTTGATGAGTCTATAATTATAAAGAGACGACAAAGCAGATTACAGAAACAATACATCTGAATGAAGTATCAGCCATACGCAGTGTTTGGATAAAAAGACTCAATGAAACCGTGATGAACAACACGAGCGCTCTACTCACCTCTATGGAGTAGTGCAGGGCAGAGCTGGCCGGGTGCAGCGACAGGTTCTGGAAAGGTTTGATCCGAGGCGCCTCCCAGCCGCCCTTCACCGACCAGTTGATGGTCAACATGTGGTCGGTGAACTGTTTGCCGAACACCAAGGCGGAGGGGTCGGGCTTCGGCTTGCATACTGCGTTGCGTTCGATGACGAGGTCCGATGCCTGAGGTGGAGACGGACAAGCGAGCCGGAGACGGGCGGAGAAAAAAAAGAGGAAGAAGACGGGACAAGAGCAGAGCGAGCGACGACAGCGATTGTTTTTTTAAATCGAGGTTATTGACAGAGCATGCTTTAATGGGACAATTAGTTGAGCGTTATACAGAGTCAGCAGACTTATCTGGTCAATTAGACACAATTAATTCAATTAGACTGAATTAAATGACGACAACAGGTAGACAGTAAGGAAAAGACAGAAAGGGGAAAAGACATTTTTTTTAATTCTAGGCAAGTTTAAGAAAGACAAATCCGTCTTTTGAGAAATGTTGCTTCCTACTTCCTGGAACGAGCTGTAACACTTTGTGCTCAGACACGTAGAAGGCACGCCAGAGTGTAACTCAAGCCGGAGGCCTCACCCGGTGGGAGCGAAGGTTCACGGTTTCCTCTTTACCTTAAAGGAACTGGCGAACCGCAGTGAGCCAAAGGACAAGGGGAGAGCCTGAACAAGTCGTCCATGGAGTGCCTGCGAATCAAACACGACAAAACACTTTAACTTTATATATACACATCTTTTATCTAAGACAATTAAACCAACCACCCATTAGATGTAGAATATTTAGCTTCATTAGAAAGTGAATGGCGGACGTGTGTTGACGTGTGTTGATTCACAGCATCCTCTTCAGTGTACGGAGAAACAAAAAGAGTGGATTCCAGTAACAATACCCGGTGTAGTTATCACAGCAAGAGAAAAGAGATGTGTGTATATATATATATATATATATATATATATATATATATATATATATATATATATATATATATATATATATATATATATATATATATATATACACACTGGTGATCATACGTTTAAAGATTTTGCCAGTCAACTTTTTACAAGAAGATATATCGTCTTCCCAGGTGACAGCTATTCAGCCGGCCTTGGGGAATACAAAGGGACACCTTGTCATGACATTGTGTGTGTGTGTGTGACTCAACATGCAGCTAGTCACGTGTGTGTGTGTGTGTGTGTATAGGAAACAGCCGGTGTGAACTGCCGTAATTAGAATCAGGCACAAATGCAGGCTACAAAATGAGGAATGCAAGGTGAGAAAGTATTTGCACGGATCCTGTGTGGGTCACAAAAGGTGGGATGAAAAATAATATCTGTTCTTAAGACCAAAAAAAAAGAAAGAAAAGAAGCCACAAACAACAACAACAACAACAATAATAACAATAACTAATAATAATAATAATGGCTAAACAGTGCAGCTACAGCAAGAAAAGCAAGTTCATGCCAGTTCTAGTTTTACTGGGATTGTAATCTGTGGTACTCTGCCTGAATGTGTGACGGCAGTAGTTCCTGTCATGGTAGGTAATGCAGTTAAAATGAAAATAATAACAATAAAGTATATTTGGCTGAATTGTCAACACATAATTGATACTTTAGAAATGCTCACATCATGAGCCCATGTGTGCGCACTTCGTTCAGTAGATGATGCAAGTCCTGTTATTTATATATAAATATATATTGCTGTGATGTTTGTGACATGCACGTAAATTTGATGCATGCGATTTGTAGTTTAGAATTTGGACCCGCGGTTTTCAATTCAACAAAAATAGAAAAGGTTAGTTAGCACGTGTGCCTGGTATAAACATTACACTAGGAGACAACAGCAACGCAAGTAACTCAATTAAAAAATGCGGATTGCACCGTAAAACCACGAGACAATAACATACACACACGTTAGTTATGCACCTGAACAGATGAAAGCAGCCTTAAACCAAAATCTGTTTATAATTCTGTCAATTCAATGAAAGTTTACTGATGACGTAGTTTACAAACAGATAAGTGACTCTGTATCTTACTGTCCACCAAACCCACAGAAGGAAGTTGATAAACTATGTAACGTTTGGTAACTTGTGTCATATTTTTATGAATTAAAGTCAAATTTGCTCCGTTGACGTCAGACGAATTCGTCTTCGCACCATACAGATTAACAGAAAGCGTTGCGTTTTGTTTAACGAGGCGTTGTGTTTTGCCGGTAAACAAAACGGTTTAAAATGTCCACTTTTTCGCACGCAGTTCGGTTTGATGACCTTTTTCTCTGCAGCAACGTTTTGACCACCGCCGGTGCCGGCGGGACACACGCGCCGGTGAGTGCAAAGCAAACGAAGGCGACGGATTTGTTCGCTTTATGGATCATTATCTGCGTCCTTATCGCTCATTTAGGTGAACCATTTACCCAGACAGTCAATGTAAACAGGTCATAAACAGCACGGAGAAGTCGGTCAGTGAACTCACCGTTCGGAGGGCTGCCATCTCCGCTACGTAAGGATGATGTGTTCGTGTGGAAACAGAGACAACAGTTCAAAGTCAACTTCAGTTCCGCTTTGAAATACGAGACGCTTGTTGGCTGTTGGGCTCGGATGAATCCAGAAACCTCCCACAAATAAACTACTCGTCGGTACATTCATTATTTTAACTTGTCACTGAGCTGCTTCAGAAACTCTTTTAAACGGTTTGTGACTGCGTGTGATTTTTTTCTTTTTTTTTCTGGGTTGATCATTAAACATCCCGCTTACTGTTCACCAAGACGTCAGTAAAAGAAGAAAAAATAAAGCCAAACAAATAAATTATTTTTATTATTTGTAATAACCGGTTTCATTCAATTACGTCATCGAGGGCGTGACAAAGCGTAGCATCTGATTGGCGGAGAGCAGCAGGCTTATAAAACAGGTTTGTTTGAGGACACACAGGTTGACGCTGATTGGTCGGTTGGGGGAGGAGGGGTGCATGTCTGGTTACACGTTTAAGATATCTCACCTCAGCAAGACTATTTGCATGAACGACAAGTTACTTTTTTATCTTATACTTTTTATTGTGTTTGTCTCTTTCAGTTAATATCTATTTCTAAAGAGCACTTACTACAAGCTCAAAGCATGACAGACCATTCAGACATAGTTCTCTCAGACACCTGAATCAAGCCTTTGTGACAGTAGATTAGAACATCAGTGAATGTATAATCTGCATTTAACCAGTTAAACAAGCTGTTCCACGCCCACGTGGAGACCAAGACAAGTCAAGTTTATTTATATATTGCACAATTAATAGGCCGATAGAGTCCATGTGCGATAGAGATAGGAGACCGTGACTTGTTGACCTCACTGTGTATTCAGTGAGGACAGTCAGGAAGAGATCTGACTCTTGACGCCGTAGTCGAGTTCAGCTCCTCCGCTGACCACCAGGTCGATCCCGGTGCAGAAGGTAGCGTCAGCAGCCAGATACAAGGCAGCCAGTCCGCACTCAGCCGTGGTCCCCATGCGACCCAGCAGCTGTTTGAGAAGCCAACGTGTCAATTCTCCTCGTTTCTCTGCAGCTGAACAGAACTGAGGGGAACCTCTCTTTAATATTATTGTGCTGCATTTTTCTTACTCACATTACTCTGTTAAATGCTGCTGAAAAACAATTCTTAATGGACCAGAAGACAGGATTTCAGTTTAACAAGAGCTCCCAGATATTTTCTTACACTTTCCAGGATCAAAGTCTTGTTGTCCTATTCCCAAACCTCCCACGACCTCATAAAGATCCCTTCCAGACCTCTTTAGCTCAGAGTAGGAACCCTTGGTTCCACTGTGAGAACTTGCCTGATGGGTTTCTGCCATTTTAATGGTCGCTGCAGCATCTGGTGTCTGTCCTGCTAGTGTCTTCCACAGAGGCGTCAGCACGTTACCTGGAGAGATGCTGCAACACACGGCAGACAGTAGCATCAGGTGAGAGTGGCTGCTGTCAGATTTATAGTCAGTTAAATATTTTGCTGCAGAGACTTCCCTTATAAGAGACTATTATATGAATGAAGTAGTGGATGATTTATATCATTAACATCTTGAAATGGTTGATGAATCAGTCAGTGGGAAGAAAAGTAATCAGTTAACCTGCAAACCCTGCAGCACTCTGTCGACCTTTTAAAAATTGACATCATAAACATTCTAAATGGGCAACGTTGCATTTCCTGTTTGTAAATGCAGTAGCTGACAGGGTCCAGAAACAGGGACCACGCTGGTGCCTCCCCATCCATTGTAGCATCATTTCTCCTTAAACATTCAAACCATGTGTACTCTTGTTTCAGCAGATCATAGTTCATCTGAGACACTCTGCAGCTTGTCTCACCTGTTCACTCTCACATTGTAGACGCTCTCATCCACGGCCATCGCCTTTGTCATGGAGGTGATCGCCCCCTTGTGGAGAAAAAGAGCGCATGCCAAATGATTTCTGTCTCTTGAACTGATATTTAAGGAACATTGACAAGTGTTGCGTGAGGATGATCTCACTCACCTTGGTGGCGACATATGGTGCAGCATATCTTTGACCGATGGTCGCCACCAGACTGGATATATTGATGATGTTTCCATGACGCTGTCGTAGGTATGGCAGAGCATACTGAAGAGAGAGTGAGACCCATTAAATCACTTCAAAGATCCTACATGCATACATGTGTGTCTCTGGGTGTGTGAGGGAGGTCACAGGAAGCAAGGAAAGGTCATGATAATTAATGTTTTTATTTGGAACTGATGAGTTGAACATGAAATTCAGTCACTACTGAATACTTGATGTTGGCATTGAATTCAAACCGCTGAGATATTTGACTGAAGATCTGATTTATCTGAATCTATGAGGTTTGAATTTCCATCCCTCACTTCATTTGTTCATGTTTTACATTTTTCTGTTGAATTTTGGTTGCTGAATTTTAGAAAATCCAATTAAAATCAGCTGTGGTTTTGAGTCGATTTACAGTTTTAGATCTAAATAGGACCAATTGAATCTGAGCAATTTTTCCAACATTTGACTCATACAATCTGAATTTGTAAACCCTAAAATAAATAAATAAAAACAATAAAAACTAAATACTTACTAACTTCAGATCACATACATTAAGATAAATGTTTAAATATTTTAAATACACTCCCTCCTTCGCTTGCTGTCGTCTCTTGTGTCATCTTTTTTATTATTACCATTAAAAATAACAAAAATATTAAAGTATTCGGTTGTGATCAAATGTCCTAATTCAGTTTCTTTTAAGAGTTAAATCCTTACAGCCCTGCTTTGCTTCCCTATAAGTCAGCATAAATTATCTTTTTAAGTCATTTTAAGAAAGTTTTGCACAAGTTGGAGACGTTACTTTAGAAGCCAAGAAGTAGTTGATGAGGTTCAGATTCAGCAGATCCCTGAACTCCTCTGCCGTGGTGTCATCAGTGGGTTTGTGAGGTGGGTCTGCAGACAAACAAACACAAAAATAGATCAATTAAGCACGAAAGCATCTTCACAGCGTCATCATCACATCTGCTGGAGGAGAGCAGGAAGAGTGAGACTCACGCCACCCGGCGTTGTTGACCAGGCAGTCGATGTGTCCATAATGCTCCACTGTGACTGCCATCAATCTCTGTGGAGAGACGGTCACACCAGTTGCATTTGAACAAGAAACCAGTTGCTGACAAACCACAGAGAAGAGGCTTCACACGGCAGAGCAAACAGGAGCCCAAGCAAACACAGAACTGCCAGATGGGAAGTTTTACAAGCTGTTCATGGTGACGGATGAGGACAAAAAAATAGGTTTGAGCCTTGAGGTGAAGTCAGCTGACTAGCAGGACACACTGTCAGCCACGAGCCATGTGATCGTGTTCATAACTGTGAACAATAACACTAAAGTTGCACATTACCTTGATGTTGTCCTCTTTGGAGACATCACATGTGAGGAATTTGCAAGAGCCTGGTCCTGCTTTGTTTAACTCCGCCTCCAGAGCCTCACCTCCTTCACCTGTGACACAGATTTATGTTTTAGCTTTCAATGTCTTTCAGTACAACTCCTGTACTTAAGTACAATTTTGAAGTTGTTGTACTTTTACTATGTACTTCTACTTCTACACACCTACAATTACTAATTAATGTAAAAAACAACAAGACGCAGACAGTGCTTTACTATTAAATGAACCATGAGTACATACAGTTCTTCTAACATTTGCTACATTGACAAATGATAATATTAAGCAGAAATATCCAATAATACAATGTATTATGAATGCATTATTCATAATAACACTCTGGAATGAAACAGTGCTTCTGCATAATAAATACGTTTACTTTTGTACTATTTGTATATAATGTATATGTATGTATATAATGCAGGACTTTTAGGAAACCCAATGGAGTATTTTCAGACTTTGGTATTTCCTCTTTTACATAAAGATCTTCTTCTTCCACCACTTATTATAATAGTTGCACTCGATATTGACTTAGAATTTGATCGGGAAAAACCTAAATGTTCAGTTTACTGACCTATTGCACAAAACACCACTTTGGCTCCATTCTCCACTAAAAGAAAAAAGAAAAATCGAAATGTTCAGGTTGACACTTGTTGCAGTGATCACACACAAATCCACACTATAAATAACAATAATTACCAAACACTTTGACAATCCCTCTTCCAATCCCTTTCGACCCTCCGGTCACAATGACAACTTTGTTGTTGTATCGGAGCGACATGTCGGCTGCTTCTGATAATAAATGTCGGCCGGTGAACGCCCCTCACAGCTGCGCTGCCTGTTGACAGCACGCGACCAAGACCAGGAAGTATTTTCCACCCTAAATATTTCATGTGTAGGCTTCACAGCAGTATTTTTTGTTTTTGTTTTTATGTGTAGGCTTCACAGCAGTATGTTTCTATTACTCTTCAGTTCTTCAAATCATGGGATCTGCTTTGCTGCCTTCAGGTGCTGTTGGTAGTATTGGAAATCACAAAGTTCTCTCAAAAACTGTCAATAAAGTGGGAAAATGATCACCAGCTTAACACAAACACAACACAAAGTACAGCTGAGGTAGATGGGAATATGTTTCATGTTTTGAAATCGAAGTAGGCTGCAGGAACATTTTTTATTTTAACCAAGATGACAGTGTAGATGAAAAGTCAGACTACGTGAACACATTGACCAGGTGTTGCTAAAGGAAACATCAGGCGATTACCAAAGTCAGTAGGATTCATCCTCTTGGGACCACAAATATATGTTCAAATTTTAATGGCAATCCATTTTACAGTTGTTGAGATATTTCTGTCCAGACCAAAGAGGTGAATCTAACAACCCCTCAAACAACTGAACTAGAGTCGTTTTTCTTGCACGGCTAAAGAAATAATAATTCTCCAACATAAAACATCAACACATCAACGATTAGGCCAGCCTAAGATCCAAAAACCTGATGTTGATTCTTCTTCATACAAGTTAACAGCTGGATTTAGGACACTGGAATTTACTCATGGTGTTTGAACGCAACATTTGCAAAGTGCTTCCAGTTATGGGAATTGTAGTTTTACTGCACAAAGTCACAGTGTGGAAGGATTGCGAGACAATGGGGCCCTGAAAACAGACACGCAAAAGGCCCCAAAACCTCTCTTACAAGCAACACGTTTTGTCTCTTTGTAGTTGTTTTGTATCTTTATGTAGTTGTTTTGTATCTTTATGTAGTTGTTTTGTGTCTTTATGTAGTTGTTATGTATCTTTGTGTAGTTGTTATGTTATGTTATGCTCTTCCTTGTTGGTACGCGTCTCTTTGAGTACGATTTTGTAGTTTAAGGCCAGGGAGGCCCCTGACACTTTGGGCCCCTGGGCCTGTGCCACACAGAGATGCTTGAGAGTCCACTTCATGATGCGTCTAAAATAACCACAGACATCCAGATTTATATTTAATTCAAAATGACGGCTGTACTGGCAGGTCAAGTTTCATTTGCCATGTTTTAAATGTGTGGACAATTATGCACAAGCCAAGTAGCCAATTATTAAAGATAGATGATGAAAGCAAAGCTATGGAAGCATTTAGAGAAGAAAATCCACATATTTGTAGCCTTAATTTACAAAGTTAATCTAAAAATTGTTCCTTTTTTTAACACAATAGTTTTAGCCTCTGCTTTGTGAGTGCGCAGGTTCATGTGCACACATGTGTGCAAATATGTACAGTATGTTTAAGAGAGAGTGAGAGGTTAAGAGGTTGACAAGTTGTTTGGGGCAGAGAAAAAGTGGGGGGAGAGGTGGCGGCGGTGCGTTTGGAGGAGGAGTGGGTCGAAGATTGAATTTCGGCCCGACAGCATTCCCCGGGGGCACACTGAGCATGAGAGAGAGCACAAGTGAAGAGTGACCTACGAACAAGCGTAACTATCTGAACTGCAGATTAACGCCGCAGCAGCCCCTAAGGGAGCCACGCTGCTCCCTCTGCCACCTCCCTTCCTCCTGTCTGGACATCATTATGAGAGAATTGACACACAGAAGAGGGGAAAGGTCAGCCCAAAAGGCACCCTGAGGTGGAGGTGCAAGCAGGAGAGAGCCATGGTCAATCTCTGGAGGGGTGATTAGGTTGGATCAGCGGCTCTGGCAGGCAGACGGGTGAGAGGAGGTTTCTACTGGGAGAACTGGACATGCTGATAAACTGGTGATGAGCATGAAGCCGACCGCATGTATGGAGCTTTTTTTGCACGGAGCGTCTGCACGATGTTGTTGACAGTGGAGAATATAGTGGGAGAAGTACAGAAATCTTCTAATTACTGTAAAGAATGGGGATATTTGTACACACATTCTGTTTTGTTTTAGTAGTTTGGTCAGTGTTTTAATTATTCTGATTGAAATCACTCTGTCCATCACACAATTCAAGCAAATACAAAGAATTGTAATGTGATCTAAATACCTTTTATTTTTTGTTGTCCAGAAAATTGTGCAGCTGAATTCACAGAGAAAACTGAGGTGAGATTTGGATTTTAATATTTCATTAATTAGTTCCAAGATATTCTGGGAAATAATGTACAATTGGTGAGGATGTGTTACTCGTTGGATTTTATGACTAAACTTAACAACTAAGGGACAATTTATTTCATATTCATAACCTTTATGTGTTTTCTTTTGGCTTTTATCGACCGTCGTTTCCCTGTTTTGCTGTTTAGTTCACAGAGTGAACAAGAACGAAAGACTCAGTGATGGATCATCAAGACAAAGGAGGAGGAACAGGGGGAGGAGGGCAGACAAAAGAAAACCAGAAGGCCGAGGAGGTCGGCGATGAAGAAAAGTCGACCAAAGACAAGCACAACAAGTTGGAGAAGGAGATCAGTGGGAAGGAGCCGAGCGGAGAGGCCAAGAAGGAGAAACGTCGCTGTCCGTTGAGGAGCGGCTGGGCCGTGGCTGAACGTCTGGCCATCAACGTGTCGGGGATGCGCTACGAGACTCAGATCCGCACCCTCGCCCAGTTCCCCGACACCCTGCTGGGTGACCGCCGTCGTCGCCTTCGCTACTTCGACCCCGTGCGGAACGAGCTCTTCCTGGACAGGAGCCGCGTCTGCTTCGACTCCATCCTGTACTTCTACCAGTCCGGAGGGAGGCTGCGTCGGCCCGCCAACGTCCCCCTGGACATGTTCCTGGAGGAGCTGCGCTTCTACGAGCTCGGAGAGGAGACCATCGAACGCTACAAAGCGGACGAGGGCTTCCCCAAGGAGGAGGAGAGGCCCTTACCCGCCGGCAACATCCAGCGTCGCCTCTGGATGCTGTTTGAGTATCCGGAGTCCTCCAGCGGAGCTCGGATCATCGCCATCATCAGCGTCATGGTCATCGTGCTCTCCATTCTCATCTTCTGCCTGGAGACTCTGCCCGAGTTCAGGCATGAGAAGGAACAGAGGGAGGTGAGGACGGGCTACATGGTGCTGACACAAGCATCTTCTGCCTGGAGACTCTGCCCGAGTTCAGGCATGAGAAGGAACAGAGGGAGGTGAGGACGGGCTACATGGTGCTGACACAAGCGAGTTAAAGCGGCAAGATGGAGGTCATGCATGGAGGTGCTGACAGGGTGCAAAGAGGTCAGAGGTTGACACTGCAAAGGAGCGATGAGGGCAACAGGTGTCACTATTGCAGCATAAGGGAGAGAAACAACTCAGGGATGATTAGAAACATCAAAGCGAAGAATTAAGATTGAGAGAAGGGAAAGCAGCAGACAGGGAAGGGGAGGCTCGGTTTTTTCCCTGAGATTATCTTGGACTTGTCCTTAAAACTGATCCACTCAAAACTGAGGCGAAGGAGATGAGGAGTGGCAGTTACACCACTGGTGGAAAAACAGTGAGGAAAGACGAGTGCAGGCAGAGCACGTCGGATTGGAGGTTTCCGTTGTGATACGCCTTGTCGGCCCCTCTGGGACGACTGCCAAAACTAACAAGCATATTCAGGTTGGGCTGGATGTTTTTTTGAGAAAGAGAGCGAGATCGAGAGCGAGAGCGAGAGCGAGAGAGAGAGAGAGAGAGAGAGAGAGAGAGAGAGAGAGAGAGAGAGTGGAATGAGTTAGAGGTAAAATAGGCGTGTGAAGTGAAAAGAAGGAAAGGAGATGACCTTGTCTCACGTTACCCCTTAGAGAGCTAAAGGTCTAAATATAGAGGAAGGACAACCATAAGACCACATCAACACGTAAACCAATGTCTGTATTAATAAACGCGGTGACTCATAGGCTACAAACTGAAAACAGCATGGAAGAGAGGCTCGCGGATCGACTTTTCTGATGACCGGCGTGAAATGAAATTAGCCTCGCTTACACTCCTGTAGCCTGGAGACGAGGCAAATTCTGTGACACCACTGCCGCGCTCGCTGTATTTACGTTTCCCTCATCACCACCAACACTGCTCCGTTACTCCCATACATATAAGGATATGTGTCATGTGATCAGAGCAGCTTTTGGACACTACACAAACAAAACAAAACCCTGCATGCACAGCCGTCCCCACGCAATCACTCACTCGCCAGGTGGTGGTGAAAATCTAACCAACCTCTTTGGTTTTGTCAGATTAGGATGTTTGACAAGTTATATGTCTTTTAAGCTTAAATCACACAAATCTATGGGCCCAAATTTTGACAATTTTGCCATCAACCTAATACAATTTAGGTGAATGTGAATGGGCCCAGGTTCCCCCTCAGGTATACACTGTTAGCTCTGTCAGCACTTACGCCATAGTTTGCACTGTTAGCGCTGTTAGCACCGTTGGCTATCAGCTGTTGACAGGATAAAATCTCAGATCTTTCACCTTTACAGTTTACCCTGGCTCTCTACGCTTTGTAACGTTTTTACTCCACTGCTCATTTCAGTCGTTACTGCAAAACCTCCCCTCAGTGAGTTTATACAGAAGTTAGCCCGCTACAACTGTCGCAAAACAACGGTACACATAAAAATGGCCGCCGTCCTGCTACGTTTCTTTAAATGTTCCGTTCGACTACTATTCTATTTCTATGGGCTGTGAGCTAAATGCTAACTTCAGCGCGCTAACATGCCGATGTTTGTTTGTTAAGTGTGTTGACATGCTGACATTTGCTAGTTAGCATTAAGCACAAACTATGGATGGATGGAAGTCAGATGATCACAAGCATTGTTAGGGTTCATCCTCTGGGAACCATAAATGGGGAGCTGCAATTTTTTTGGGGGCCCATTTGGGGCCGCGGCTATCCATTGTTTCAGACAGTTCATAGATTGGTTCAATCAGAAAGAGTGTGATTTTGCTCTGTAGTTTTGCTTGCATTCAGTATATGATAACACAAGAGACCGATTTTCAGGGTCATAGTGAAATTTGACAACACAAATATGAACTTTTCTAAAATAAAGAGAGAGAAATAATTTTCCTGCTTGTAAAGGAAAGACGGATAAACTAGCTTTCATATCCGCATCACTCCCAAATCCTAATTCTTAAAGGGACCGCACACAATGGATGGAGAATGGACCTGACAGTGTCAACTTTATATCGTGTAGTATGATGATAGGCTGTTGGATTGTAATTTGAAGGGGGAGAAAACATACAAACTAGAACGCACGCATGTGAAAAACAACAGTTTAATTTCATGACATCACCAAAAAAATATATTTTGTTTTTCTTTTTTAAAGCCAATAATGGCAAATTATTTGGGGGGGCTGAAGAACATTTTACGGGGGCTTAAAAATGTAATTGCAATCCATCCAATATTTGTTGAGATATTTCAGTCTGGACCAACAGGCAGACTGACACTGGCGTCCCAGCATTAAAGTCCAGGGAGCTCAAAACTAAATTATTGACGGCTGGATTGCAGTGAGAACTGCCCCCTTTCCTGATGCAAGGCCAAGCTGTGTCAGTCATATAATTAACTTTGTAAATGTTGCAGACAGTGTTGTTGGTGTAAAGCGACATGAGGACATGGAACACACAGAAACATATAAACATATTAATACACATAGCGTTGGGGACAATATGTGCTGCGAGGCCACCAGAAGCTCAGAGTAACTCTATCTCACTTGTGAAAAGACACTAATGCCCAGCCATTTCAAAGCCGCACCTACTTCCCGGAAAAAACAAGCAGCCCAGTGAAACGAAGTGTCAGATACCGCGGCCGTGCCGGTGTCTGGGGGGTGTAATGCAACCCAGCGTCATATGAACTTAATGTTTTTGTGTGTGTGTTTAAATATAGAGAAACTGATTTGTATAAGAGAAAAAATAAAGCCGGTGGAGTGAAAATGGAGAGGAGAGGAGAGTTAGCACCGTATCACAGATCTCACAGGCTCGATCAGACCCCGATGACAGGCGCCATACTGCGAATGTGCTGAGGACAGACTTTCAGAATCATTTCATCTTCTTACTGATCCTATGTCCTTGTTTCCTCTCTTGTAAACATCGTCTCCATAGAGATATTCATTATAGCCTTACCTTTCCCCTTTATTCTCGTATTTCTCAACTCATGTGTGATAAACAACACATGACAGCATATATATGTGGTGTATTTGTTTAATCTCCGAGTGCAACTGCAACCACTTCATTTTTTGTTTTTGTTTTACAGCAATTCATCACAATGCCTCACCCCACCATCGCAAACGAAACCATCTGGGTCTCACCGGGCTTCACCCCCTTCCAGGACCCCTTCTTCATCGTGGAGACGATCTGCATCATCTGGTTCTCCTTTGAACTCATCGTGCGCCTAGTCTGCGCTCCTAACAAGGTTCACTTCTTCAAAGACGTCATGAACACCATCGACTTCTTCGCCATCATTCCCTATTTCGTCACCCTGGGCACGGAGCTGGCTAAGGACAAAGACGCCCAGCCCTCCGTGTCCCTGGCACTCATCAGGGTCATCAGGCTGGTGAGGGTCTTCAGGATCTTCAAGCTCTCTCGTCACTCCAAGGGCCTCCAGATCCTGGGCCAGACGCTGAAGGCCAGCCTCAGAGAGCTCGCCCTGCTCATCTTCTTCCTCTTCATCGGCGTCATACTCTTTTCTAGCGCCGCCTACTTTGCAGAGGTGGACAGTGCCAACACGGAGTTCACCAGCATCCCCAGGGCGTTCTGGTGGGCTGTGGTGACCATGACCACGGTCGGCTACGGGGACATGTTCCCGGAGACGGTCGGGGGGAAGCTGGTGGGCTCCATGTGCGCCATCGCCGGCGTGCTCACCATCTCGCTGCCAGTGCCCGTCATCGTGTCCAACTTCAGCTATTTCTACCACCGCGGGATGGAGTGCAAGGAAACGAGCGAGTACAAACACGTGGCCACGTCGCTCTGGGACGGAGAGGACGATGAAGAGGGGGAATATGAGGAAGGGGCGGACGAGGGGCATGAACACATGGGATATAATGCACCCCTGTACGGGCAGGACAGCAGGGGTATCTGCCCGCCACTCAATGGTTCTCTCCTGGCGGGGCTTTGTACCGGACAGGAAGCTGGCGGTCGCAGAGGGATGAACTCTTACCTCAACGAAACTCTGGTCACTCAGGTTTAACAGAGAGGAGGTCGGACATTTAACGCTGCCAAGTAAGAGAAGGAGAGTACAAAGAAAGAGGACGAGCGAAGCAGGAGAAAACTCCAACATGCACACAAAGACTTGGCACTGATATCAGCTCTAATTTGTTGCGTTTGCTTGGTTTTATTTGACTCGTTGTTTACAGTAAACATCTGTTTTTTTCAATGAATGAATAGAATCTGATCTTTGAAAATGCCTGCAGGTTGTTTGACAAAACTTACCGCTGTGCTTAAGATGTGACCGGACTCCTCAAAGAATCCTCTATCCAGCTCACATTACAAACATATTCCACCTGCTGCACAATACAGTCGATTTTAACTTCTTTCCTAAATTCTGACTTTAAATTTAAACCCAAGTTAGTATATAGTCAAGATACATGTATTATTGGAAGCTGTATTATCCCGATATATAAACTTGTATGCTTGCTTGTGGACAGTTTTTCATGTTCAGTTAACCTGTTAAATATCTTTTTTACTCTGCAGCACATGGACAATGCTTCATCCCGGCTGGATGAAGGAATATTTGAGGAATCTGAAAATGTCTTTAAAACAGAGAAAAGTGTTGTTAAATCAACAATCTTAAATATAAAAAGGAAAAAAATACAAAGAGAGGCATCATTTGTGTTCCCTGTAATGACAGATGTCACTGCAGAAAGGAGACAAAGTGCTGATGCAGGAAACAACATTCACTGCTCATACATGTGATGGTGTGAAGTGAACCGCAGCACCGTAAACTGCTGCTCTGCCGATATTGTACAGGAGTTTAAATGGACAGTGTTGCAGGTGTTGATGCCCTCTACTTGTCAGAGTTATGGCAGAAATGCACAGTTGAAATCTCGCGCTGCTGTTGACCACAAAGAGGTCGGTCATCGGCTGCCGGCGGTGCAGACAGAGTTCACGTAGTCCAAAGCAAGTTCGTATGTTACATACAGCAGTGTAATGGATACAGCCTGGAGAGACGTGTGGAGAGAGGCGATGAGCCGGCGGATATTTCTACTAACGGTGACCGGAGCAACGCTGAACTCTGATGGTCCGAGGCGATAGCGGCGGTGATATGTTTGTCGTCACGTCAACGAGAACACCTTTCCCTCATTAACTCTCTGTCTTAAACTACGAAGAGCAGATGTTTCTGATCTGTAGATCTGTCGTTTGAGTATCAAACACTTGCCATCTGTGCGCTTGGAAGGTGGCTGTTAGAGTTTGTGGTTTCCCTCTCAGCTGATCCACAATCAGTGGCTCATTCATCAGCTGACCTTTGACACCAAATCACATACAAGTGGATGAACGGCGCGGCCTTTTAAAACACTTTTAACACACTGTTTAGTTTTTATATTTCTGATTTCGTTAAGAGTGAATGTTCATGTATATTTATATTGGCGGATGATTTTTTTGTTGCTCAGACTCTTTGAGAGCTTCTTTGTTGAACTTTGTAACTCTTAACTGTAAACGGTCAAATCTTTCATCAACGTGTCTCTGACTGAAATGTCGCTGATAATGAATTCCAATTGTTCAAAGAGTGCTGCAGGAATGAGTCCTAAAACCCACAAATGAGTCAGTATTTTTCACTTCCTGTTTCCTTGTCTTAAAGTCAATGTCTTTTTTTGATGAGCTTTTGGTTAGATGCCTGAAATGAGGTCTTAAGAGATTTTAATGTTTTGTACTACACTGTAAAATGTCAGTAAAAACCGTGAACCCGTGACTTTTGAAGCTTTTGCGAGTCTTAAAAAGTGGCTAAATGAGACTTCAGTCATGCTTCGTGTCATCGTGAAGTCATGTGACCGGGGTCTGGTTTATAAGCTAACGTTAGGTTTTCACTTCTGCAGATTGCATTTGCGCTTCAAAAATCCTAAAAGTGGTGTTCATCTGTGAAGATTATGTTGCTGAACAAAATGTTTATTTTCTGTAATAATCCAAAATCCAATAGAAAGATCCCATTGGCATTAACTTCCTTGTTGGCCTACACAATCCCTGCAGCACTCTACGGCAGAATTCATCGAATTGTCCACGAATACTTTCTCAGACCAGCTCTGTGAAGTAATCCTCTATCTGCATATCTACAGGTGTGTCGTTCTCAGCGAAATCAATTCAAGCAGAAGTAGCATCAAGACGTGTATTCAAAACAAACAGACATATGCAGCAGATAAATTGGTTATTTTGCAGGATTTTGATACTTTTTTGTCACCGTTTTTGTCACCGTTTGAATCCATAGTAACTGGTATGAATTAAAGACTTAATAAACCCTTTTTAAGCTTCATTTTATACGTTTTTTTGACTGTGTGGATGTAGTGTGACCTGCATATAGTCTGAAGACAGATATGGCTGCGTATGTGTAAACATATATGTCTTCCTTTATTTAATAAAGAGCATATGTTGATCACTCAGGTCGTGGATTTGTGAATTCCTTCCACGTGACTCGGGAGAATGTGACGAGGCATTCACACAGTGAGGCTGCACGTCTCGCCTCCTCTCAGTTAAAACGGTGTAGAAGAGATATCGTGCAGCACAGATTGAGCTGTAAGCCGTGTGCATATGTGCTGCATGTGATGAGTGATCCGGCCTCTAGATGTCAGCCTGACATCTGTCTCACTCCTGCTGCCACTGGATTTCATTTAGTCATGTGACATGAGAGACTTCAGAACTAACCAAACGAAGTGATCACGTCAATTCATGCCATATGATCCAGTTGACTTACGTTATGTTGTTTTCATTTAAAAAAAATAAAAAGACGACTGAATTATTGCACCGAACTGGAAGCAGATGAAAGTTAACGTGATGTCTCTGACATCAAGCCAACACTACAGTATGCATCACTCGGGACATTTGTGGATTCTTTAATATTCTTTTTATTGTTTGGTGTTTTATTTTTATTTTTAGAAGTTCACAATTTCTGATCCCACGGCTGTTACAGCATGAAATCGTGCATCCTGTTACATCAGGTTTTCAATCTACAGCCATGGCAACACGTCGTCACTCCCAACTCGACGCTTGACGCTTTGGTTGTCCTAAACTTCAAGCCATGGCGCTCTACGTGCCCCACTGGGGTCGGTTTTAGACGTGTCAGTACACGCTCCTTACATTGTGTCTTTTTAAAATAAACTTGCTTCACAGGAAGTTTAGGTTCAGGCAACAAAAACACTTAGTTTGTTTCTCACGCGACAAACGAATGACTAACGAGACTGACGTGCCAAAACAAGTCAACGTTGACTTTTAGGTGTCAAACGGGACACGAACAGCCGTCTCCCATCCACCACAACGACCCTAAACAGACTTTCTCTCTCTTCATACGACGTCAGTCGCTCTGAGCGTCTAACAATGACGCGGATGGTTTTACATTGGAGTTAGTTGAAAGTCTGAAGCGTCTCACACAGACACTAAAGGGTGTCTGTGTGTGTCGAATGAGCTGCAGAGCTGCACTGACACAGTATTTGACGGGTTAGACGTGAGAACAAGTTGGCCCCGGCTTCAAAATTCATTTTCACTCTTCTCAGAAATTAAATCAACCAAATGATTCATGGAGGACGTTAACTGTCAGATTACTTCGTACAGATGTTGTAGCAGCCGTCATAGACATTTTTCTACAGCAATTTTCCAAATGTCCAGTTAATTTAGATATGAAACTTATAAATCAAAGTAAAAATAAATCCTCAGTGAGGAAAAACTGAAATAATAAACAACCGTTGGAGTTGAGCTGAAGTAAAGAATGGAAAGTGCTTCGGAGCAGATGATGCTCCTCATAACACACACACACACACACGCACACGCACACACACACACACACACACACACACACACACACACACACACACACACACACACACACACTCTCCATGCTGGCTGCAGTGATTAAATTGCTGACCCCCCCCCCCATCGGATGGTGTGATATCCTCGTGTCATGTGTTGGAGCTCTCTCTCATGCTACAGGACAGATTAGTGCTTCGCTCCCACAAACATCGTCATCACAGATGTAGAATTTCAGACACACATTGTCAGACAAACCTCGACACATTGTCAGTATTCTTTTGTCAGATTTGTGCTGACGTGCAGCATCTCACCTTTTCCCTCCCCCCTGACTCTCTGATGTGCAGGGACCCAAATCCAACGTCAGCACCGGCTGCAATCACCCACAGTGCCCTGATGCTGTCTGGGAAGAATGAAAAGGATTGACGTCTTTCTGGCCATCTGCCGGCCTCCGATTCCTCTCCCATCCCTCACTCTCCTTTGAGAGGATTATGTGTGTTGGTATCTGTGTGGCTTTGTCTCATCAGCGTGTTCTGTAAGCGTGGCCTCGTGTGTAATGCGTGGCTGTTGCAACTTTTCCACCCAGTAGTATCTTTGTCTGCGGGATTTTTCCTGCATCTTAGTCACCAAACGCTGACGTGTGTCCCCTTTCAGCTGCAAATCCCTCCGCAGATTGTGCTTAAGCAGCAGAGGAAACACAGGAGAATCGCAGTTATTTTAAATAAATCTCTAAGATTTTATTACATACAATGTACACATGAGCCGGACTTGTGAATCTGAGTTCAGACTTAAGGACGCAGGGAGGCAGTCGATGAAATTAAATTTAAAATGAAAGGCAATTCAGTGGGGAGGGAGAGACCGATGATGTTATTTTACAGCATTTAAGAATGAACAATGAGAGTTCAAACTAGTAAATTTAAACATACGACTAAATCAAAACAGCATCTCGCCTAAAACTCGTCCTTTTAGACACCAGACCACAACGAGAAAATACAAACCACAGATGATATCGACAATATTAACATCAAGGTGAGCGGTGATGTGCAGAAGAGCACCGAGGATGGAAATGTGAAGAGATAAACAGGTAGAGAATTATAAAAAATAATGTCTGCTGGTTTTTGAATTTCTTTCACTCACTTATTTAAAGGAGTAGTTCAACATTTTGGGAGTGAAATTAGAAGATCAATACCACCTTAATGTGTAAATAAGAAGCTTGCAGCCAGCAGCCTGTTAGCTTAGCTTAGCATAAAGACTCAGCTAGCCTGGCCCTGTCCATAACAAAAACCCTCCAACCAGCATCTTAAACACTCACTACTGAACATGCTGTTTGTTTAATCAGCACAAAAGCAGACGGGTAAAAACGACAAGTTGTGACTTTACAGGTATTTACGTACTGTATTTGCTGGAATGTTTCTCGACCAGTGGAGATTCCAGGTATTCACTGCTCCCAGACAAGAAATAGTCCGGCACATAATGTCCGATAAAAAAGCCAACTTGTCATTTTTATACTTGAGTTTTTGGATTAAACAAACAAAGTATAACGTGTTAGGTCGTGAGCTGTGGAGGATGCTGGTCGGTGGATTTACTTTGACTTTTCTCATCGAGAGCAGACTCACAACTCCTCTCCTATCAGGCAAATTTAAGGAAGATCAGACATTCAGGTTTGACCATGAAATGACAGCGTGGACCTCGAAAAGCAGTCGTAAAATGAAAACAAATCGATGGGGAAGCTTTTTTTTGTGGTTTTGGTGGTAAAAATGTGATCATGGCAGGTCGCTGTGCAGCATAGCCTGCCTCCGATCGTAAGCAGTGTCATCGCTCTCCTCGCTGTCGCTTGTTTCACCCAAGACCCTCTCTCTCTCCTCCTCCCGTTCCCTCTCTCTCTCCCTGCGGGAACGAGGCATTTTGGGAATCTGAGAGGGCAAAGAGACGTGATGAGAACATGTCGAAGCCTTTTACTTAGATCATCCAATAGTAGTGTTGATAACACTACTAATAGCTAATATCAATACTTTACACTTCCTGTCCTCACACATTTTAAAGCGATAGGAATACACAAGTACAAACACTTCATTTGTTTGTGGAACTATCTTTGTTGAGAAAACACATTTTTGTTCTGTTATTCAAGTCAATTTCTACCATTTTATCTCCCACAAAATGTCGGGATTCAACCACATATTTGACCTATTTTCCAAGTTGGTAGTAACTCGCTAAGAACCAAAGCAGGAGAGACAAATGTACACAGACGTGAGTGGATATAAGTCAGATGAAATGATACCTAAATACCTCGATTAATCATTGCACAAAATATTACACAGAAATAGTTTCTGAGGAGGAAGGTACCAAATGTCACTGCCCTGTGAAAACCATGTATCTCCAAAACAATACATATTTGTAGATCATCCAATGGTCCCATTCATCTTAAGAATTAGTCTTCACCCATAAAAGAACATTTTTTCCTTCAGTTGACCTGAATATTTCATTATCACTACATTTAGAGATACATGGTTTTCTTTGGACAGAATAAGTGGCTGATGAATCCACTGTCTGTTCTGACCATCAGGCCTAATCTCCACAAACATGACGTATCTCTTCTTTAAATCTAAAGTAGAATTGCGTCATAGAGGAACATGTATTCTGTAGCATTAGAAGCAGAAGAAGAAGAAGAAGTCGTTACCTGGTTGTCGTGGCTGGGCAGGGCGCAGTAGCCCGCCTCCGTCCTGCGGAGGAGACGCGGGGAATGAGTGCGGAAAGGCCGAGGGGAGTGGGAGCAGACGGAGCGCGGAGAGGGAGAGCGGATGGAGCGAGGTGACGGAGACCGGACAGAACGGGACGGGGAGTAAGTGATGGACTGGGACTGGGAGAGGCCGTGGTGGTTTTGTTTGGGTGGGCGAGGGGAGCGGGGTGGCAGCTCGGGCGGTTTGAAGGGTTCGATCAGGTCCGTCTCCGTGAGGATCGGCGGCGGCGGGATGAAATCGAGCTCCTCCGGGTGGAGCAATTGCATTTCCGCCGCGTCGAGTTCGGCCAGCTCGGCCTTCGACAAGTGGTCCACGATCCCGGCGCCGAACGAGTCGCCCACCACATTGATGGAGGTACGCATTCTGTCACCGGGTGGACAAACAGTATCAGAGTCAGCGGAGGGGAGCGGGATAGAGAAGGGAGCCGCCAAAACCAACCTTTAGAAGTCTCCTCACAAATGTTTCTGATTAAAAGCTCTGGAGCGTCACACACACTCAAACACCTCCACCTTTCAGACACCTGACTCACAGCAGCCAGTCGACGGCGATGAGCAGACTGATGTCCTGAGTAGGAAGCCCCACAGCCGTCAGGATGAGCAGCATGGTAACCAGTCCAGCACTGGGAATACTGGCGGCTCCCACACTGGCCAGGGTGGCAGTCAGACTGGGGAGGAAAGAAGGAAAGAGAGGCGCTCAACACCTTACATTGCCTCACAACTTTTGTGAGACGCTGCACTTGAACACACCACGAAGAATGCAGGAAGTCGACATGCGTGCATGTGTTCTAAACCTGCGTGAGAGGAAATTATTACGGCCAGTAGTGCGTAAAAAAACACACAAAGCATTGCTACAGACGGAAAAACACAAACAAACCAGATGGAGTGAAGTCATTCCTGTTTGTCAACTCTGTTTCAGAAGAAGACTTTATGATCCCTGAGGATCACTCTGCTGTTCATTTTACACACACACACACACACACACACACACACACACACACACACACACACACACACACACACACACACACACACACACACACACGGAGAGATGTCAGAGCGATGACAGATTCATTTGTGTCATACTTGGATTATAAAAAGGAGAAGATGTTTTATAAAAGCTAAAAGAGAAACTAGACCGAATGGTGGAAATCACAGATTCTCAAACTACGCTCACCAACTGCCTTCACAGCTGATTTAACTTTCTCAGTCAGCCGATTGTCTGCCAATAAACACATTTAGCCCAATTAGCTTGGTGTGTCCGAGCCCTAAAGCGCTCAGATACCACTTGACGTTGAAGTCAGTGACAGTAAAAGCACAGAAATCTGACGTCCTCCAACAGATACAATGATCTCAAAGTCTCAAAACACGAGTCTGAAATGGGTCGTGGCAGTTTTGGGAGGACGAAAAAATTAACATTTTCCAAACTCGGTCTGAAAATTCTACAAATAAAATGTACAGTTTAATCTCACAGAAATGTGAGACACGTGACTTCAAATCTTTACCACTCAGCTGCTCGTCATGACACCCTGGACACAAGCTGTTCCACCTCCTCCCTTCTGGCAGGCGCTACAGGGCTCTGCACGCCAAGACCACCAGACACAGGAGCAGCTTCTTTCCACTGGCCATCGCTCTCATGAACAATAAATAGGTTATACTACACTGTTGTCTGTAGGTTGATGTTCACATGTATATGTATATATATATATACACACTCTTTTTTTCTCTTGGATATATATTTATACTTGTATTATAGCTAAATGTTTATACCTACATCCGTTTGACTTTTTTTTGCTGCCCTTTTTGATTCTTTATGCAGATATTTTTCTTGTTTATTGTAAATTTGTGTTTGTACATTGAGAGCGGAGTGGAAACCGGTGACAAATTCCATGTATGCGTAAGCACACATGGCCAATAAAGCTGGTCCCAGATGTGAGTGTAGGCCATTTTTAGTTTACCGCGTGATGCAGTTCATCTGATCTCAGAGCTCTGAGTTACACGTCAGTCCCTTCTGTCGAACAGCAGCGCTAATTAGCACCCCGCTGAGACTGGGACGTCAAACATGTGGATCTTATTCGAGAACAACTCCACCGCAGATAATACAACAGAGCTTTTGAGAATTAGATTTTGGAATTTGGTGGTGAACGGCTGTTGATGAAAGACATAAAGTAAACAACTTAAAACTGCTGCGTTTCATTTATGACCCGCGGCCGCAAACAAGCTGCGTCGGATGCAGGCGGACTGGTTCCAATCAGACGTGAATGTTGAGCTGCAACCTCAGAACCTTTAAGCACCTTAAAGGTGCTTAAAGGTGCTTAAAGGTGCTGAAGGAAGAAAGAAAAAAAACATGAAGAAGACATGTAGTGTCCAGCAGCTACACTTTTTAATATTTGCATGTTGATAGATTCTGGATTAGTAGATCAGCCTTTTTTTAAAGTGGGAAAGTGATATTTACCTGACAGTGATGATCTGTCCGGTGTCCAGGGCGATGTCGTTCATCTGGGCGATAAAGATGGCCGCCACGGCCTCATACAGCGCCGTGCCGTCCATGTTGATAGTGGCGCCGATGGGCAGCACGAAGCGAGTCACGCGCTTATCAATCTTCAGATTTTCCTCCAGGCAGCGGAAGGTGACGGGTAACGTTCCTGCGCTGAGAGAAGAAGAAGGCACCACACGATAAAAGAAAGGTGCAGACGGACAGAGGACAGCAGCAAAGTGTTATAAAATAGGTAGACAGGTGGTGAAAGACAGAAGTGCAGAGGTGAGGAGCGAGGTGAAGTTGGGGTCGAGACAAAAAGAAAAGTGGAAATTTGAGTCGGCCGACAGCCTCCTGACAGCTGGCGTAGGCCACTGTTGCAATCCTCCGACATGTGAATTAAAGGAATTTGATTCCTGGCCCTGCTAAGCTCGGGTCATAATATAATTAGAGAAAACGTTGATAGGATTACCCATTTTCACTAAAGCCTCAGTAATGTGCCAAAATGACAGTTGGTTTCAGCGGCGATGCAGACTCCCGGGCAGGCCGGGCCGGGCCGGGCCGGGCCGAGCCGGGCCGGGCCGGGCCGGGCCGGATACGGCGGGACCAGTGTGGCTGCTGACGGCTAATCCCAAAAGGCTTAGACATTTACAACCCTGGATCTGCCTGACATGGACTTGTCCATGATAGCCTGTGCTTACACACATTTGGCTTCCGCTGTCCTGATTCGTCTGCGTAAATACTAAAATGTTTCGCCCTCAGCCGTTTCAGATTCAACCCAAATAGCTGAAAAGCGAGCAGCAGGCTACGCCGATCAATCACAGCAGCTACTGCAGCTGCTCGAGGGATAGATGTTGAAAACAGAAACATGTGACACACATGTGTTAACACATGCCCAAACAGAGGACCTACACACACACACACACACACACACTTCCTGCAGGCTGTCGTACCTGCTAGCAGTGCCCAGAGCCGTGATCCAGGCCTGAAAGATCCCTTTGTAGAAAGTAAAAGGGCTTTTTCTGGTGATAGCGAAGAATATAGCAGGAAGGATCAAGCCGCCGTGGATCATCAGGCCCACCATGACGGTCACCATGTACATGCCCAGCTGCTGGGCCACGATCTCCAGGTTCCCGATGTCTGCGATCTTCCCCGCAATCAGGGAGGCGATGCCGATAGGAGAGTACCTGAGAACAGCGTTAGGACACATCAGTCTCTATGAAGGGCTCATTTGCATAAACACATATCTCTGTTCTTATTTATTTACATCTGTTTTTGTGTTGTATGATTGTTGTAAAGCAGCAAATATTCTAATTTATCATGTATTGCTTGAAAAACGATTTAAATAATGAATAATGAAACCTGAAAATGAAAGTTGAGGATGCTTCTCATTTTCATCTTAGTTGCTAAAAAGCTCATTAATATGAGTCAATTCATGATGAACTATTTTGATCATCAATTATACGTAATGTTTTGGAGCAAAAAAAGCCAAATATTTTCAAGATGTTTCATGATATCACCTCAAATTTCCCCACTTTTAGAAGACTTAACGATTAATGATGAAAATGATCATTATCTGGCACCTGGAAGCGTTTATCAGTTTGAGACGAGATGAAATGTCAGGCCAACACCTAACCCGTCTTCATTGACTGTCGAAGGAAGACTTTTCTCTTCGGAAGGACTAAACACATTCTTGGATCTCTGGTTTCCAGCTTTGGAGTGCAGTTGTTCCCCTCCATGAATACAGAGCGCTGTGTTAAAGCGTGAATTAAGTCGGTGTTCCCCCTCTAGCCCTTCCTCCTGGTCCGAGTCAAAGTGGCGGGCCTGCTCTTCTCCCAGGTCAGCTGCGTGCTGCCCGAACCCCCCGAGCCTGGCATTCAGGGGACAGCTGTTTGCTGGAGCATGCCGCGTGTATGATTTGATGGATGTCTTCCTCGTATGATACGTGTTTTTGTATACACTGGACTCTGGTGTTTGGCGAGCTCCGTGGGCCCGTGAGTAATCTGTTTATACTGTGAGAGCGATACGAACAAGGACGCAATTCCTTTGGTGTCCAGCTGCACATGTAGATGTCCTCGGAGGGCTGCTGCAACACAAGCATCCTGCTGTTTCTCTTCCAGCCCCCCCCCCCCCCACCGTCCCCCGCTCTGAGTGCCACTACTCTGTCTTTCTCTGCGCGTCCAGCCGGAGTCCTGCGAAGCCTCAAGGAGTGCACTGCTCTCTGAAGACGTGCTCTCACATGCATCTTTGCACGTCCCGCCGTCCCTCCCACCCGCATCTGCTTCCTGCCAAAGTGGCTCCACTGCCGTCGGTGGATCCATTACATGTTGGACATCTTCCACCCGACTCCCCTGGGAGTCCGCAACATTGTTCCAGGACCGGACTCCCTGCTACTCCCCAGCATACCACGGACTCCAGCCATGTGCCAGGGAAACCCTCGCTCTCTTCCCATCTGTCCGTGTCCTTCACTAACACCTAACACCCTTTCTCCCTCTTCCTCTTCATCTCCCTCCTCTTCAGTCTTCCATGTCCCGACACTGGGGCTCGTTCCCACAACATGCCTGGTCTACGCCGTCTTGGCCTTATCCATCACCGTCACTGAGCTCTGTGTGTGGCATCTTCAGAGTGTCAAAGCAATGCGAACAAAAACAGACACACATGTGCAAAACAAGACACTGACCACATGATCATGGAAACCATCGTCATGATAATCTCGTTGAGGATGTTGAAGAAGTCGCACATGGTCTTCCCCCGCTCGCCCATCCTGCTCATGCAGATCCCAAAGGTGATGAAGAAGCCGATCAGGCCTGGAGGAAGACACAAAGCAGCGTGTCAGCGGGAAACCGCAGTTAGGAACTAAAACCGGCCCCCGTCCGTCGACTCACCGAGGACGTTCATGCCCCATTTGTACTCCAGTTTCTTCCTGTTCACTAAGATGGGCTCGGTTTGGTTTGTAGCCGGGACCGGCAACGTTTTCAGCACCGTCTGAACCTGGAGGGAGACGTTTCAGAAGGTTATTCTCTCAGTTTGATATGACACAGAAAGAAGGTTCATGGTCCCTAAAGCAAGAACAAGCATGAAATACAAAACATGGGTCAGGTGGAATTCATTACCGGTGCATTGAAGTCATTTGTTCCATTCAGTAATTTGACAGATAATTCAATAAGATGAGCTGTTTTGTTTGTTGTGTTTATGAGGCTATAATGTGTAGAAGAAGAACAGCCAACGCTTATTCTAGTCTTAATAAGAATCATTTGATCATAATTCACACAGTGAAACCCTGATTTTGTAACTCGTATTGTTCGTGAGCAAACAAAAGCTTGGCAGCGGTGCAGCACACCCAGACTTGTGTTTCAAAGAAAAGGCCCAACGGGGAACAAGAGATTCTCACATGAAGAAAACAAAAGGGGAATTCTTTTTTTAAAAAGAAGAGGGACAAGAGGGTTAAAAGGGGAAGGACGATTCCTTCCTGCAAAAGCAATTACGCCTTTTTATTGCTTCAATGAATCCCCCGATGAGACAAACAAAAGAAGCAGTAAAACAGAGATGCAGACAGGAGAGAGAGAGAGAGCGAGAGCGAGAGAGAGAGCGAGAAAGAGAGAGAGAGCGAGAGAGAGAGAGAGAGAGAGAGAGAGAGAGAGAGCGAGAGAGAGAGAGAGAGAGAGAGAGAGAGATTAGCAGCAGCAGAACGGCTGAACCTCAACCCGGTCCGACACAGAAGAATCAGAAGACACTGAAGAATTCAGACGGAGGATCACAATTCAGCTGGTGTTCAGAACAAAGTGCTTCTGCTGTCTCACCTTTCTATGGTGTTATTATTCCTTTCATAAATATCCTTATCACTCAACACAGGTTTCAATGATTGTTTGTATTATTTCATTTCCATCTCAGTTTACGGCTTCTTTTGTCTAAACGGCAGTAATTCAAACTGCAATGCTATTAAATGAAAAGAGCCTTAAATGTCATTGTTTGATTCTAGGAGCTCTGCTTGTATTTGCTTTGATCAAAACTTCTGCAACATACATGAACAGAAGGCAGCTTTGGTCCTTTTTATGGTCGAAACCCTTCGAGTTAAATCATCCTCTCACTCATCAGACACATGCAGAACAACTTGTGTCTGGAGTTTGGGGGACGACCAGATCCTCCAGAGAATCATGAACAACTCTCTGGAGTTCCTTCATTCTGTCAGACCGCTCAGTTAATACTTTCTGCTCTGTGGTGGCTTTTTTCTTATGTTCACATAAAAAGGTCTTTCCAATAGTTCATGCAATTAAAATATTAGAATTTGGCTGACAGTTGTTGACAAATCAATCTCAACTCACGGTTAATTTAGTGGTTGTATTGGAGCTTTAGATCAGTGGTTTACAACCTCTTTTGCTTGTGAACCATTAACATACTTGCAACCCTCCATCACAATGTCTTTGAGATGTGAGCACTCTCGTCAAAAATAGATAGTTTTCTGTCATTAAAGTCTTTCATTTGACTTTGTTCTGAGATCTGAGATAAGTCGGAATGATGAAACATTATTATGTAGCAGAATTTCCTTCCCTTCATCTCACGTCCTCTTAGATTCATCTTGCGACCCCCTGTGAGGGTCCCGATCCGCAGCTTTGAACCACTGCTTTAGATCATATCACATGATCTTCATGAGCACAGAGTTTGATGCTTAAATTTACATTTTTCTGACCACAACAAGGACTTCTCAACCTTCTTGACCTTCCTCTGCTGATGAAGATCATGTGATATGATCAAAAGCTCCAGAAAGCAATTAAATAGACCTTTTTTTATCAACAGCTGAATAAACTTTGAACCTACTGGATTGTACTGAATGTTACTTCTTCAAAGCTTTTTGAACATCATCTTCAGGATAAATGATGCAGATTTCATTACAGGATTTATAGCCTGACATACTTAGAACTTCAATCATGCTGGACCAGTACTGGCCAACTTGTCCTTTGTCCCATATCTGTTACATTTGTATTTTGATGCACACCACCCTAAAGTGTGCATGAATAAAGACTAATATAACGGTTCCAGAGACACGTCTCAGATGCTGAGGCTACCTGTTGGAAGCAGGCCTGCACCAGGTTCTCAGGGAAGAGGTTTCTGAGCAGGTCCAGGAAGGCGTCTAGACTGCTGACCTCCTGGTTCTTCGGGACCGAGGTTGACGATTCTCCCCTCAGTTTGGGGTTCCCCGGGTGGATCCCCAACACCAGGATGACCCCGAGGACGGCAGCGATTATAGTGGTGGTCATGTAGTACACCATGGCTCGACTACCCATCCTGCCACTGGAGCGGGCGTCTAGACCAGCCAGCCCTGAACGAGACAGACGACCATCAGTGTCATCATGTCCACAAAACTGCTCTTAATAATCACTTCAGATGGTTAACTTGTGTACAGATCCCATGATGATATTTAGCATTTTAGTGTTACACACATATTTACGTGTTAGCGTTTAGCATGCAATGTTTTGTTAGCCATAGAACCAGCATTATGATTTTAGTTTGATATCATGCTCATCGTGGACCAATGAGTTGAAAAATATTTGTGGACATATTACACTCTAAGAGAAAACATGACTTCCTGTGTGTCTGTGCTTGCGTGTGTGCAGGGACACACCTGTGATGAGGCTGGAGATGATCAGAGGCAGGATGAGCATCTTCAGCATCCTCATCAGGATTTCTCCAGGGAAGGAAACCAGCGTGAGGGCGGAGTTGTCCTTCACCGACATGTACCGCAGCAGCATCCCAAACAGCACTCCCATGACAACACCTGAGGAGAGGAGAGGAGAGGAGGGGAGAGGAGAGGAGAGGAGGGGATAGGAGAGGAGGGGAGAGGAGAGGAGAGGAGAGGAGGGGAGAGGAGAGGAGAGGAGGGGAGAGGAGAGGAGGGGATAGGAGAGGAGGGGAGAGGAGGGGAGAGGAGGGGAGAGGAGAGGAGAGGAGAGGAGGGGAGAGGAGAGGAGGGGATAGGAGAGGAGGGGAGAGGAGAGGAGAGGAGGGGAGAGGAGAGGAGGGGAGAGGAGGAGATAGGAGAGGAGGGGAGAGGAGAGGAGAGGAGGGGAGAGGAGAGGAGAGGAGGGGAGAGGAGGGGAGGGGATAGGAGAGGAGGGGAGAGGAGAGGAGAGGAGAGGAGGGGAGAGGAGAGGAGAGGAGGGGAGAGGAGAGGAGGGGATAGGAGAGGAGAGGAGAGGAGGGGAGAGGAGAGGAGAGGAGGGGAGAGGAGAGGAGGGGAGAGGAGGAGGGGAGAGGAGGAGAGGAGGGGATAGGAGAGGAGAGGAGAGGAGAGGAGAGGAGAGGAGGGGAGAGGAGTGGGGGGAGGCAAGGAGATGAGATGAGGGAATGGGGGAGGAAGGGAGAAAAAGGGAGAGGAGGAACGTAAATAAAGGAAGGGGAGAGTTTAAACAACAGATACTCTGTGTTCTTGGTTAACTGTAAAGAAAATGAAAATTAGTTCAAACTATCAGCCAAATATGAGAAATATCTAAAACTCTGTAGTTTGAACCACATGTTGATTGACCCTAGTTTCTAGTTTTTTTGAGGACTCTACTTCTTCTACTTCTCTTCCCTCGCCAAAAAAAGTGTTGTCTTACATCTGACATGTAAGACGTCTGACTAATGAGATCCGTCCACTTTAATGTAAACGGGTTTAAATCTGGGTGACAAATGACAGAGAAAAATAACACACTTCTCTACTTTGCAGGGCCTTTTCTTTGACAATGTAGAAACATACCAGAGTGTTTACAGAGGAAGGGTAAAGACAACAACAAGCCACAGACGTCTCATGGGAAAATGATCACAGACTCTGTACATCAAGTGTGTTTATATATATATCTATATATATATATAGATATATATATATACAGTATATTCTGCAGCACAAAATGCTACTTCTACAACAATAAAACTGACCGCAAATGGAATTCATTTTGGGATGTTAAATGAGGAGAGGAGGGGAGAGGAGAGGGGGGATAGGAGGAAAGGAGAATAAAAGAGAGGAGGGGAGGCAAGGTGGGGAGAGGAGAGGAAAGGGGGAAATAGAGAAGAGGAAAGGAGAGGAGGGGAGGAAAGTAGATGAGAGGAGAAGAGGCAAGGAGAGGAGAGGAAAGGGGAGGAGAGGAAAGGAGAGGAGGGGAGAGAGGAGGGGAGAAGAAAGGAAGAGAGAAAAAAGGAGAGGACATGAAATAAAGGAAGGGGAGAGTTTAAATAGCAGATACTGTGTGTTCTTAGTTAACTGTAAAGAAAATGAAAATGATCAGCCAAATATGAGAAATATCTGCAGACCCTCTCGACAAGTTTCTTTGAGGACTCGACTTCTTCTACTTCTCTTCCCTCACAAAAAAAGTGTTGTCTTACATCTGACATGTAAGACCTCTGACTAATGAGATCCAGCCACTTTAATGTAAACGGGTTTAAATGTGGGTGACAAATGACAGAGAAAAATAACACACTTCTCTACTTTGCAGGGCCTTTTCTTTTTTACAGAGGAAGACTAAAGACAACAACGAGCCAGAGACGTCTCATGGGAAAATGATCACAGACTCTGTACATCAAGTGTGCCTGTTAATACTTTCTGCAGCACAAAAGGTTATTTTCTGAACAACAACACTGACCACAAATGGAATTCAATTTGGGACGTTAAATTAAGTTACCGTAACCAGAAGCTTTTTCTTCACTTTCATTCCATTTTCTGTAACAACTACAATACAGCTTTCACCAGCAAATGGAAATGTGCTGCAGTTACACACCGAATAGCGTAATAATAGGGAGTTTCCCGGTCCGTGCATACCGAAAACGGTGAGTGCCAGCAGCAGGTTGTTGGTGTTGCGGCTGCAGTGGCCTGCATCTTTGTACACAACGTCTGTGTTGTCATCTCGCTGGCTTTCCTCTTTCTCCTTCTTGTTTGCGTTGGACTGGTTGGCTGTCGACTGGTTTGTCATCCTGCCTGTGGAGACGGTGGGATGAGATGGGGTTTAACTGCTGCTGTGGAAAAAAACCCAAAACATGCTTCAACATCCTTCAGCACACGCTGGCCTGCACAGCGTTCAGTGTCGGTTAAAGATGTGCTCTTCAACTGATTCATCAAATGTGAAGACGCTGGATTGTTCATAGACTCGTCTTAACAAAGCGTTCGTCCCCAGTGGCTAGTGAGGGTTCACATCGTTGCCATTCTGGCTGGCTGACTCTGAAAAAGGGGGTTGAGGGAAGACCAGGAACAGGAATGTTCTTTGAGCACTTGGTTTGGGTTCATTCGGGAAGTAAAGACGTACGACTGCAGGCAAACCAAACACAGCAGGCGATGACTAAACAGGACGTAAAGAAGCAACTCAAGAGACGTAATCGTCTCTCTCGAACTGGAAACTGCTAGAATGTTAACACTACACAATATGGAGTCGCTGCTATTGCAGAGATATAGCTGCTGAGTGAGTCAGTTAGGAGCCGTGAGATGTGGCCCCTGGCTGTCTGACTATCCGGTCGGAGGGGAAGTTACTTACTGGTGGAAGACTAAGAGGCTGCAGCCATGCGAGCTGCTGTGTGAAGCTGTACTGAAGGGAGCAGCGGTGCTTTGATGCTGAATGCTAACAGCACTTCAACATGCTCACAATGCTAACAGGCTGATGTCGAGCAGGTACAATGTTTACCATGTTCAACTTCTTAGTGTTTTGCGAGTTAGCATTCTACATTTGGTAATTTGCTGATTTTGACTGAATTTGAAGGTATTTGGTCGTAAATAAAGTATCAAAGAAATGACAAATCGCAAAATGATGACATGATGATGGCACAAAATGTGAGGTCCTGAGGAGAACAAGACTATTTGTAAGACATTTACATCCATCAAACAGTTGTTGAGACATTTCTCAAAATCACAAACGTAATCCGCATGGTGGTGCTGAAAGGATTCGTCGTCTAAGAATCATATATTTAGCTTTCACGGCCACAAGATCACTTGAGAATCGCAGATCTTGTCAGGCCTCGAGTAATGTGTTCTGTAATGAGTCTGGGGAGGAAAGAGCACGGACTAATCAGCATCCTGTGAGGAGAGACTGGTAGCTATGGGCGAGTTTTAGGTGTGTGAGACGATACAGAGAACCGACTGTTTGTTCTAAACAACAATGGGTTTCTGAAGGGGTTTAGCTAGATGCTACAATAGCCTCAGTTATATCAGAACTGGAGAGTATTTTCTCCATTGAAGGAAGAACAAAGAACGGCACTGATTTCAAAGGAAAAGATGTTTTCACTGTCTCCCAACTGGCTTCAATAAGGGTTTGAGTTGGTTTGACAGATGGTTCATCCAATCACCTGCAAAGTATTTTTTTGAAAGCGCCTGCACTATTCCAAACAGTTTCCAATGACGGCTTCTCAGATGGTGTAACAAACCATCTGGCGGGTCAGATGAACCATAAATATCTTGATAAGACAATTTTCTGCAAATCCAACTTGTAGATATATTTCACTGGATAAGTGAAGCTTTTGACCTGCTGGTGGCGCGAGACGACAAGTCAAGGAATTACTGAAATCATTAGGATTCATCCTCTTGGCAACTTAAACATTTATATCCAGTTTCATTGCAATCCATCCAATAGTTGTTGAGATGTTCCACTAAACACCAAAAACTTATGGCAAGACTAGAATGTTTGCAGAAAAGGTCATCCAATGGTGGTTGAGCTATTTCAGTCTGATCCAAAGTGGTGGACGGTTCAACCGACAGTCATGCTTAAAGCAACAGCACTGGCATTGCAAAAAATATAATCTGACATTGATGAAATTCAAGTTTTGTATCTGTCTGAATGCAATTCAGCAGCATGAATAATCAGAAAGGATGCAGCTAAATGCTGAAAAAGGTAAGTAACATCAACCTGATTCTTCTACTTATGAAAGTCCACATCCATCATTTTAAACAGTCACCCTAAAGCCACATCACTTCTTTAAGTTCGCAAACAGCCAGCTCCAATAAGCAGCCGCCAACTGTTACTAATCATCCGTCAAAGTCTACTTTAGCTCCTGTGTGGTAACACAGGATCGGTATGGAAGCAATCAAATTTTCCTCCGAGGCAAAGTCATCACCTTCAACACGAAAGAAAGAGTCAACCAATAAGAATGTGTCCACTGGCCAATAGCACGTTTCTACTCAACGGGGACCCCGCCGCCAACATCTCTAAACATTAATCGCATATAAGCACATCTTGAGAGCGGCGCAGCCCCGCCGAATCCTTGTCAGAAGTATGAATGTCACGTTTACAAACAGTCTGACTCAGTGAGACAATCGCAATCAGACATGATTATAATCCATCAGCTGAGCGGACAGCATTTTCTGCAGCGGTGGGGAAACAGTTGGAAAAAAAGAAGAAAAAAAAGTACATTAGACAAGGGGATCACAAAAAAATGTAACCTACTAGTTGGTCTGCTGTCACGCTTTCACCTCCACTCTCCGGCCATATCTCTGCCCCCCTTTCTAGTCTATGCAACAGTCGCCCGTCCTGGCACAAATACGGATTGCCGGCGTGATCTGAAATTGTATATTTTGGGGGTGGAGAATGTCATGCTAGGTTTCAATTGCAAAGATATAATCCTCGGTGAGCGGAGCGCGGAGGAGAGGAGGGGGAGGATGTTCCACTGTTACAGTCTTCACAAATCCTCTTTTCAATCCTTATGTCATTCTCAGCATCAACACTGTTTGGTAACATCAGTCGACCACATTCGAGATGTAGCTGTCTAATAGGGGAAGGGATGGGGGGAATCACCCAACAAAAACCTGGTGGACAAACTCAAAATTGAGGTCCTCAAGGCGGGGTAAAGGCTGCTTTGCTTAATACTTTTGACAATGCGGGTAATTCTGTTCCAACATGTACGGAAAAGGGTCATGAACTTCCGAATATACGATTTGGTATCATTTAAAAAATGGGAATGCCAGTACCCTAAAATGATACCAATACCAATACCTACAACAGTTCCCGCTGATATTGCTGTTGCAGAAGTGCACCCCGCCCCCCCAAGGTTAAAACAGTTACATCAGCACTGTTGCCGCACTTCGCGGTGTTGGCACCGTTAGCTGCTAGCGGCCGGCTCAGACATCTCTGTGTTCAGGGCCGTGTGCAGGAAGGCGCTCTCGGCTGTATGGGTGGTGGCTGATGCGACTTTGCATTAAGTCGAAGAACTTTTGTGGTGATTGGCTACAAGCAAAACCATGCATTGTCTAGATCCGTGCACAAAACAGAACAATCATAGGTATCGTTCGATTTGAGTTTCCATGCTACCGGGTTATTTCGGGCCATACCTTCAAGGTATCGAGATAAGATACCCAGCCCTGTGTACATGTGTAAAGCAACTTAAGCCCCAGTCACACGAGTCACAGTAAGAATAAGGATGATTAAACCTTTGTTCCCTTAGCAGGTCAGATGGAGGCCCTGAAATAATAAAGCAACAGCATGTGTCCTGCGAGGAGGGCGGCGCAGAGGAGTATAAGCTGCAAGGACACAGTCAGGGACCTGAAGCTGCTCTGCAAATCTGTCTTCCTTCCCCAACAGGCAGATTATTTTCCTGCTCCAGGAACTGTCAAGAGCCGCCTCAAGACGAAAGGTAGCTGGCCTCGAGGAACCAGCTCCAACTGCGCTGTCCCGATGGCAATTACAACTGAGGGAAACAGAAACTATTTACAGCCTTGTTGGGTTGAATTTCACTCCTTCATTTCTAACGACTTGCTTGAAAAGTACTTACCAAAGTACAGTTCATAGGGACGCAGGAAACAGATGCCAACCAGAGAATCAGAGCAACAGCCAGGCGAGGAACGAACGACTGTTACGTCATATTACTGCCCAGCATCCCAAACAAAACACAGCAACTAAAGTCAGCGGGTTCAGACTCTTTGCTCAGGCAGCTTAGAGTAAATCCTGGATTTCGTAGCAACATGACACAGGTATTACTACTCTGCCAGGTAGGCTGTGGACCAGGAGGCATTCCCCCTTTGAAGGGAAGCCCAGTCTTTGAGAGGGAGCTCTGAGAAATACATGTTAGTGATGAGAGCTGAAAGCAGGGGGACTTCAAAGTGAGTCCAGCTCAGGGGCAAAGAAACAAGGAAGCAGCTCCTGCTGGCTTGGTGGTGATGGCGTAGGTGTTTTCGTGCCCTCGTGGGCCAGACAGAAAAGTCTCCCACAGTGACTCTCTGAGTGAAGCAGACTGGATAAACATCAGGGTCCTCAATGTAAATACTCTCGGTCCATCAGCCGTGTGATGGCGACCTTATGCAGTGCGTGATAACCATCACAATCAGCCTCCACACGCAGTCATGTACTTACGACACATCTTCTTAATCGTCATGGTTTCCGGGACGGCCGGCCCGCCGATGACAGAATGAGTTAATCTCCCAGAAGAGAAGGCTCTTTGATTGCTGTAAATGAGCCCAAGCTGCTGGAGATGGAGGTGCGCATACCATCAGAGCAGCACACGACGGACTACCTCGGTGCTCCGACAGTCCGGCTGTTAAAGGCTTGTCAGTGTTAACCCCCCCGCAAATCAACACAAAACGATGACTGTATGTATTCTGTATGTACACCACTTATTTAGCTGATACTGTTAGCCGATACGCCGATATTAATATACATCTGTGGTCTGGCTTCAACTGTTCATTGTGTGCGTCAGGATTATAAATCTAGTCTTAAACAAAATCATTCTCTGTTTCCAGCTCTTCACGTGAGGTAATTTGCTGCTTGTCTTTGTTATAATTCATCATAAATTTAATATCTTTTGGTTTTTGACCTTTGGTTGAACAAAACAAAGCATTTGAAGAAGTCACTTTGGACTCTGGGGAGTTATGATGGGCAATTCTAAAAATAAATTGTCATTTCACAGACTAAATGATTCATTTGGGGAACATAATTGTTGGCGTCATCCCCAAATGCAATGTTTTTTAAAATCATTTTAGACAGTTTAACACGAGATAACATGGCATTAGTGGAACTTAATATGCTGCCAGTGGAACATCAAAATGACCAAATCAATAAAAACTTGACTAAATTGATTTTACCTTGAGATTATTACGCGTTCTTTATATTTACACTTGTTTTTACGCCTTACGATGTATTTGCTGCCCGACTTTTGACTGACACCAGGAAAACAGATCACATGACCGGTTTTGTTTTGGGATTACAGTTTCACTGGATACAAACAGACGTCATGGCCGGAGCTTTAAAGTGTCTGTCAGTCAAAATTAAAACTGAAAAGATTATGAAAGGAATCAGATTTTGTGTCAAAGTCAAATTTGATCAATTATGTTAAACAATTGATTTAACATTTTAGCATTAAATACCGTACATTTGTGGACATGTGTGGTGAAATATTTGGTCAACGTCAGCGTTTTGAGTCCAAAAGTCCCAAAACCCAAAGATATTTAATTTACAAGGATATGAAGAGAGAAAATGAGCAGAGCATCACATTGGAGAAACTGGACTCATCAAATGTTGGGGTCAATTTTTGCTAAACTTAATAAATACATTTTTTTTAATTTTCTCTAATTGATTAATGAAGACGGAGCCAGAAAAACCTTCAGGGAACAGATTTGTGTGTGTGTGTGTGTGTGTGTGTAGGTGTGTGTGTGTGTGTGTGATTGTCAGTATTTGAGATTGGAGGGAGTGTGAGTGAGAGAAAACATGAGCTTGTGTGTGTGTGTGTGTGTGTGTGTGACTGACTCTGCATCTGTGTGTGTTTCCACACATGTCAGACCCTCCCCCCCTCCTCCCCCCTCCTCCTCTATTGGACGATAATCTGAGTGTATTAATCTGTTGTTTGAACTCCTTAAACACAGACTATCACATCTGCTCTCTTCACCCTCCTAAAGCTCTACTATTTATAAACTTTCTCCCCTCGCCTCCGTTCTTTTCTCCCCTTCTTTCTGTTCCTCTGCAGCAGCAGGACTGAATTTCACAGCTCATTCCCTCCGTACAGTAGATCCATCTTCTCATTTGGCCAACAGACGCCTTGGAAACTCTTTAAAGCGGACGGATGCTGATGATAATGTCCAAACAGCAGGTTTAAGAAGGGAAAATCAACAGTTAACTTAACACCAACAACTTAACACTCGTTGAAAATGACTGCAAACTGAACAAATGTCTCCGAGCCAATAATCAGGAGAGATTGAGCTCCAAACAATGAAAGCGATCCAGCCTGAGACACCAAACACATCAACGCTGTCAAAGGTGACGAACGGTCCGAACCATGTGTCAGCTGTGAGTGAATGGGAGCACGCTGAGGGAGGAGGGGAGGAGGGGGGGGGGGGGGGGCGACCGGGCTTACCTGCTGTGTGTCGATATCTCCCATCCGACAAGAGCGAGGCATCGGGAGAGGACACGGACGAGAGGAGGGACGCGGAGACGAAGAGGGAGAGGGGACGGAGAGTCTTTGCGTCATCTGAGAAAATGTGCAGATTATTACAACAGCTTGGTGCTCTGAGCCTCCCCCTCCCTCCCCTCTCCCTCCCTTCTTTCTCCCTCATTCACTCACTTCCTCTCCATCACAGCTTTTTTTTAAATGAACCTTATTTGAACTGTTTGTTGTCAGTGATACGGGAATGCAGGAAGTGATGCAGGAAGCATGCTCTCACCAGGGAGGGGGGTAGTTAGGGACCTCCACCATCAGCAGAGGTGATGGTGGTGGGTGTGGGGGGGTCATGATGGTTACCCTCCCTACCACAGGAGGGCGCTATGACTCTGCACTGAGTGGGGACATCTGCACACTTGCCTCCCCGAGAGGGATCCTTTGACAGGTATCGGTGTCAGCGTGGAGGCCCACTTGGGTGGAGCTGCGACATACTGTACATACAAGGGCCCCGAGCTTCTCCCGCGAAGCGTGACACTTTATCAATGCGCAGAATTAGACTGAATTAGACTAAATAACTGGGGAGGAAGTTGAGTAGTTTCAGGTTTGCCACACGGTGCTGCAGCAGGGAAGAATGTCGGGCCTATGGCTTCATGAGCAGGGGGCCGGCATTGATTTATGAGCACAGCGTCTCAACTATCAAATACAATGTTGTGTAACGACGGGCTGACTCCTTTAAATCCAAACTTAACTCTCAGTGAGCGGCTCATTCTTTAGTTACTTCAGGCCTGTTGGGTCTTAATAAATCCATCGAGCCTCACTCCTACCGTCGTATGTTTTGCTGTCATTTCCAGATGTTTGGATCTGGATCTTGGTCCTCCCTCTTGGTCTCTCGGCCTCTTGTCTCGTGAAGCCTGTCCTCTGTCCAGGTCCTCGTGGTGGACGGCAGGCTGGGAGGTTCAGGTCTCATCTGTTTGGGAGACACCTGGAAGCTGCTCATGAAAGTCATCTGTATTTTAGTCATCCTCATTGTGTACACTGTAACTTTATCATGGTGGTCTACTCTGTTGTCTGTCTGTTCAGGGGTTTGGGGGGTTTTTCCTGATCCGAAGCGAGGCTCTAAGGACAGATGTGTCGTATGCTGAACAGACTTTCTAGCTCCTTGATCCGTGTAAATAAAACTGACTCGACGTGAACTTCTGGTTTGATGTCATCGGTTGCCGAGTCTGTTCTAATTTGAATGCATTTACCAAATATTTAGGTCAGTAAGACATTCATAATGTCGGTAATTTGATCATTTGCTGGGTAACACTTTACTAGCCGGGCTCGTCTTCTGAGAGGGCTGATCTGAATGCTATTTCTAACAGATGCACCTTAATTAAAGTCTGATGCGTTGATCAATAATCACTGAGCAGACATTATATCAGAACACTTTTAGTTTTCTCGTGATAACGGTTTTATTATTTCATCATCTCGAGATAAAGAAGTAATTAACTTGTGATCTTGAGATACAAACCTTTTTCTTTTATTTATAAAACTGCTTATGAATGCTAAATTGGGGGATTAGAAGTAAAGTGCTGCCATTTACTGCATCCGGTTTACTATCCAGCACTAATACTAAGAAAAATACACCTCCACGCACACGAAGAGCCACACACACTGTAACACACCATGTGTCCCACAGGAGCGACAGATGGAGAGGGGCAGGACGGGGACAGGGGCTCCTACAACGGGGCCGGTGCCTCCATTGTGCAGTAGGTGCGCTGTAAGTCTATCCTCTACTAATTGCCAGAGCAGTTCAAACACAAAGTCTGCCTCTGAAATCCAATCCTGCGGGGTGTTGTACAGCGAGTAAAGTTTACAATGTGTAACATTTTTCCTCTGGCAAGTAAAAAGGGACAAAAACGCGGCTCATGGAAGAGGGCGAGGGGGACGTGGAGGACAGCGAGCGAGAGGACAGTGGGCCGAGGACGAAGACGTAACTGTAAATAGATCATTCACTATTTAGGCTGCATGTCTCATCTCGGGGGGCCGTCCAGACTGCAACGGCTCGGTGACAAGTGAATGAAAGTGTAGCCGCCGTAGGTGGATGGAGGCCTGTAAGGAGACACTGAGGGGGGTGACAGATAAGGAGGCGAGGACCAGTGATTGAGAGGTGATCTGTGGAGGGAGAGAGAGAGAGAGAGACAGAGAGAGAGAGGCGCTGTAAGAGGAGAGGGATCGGCGGGGGCAGACGATGTAAACAAGACGAGCAGAGTGTGTGCGCGGCGGCACGGTGGCGTCCAAATACTCATAAACTGACGGCGACCCGACCGGCTTCTACGCCACCGACGCCACACAGAGCAGAACATCTGAACAGACAGACCTGGAACGGGGGCAGACTGCCAGGTAATGCAGCGCCAGTCTGCCTTTCTTTGCACCCATTGGAAACCTGTTTCTCGTTAAGCATTAAACAGAATTACCGAACTCAAGTCCTCCACTCCCCCTAATGAGGGGTTTGCAGCTCCGGCGCTCTCGTGTTCCCTCTCCCTCCCAATCCGTTTCCCCAATGTCAACATTCCATACACTCATTTCAGTTCCACGCAAGAAAGGCTTGTAGGTGCATGTGTTGTTTGTTTTATCGCCGCAACATCGTGTGTATGCGTGCGCATACTTTTGCTCAGCGTGCATGTGTGTAGTGTGTGTGTGGTCTGGCAACAGAAGCTGATCCTCAGCCTCTTTCACATTTAGGAAGCTGTGAAATAGAATTTCAGGCTTGGGTTGCTTTTTCTGCACAATCCTCCACGTGTGCCAAATAAATAAATAAGTATATATATATATACAGTATATATATATACTGTATATATATACTGTATATATATCCTGTATATATGTCCTGTATATACTGTATATATATACTGTATATATATACTGTATATATATACTGTATATACTGTATATATGGGGCAGTTGGAAAGCAGCTAAAGCGCTGCAGCCAGGTATGTTTAGGACAGACTGTGAGACAGACGGACAGACAGGAGGTGATGCAACCATCAGGGTCCGACCCCCCCATGTGAATGACCTCACCTTTGACCCTTTACCTCTTTACCACCATGGCTGCCGACTGGGGCATTTCCAGTAGGCTTCGGCTAATTGGGTCAGATTGCGCAGAGAGGAGCATTACGCCTGAAATTGGAAACATGTGCAGCTATACCTCAGTGTGTGCGTGTGTGTGTGTGTGTGTGCGTGTGTGTGTGTGTGTGTGTGTGTGTGTGTGTGTGTGGTAATAATGGCAGCGATGTTGGTGCAGCTCTTACTCGAGAGAGGTTTGAATTTAGGGAGGAGGAGGAGGGAGTGGAGTACGGTATGTGAGGCGAGTGATGGAGGGGACGATGAAAAGGATTGAAAATGTAAAACAAATTAGTGGGAGAGAATCAAAAGTGTGAGAAGATGGAGAAGAGGAGATGATGAAGGACCGACACACCGCGCTCCTCGGAGGAGGCCGAGGATCCGTAATTGAGGTCTGACGTCTGACTCGGTGGACAGACAGGCTGTCGGACTCGCCCTGACAGCTCGGCTCAGCTATTTGCAGTAATTGCCCTAATAGCTACCTTCCAATTACGCTCAGATCCGAGTTTCAAAGGAAAAGGAGGAAGTCCAACGCCAGAGCAATACGTCGACGTGTGATGGCGCTCGCTGCGCGTGTGGGAAAGTGAAGTGACATCTGGAAATGAGAGTCGGTTGAACATGTCAGGATTGAAAAAAGGGGGATCGTGAGCAGAAGAAAGTGATTCTGGTGAAAGTGACATCAGCGCTACGAGACACAGCGAGTGATGTTGCCAGAGGCTTTGCAGGTTCCTCGAGCACAAGGTTCAGAAAGAGGATCACTTTTGTTTTTCGTGGGGCTTTAACAACCAAAAATCTGTTTGTCCTCAACGCAAATCATAAAAAAACAGATTCTCTGCATCGTATTGTGACTTAACTTTAAAGGCTTTTGGGGAATCTGGGATTTAGGAAATCTTTTAAAGTAAAATGAGTAAATCCAGATTTTAAATCTGTTGAACAATTAAAAACTCTGTTTATTAAATCAAAATTTAAACCAAAATAAGAGTTGAATCAATTTGGAGATGTTTGCTTACCCAAATTACCATACATTTTAAAATCAATAAATACATTTGCATGTTGTCGGGAGAGTAACGTCACGGTACTCGTTAAGACTCCACAGAGAAGCTCTAATTTCTCCTCGTTTGAGAAAAACTTGGCCGAATAAACGGAGCAATAAGGCCAACTAATAGACGATAAAAATAAGACTGTTAGCCGACATTCAGCAGCAGCATCATAAAACTGTCACTTAACTTTCCTCACGGAACTCGATCATTTGGCTCAATCCATCTGAAAAAGCAGCGATTTTACAAGTAAATTAATACTAGGATCACAAGTTTAGAGTAGAAACTAAAGAGAAGTTTAAATGTAATCTTTGATTTAAACATGATTTGAAGCTAAACGATTTAATCAGGTTTAAAAACAAATCCCTGTTGGTGCAACCCAGCGGATATCTCCTTGATTGTGAAACGGTTCGTTTTGCATGTCTGGATGTGTGTTGTGTGTTGTGTGTGTAAAAGCGAGAGCAAGATAAACCTTTTCAATCGTCATCTTTGTTTGACCGCCACTCCTGTCCACACTCTAGCTAACAACTTTGTCCCTCGCTCTCTTTCTCTTGACTCCAGCTCTCACTGATGCACCCTGAGGCGGAAATATCTAAGTGCGTGCAGGGCAAGTTCAGACAAAGATGGAGATCGAGAGAATGGTGGGAGGGTTGCAGGGATTGCGGGTGACTGACACTAAATGCCAAGAAGGAGGAACGCCGCGAGGGAGACACCAGGCAGTGTTAGCGGTGAAGAGAGAACATTCCCCCGAATCTAAATGTGGTGCTGCTGTACGGTGGGCACGGTTAAGAGAAGCCTCTGAGAGACAGTGTGTGTGTGTGTGTGTGTGTGTGTGTGTGTGTGTGTGTGTGTGTGATCGTGGGTGTTTGTCAGTCAACGGGTGCAAGTAGCTACATCATCGCTCCCCTCCATCTGCGGGTATTGACAGTGTTAAATGTCTCCGTCCCTCAGTGATGACTGCACTTTAGTCCGCCTCTCTATACAGAAGTGACCCGTTTTAGCGGTTTTGAGTTTGAAAAACCTCTTTTCATGACCCCCCCCCCCCCCCCCCCCCCTCTCTGTGTCTCCTCTCCGGTCCCTATCTCTCCCATCCCCAAACTCTTTCATGAGCAGTCTCTCAGGGGCAGGGCTGTAACGTAACCCTCCCCTCTTTTGTCTCCATTCTTTTCCTTATCCTTTCATCTTTTTAAACATTCAGGGGGAAAGGGGTTTGGTGAGATGGAAACCACTACTTGGTAAAGGAAAGAAAGAGATAGTATGTGAGGAAAGGGGGAGGCGGGAGGTAGAGGGGGGGGGGGAGGCAGAGTCTCCCCCTCCCTCTGCTCATCCGCCAATTTATGACTCTCCTTTTCAACAAGGCCATTCAAGGTGGGGAGGCTCAGTGGACGCGCTGTTCTCGCGGGTCGATATCAGTGAACCCTCGTCTGGTTTGTATGGGGGACGACTTATCTGCTCAGAGGACCCGTTGAACTGTCTGTCGGCCTGTGTGTCCTCCATAGACCCCCATTGTGTCTCCGCTGGGCCTTCGCCGACTTCCCCCCCCCTCCAAAGACCTGTGAGTGGACAGAGCAGCCGGTCACCAGCTCCTCTTTCCGTCCTTTCAACTTTCCAGGAGTCCTGAAGCCGCCTGCACTCATCTAACCGACATAAGCAGAAAGATAACTGTGTTTATGACTTATTATAACAACACCAACTGCAGTAGTTAACAACGTGAAAGTTTCATATGGGAAATACCCGAGAGCACAAAGGTAAAGATAAGACAACACACAGAGAACTTACATTCACAAAGTGGGACAATATCACACCGAGAGAACACGTCCATGTTATGAACTTTGTTTGTCTAATTTTGTTGGTATAATAAAAGAAAATGTGGAAAAATGCAAAAATGTATCAAAGGATAAATGTGTCAGATGTGTAACTTTTAGCGCAAACATAGTTTTTTGTACATAAATGATAAAACATGTTGTGGGTTCAATTTCTTTAAAGGATCTCTGGCTTTGGAGGACAAACAAAAACAAATCACATGCTTCTTTGTCCGCTGTGTCAATAAATAATGAATACATTTATGTGTTAAATAAATACATCTTTTTGCAAGCAAATAATAAAAAATATCAGTGTTAACATCTAAGAAGCCGCATGAACGTAGAACACTGATGTTAAAGGCAAATGTTTTATACACCACTGAGAACAGCCGGCAACTTCAGAACTGTAGAAGACTTGTAGTTTTTAAACAGCGGTTATTCCAGGATGCAGTATTTTTGAATAACGGCTGGTTCGGTGTGATGGGGGTCAGGGTTCGGATTTAGGGGGCCCCATGCTAACCATTGCCTAGGGACCCCCAAATCAGTGAGTCCACCCCTGTTAAAACGTGTGTATGGAAGTTAGGATTTTGGGCTGTGTCCATGTTGAAACACTCTGGTGTTTGTGTACCATCTGTGTTTTTACTTTTGGCATCCGCTATATATTTCGAATAAGGTGTCCTGTGTGACGTATCAAAGCACTAATTACAGCAGATGAAGTCAACAAGAGTCCAAACCATCCTGCCAAAGTGCCCTTCAGCAAAGCAGGAAGCAATCTGAAAGCACTCTGATTTGGCATTGAAACATAAAGTTACATCCTCAGGTCTGATTGAGTTATGTTTCACTTGCAGCACCAGAGGGCTTCGGCGAATTGCGCCAGCTTCACTACAGCGTGTTTGTAATAATTTGCACTGTTACCAACCCATAATGAGCTCGCATTGCGTGGATCCGTGCCAACGCAATTCATCAAATTGTTTTCAACGGAACTGTGGGGCGGAGATGAAAAAAAGAAAGAAACGTGTGTGTGTGTGTGTGTGTGTGTGTGTGTGTGTGTGTGTGTGGGGGGGGGGGGGTAAAGGTAAAAGAAACCTCAGTCACGCACATGGGAAGTCTGAGTTTACAACTCGCACAATGTTTGTTTGAATGCATCATATCTAGCTGGCATTTTGGGGCTAATTCTGCTTTAAACGCTCGCGTACTGTTTTATATTTCATGCATGTGTTTAGAAAACACGTTTTAAGACACATCTGCTCTCCCAGATGTTACTCGTTGTGTTGCTGTAGGTCTCTTTTAATATACTAACCTCCTGAGCAAGACAAAAAAACTCCGGCTCGTCTTTGCGCTTCCCATGAGAAACCGGAGTAGTAACTCCAGCGGAGAAGAAGAAGTTGCGCCGGAAGTGGCTGTTTTTGTCTTCGGAATAAAAGCATCGCACTACTCATATCTCGCAGTGGATTTTACTTTGAAAGTAAATACCGGAAGTTATGCTAGCTAGTCATGCTAGCTTAACTGTCTCCTCCGACTTTACGCGTTTCAGGCGGAGTTCAGGTCTTAAAACATTTGGCCAACTTCTTCACTGACATACTTTCCCACCAGTCTGCCTTAGAGGAGTAACAACTCATGGAATATCTCAACTTTGTGGCACGTTTACATTTTTGTTACACGTTTCTGGGCTTCATAATCCAGCTTCAGTAGAAGCGCTCCCAGGGACAGGAGAGGTTTCTTAACTCTTTTATTTTTTGCTTTACTTTCTCCCTTTTCGGCACATGCGATGTCACGGAGTGTCAAAAGAAGAAAGAAATGTTCGTGTTTAGTTCTGTGGTTTCCATGCGACGGCGTGTGTTGAGTTTATGTTCTTAAAGAAACCAGTTGAGTAACTGGCGACAGGACTCTCTAATCAATGTGGTGTCAGCTGGAAGGACGCGGGGTCCGGATCTCACCTCAACGGTACGTGGCTTTAAATCACACACGGAGGCCTTAAATGTGTAGTATTATAAACATATATAATAATATAATTCATTATGAACATAATGAACTCATATACAGACACGTTCATCGGTGGATCCAGTCAGTAGCCCTAGTAACCCCTACGTTATTTAATTAGGTCAATTTATTAGCAGTGTTTACTTATTTATGTATTTAATTATTCTGTTTATCAATGCATGCAGACATAAATGCCATACTGTTGTATTTATTTAATTTAAATATGTTTTACATATTTCGTGCATTTAAAAAAAAACTATTTTTACTTCTTTTTTTGCACAAGATTGAAGCATTTTGAACACAGTGAGAGTTCATCATACTTGTTTTATTGTCTTAAGCAGTCCTGCAGCCTCGTTGTTCATGTGCTATGTTTTCGTTGTCAGTCAGTCAGGTGAGGTGAGAGGAGAGTCACAGTCCTCACCCGCAGGTAGATCACACAGGTGGAAATAAAAAACAAACCTGCTGCTGATGTCTTCCTTTGATAATCACTGAGAATATAACATTCAGTATTACAGCTTTTATAGTTTCTATAGAGTTCAAATCCACTTACTAAATATTTCATCACACTCTACTATGTGATGTCAGGTCAGCTTTTTAAAAAGTGAATATGTGTTGTATGTAAATATGCTATTTTATTGCAGTACTATGTACAGTACCTCATCATCATCAGCAGTGAGGAAGTACTCAACAATAACACATTGTAGAAATACTCACACAAAAGTATTTGCATCAAAATATATAGCACCAAGAAGTGAAAGTATGCAGAACATTTCAGTATTATATATATATATATATATATATATATATATATATATATATATATATATATATATATATATATATATATATATATATATATCCCCAAAGGGATCAATAAAGTTTAATTTCAATCTATAATATTACATCATAATGTATTTGTTGAGTGTCTGCAAAGTAATTAAAGCTATCAGATAACTGTAGTGGAGTATAACGTATACTTCAAGCTGAAATGTAGCGTAATGTATAAAGTAGCAGAAATACTAAAGTACAAGTACCTCTAAAGTTGTAGTCGACCAAACGTACTTGGTTACGTTCCACCGCTGCTCACCAGGAGTGTGTGTCGTCATGTGAAAGAGAAAAGAAAGATGTTCATGTGATGTGACAGATAGAGACGTTTCATCTGATGTTAGGGGAGGAAGAGGAGGAGGAAGAGGATCTGTGGTATGAAACGACCACAGAGCTGGAACTAATGTGCTGTTTGCACAGTGGGACGGCGAGGCCGAGGCCTGTTGCTGTACCCTCAGAGAGGACAAACATTTACCTGCACGTGTTATCTTAGTTCTTTCCACGTTGCATGGTGTCGCAGCCACTCCTGTGTTGTCACCGTCTGTGACCGTCTGCGTTTCAGACCGACTTTATCAGCCCTGAACTTGTCACAAAGTCTGCTGAAAGATGTGATGTGAGGTGCACAAACCGGCCTCCCGACATCTTACACCCCCGTCGACTTCAAAGTAAAGGCAGGATTAGGTTAGGACGGGGCCTGGGCCTAACACTAACACAGAGTGCATTAACTCTCTGTCAGGTGGACGTGTGACATTAGCCACGCATGAGGGGGGGGGCAGTACTTTGTTAAGCTATTGGTGCAGTAGCCACTGCCTGTGTGGGGGCTGCTTCATGGCATCTGTTTCCTGGGGAGGGTCTCTCTGTACCATAACTCCCCCTGATTCCTCCTTCACTCGGGCGGTCTCGTGTGGATTAAGCCCCCGCGGTTCAACTGGCAGCACTCAAAACAGGAGTCAGACCGACATGCCAGAGGCCAGATTTACTACAGAGACACTTTCCTTCATTGTTCTTCTGTGTTTGTCGTGTTTTCAAGAGCAAAGCGCCTGAAGCTGCTGCACGTCAACGAGGGCGTTGGACTCGTGTGTTTTGGTCATTTGAACGAATAATCATAATAGTTTTAGAGCGAGAGGATTCTTTTAGGCAATTAGTTGATCAACAGGAAAGATATCGGCGATAATTTCGGATGTTTTTAAAGCAAAAGAAATAAGCATTCTCTTCTGAAATGTTAGAATGTGCTGCTCTCTATTGTTTTACTTTACAGTAACGTGTAATCTGTTTGGGTTTCAGACTGTTGGTCGAACACAATAAGAAATCTGAAAACATCCTCTTGGACTGAAGGAAATTGTTCTATTGTTTCAGTTTTTTGACGTTTTATAGACCAAACAATTAATCCACCAATTCAAGAAGAGAAACACTCGATTCATCATTGAATAATTGTTCGTTGCAGCCCTAATAATAACAACCATATAACAGCCTTTAATGTAGGCCTAGCTCAGGGTGCTTAACATGTGTCATGGATAAATAGAAACGAGCACCATCAGTAATAACATCAGTGACATCATGAACTCGTGGTTCAGAGGGAGGAAAACACTGCGTGTTGTAAGACACGTTGAAAGCAAAGTGAAATGGATCCGTCTCGAGCTGTCACTGAAACATGTTGTGCGAGATCGTCTCCCTGATATCCTGAATGTTACGGTATTGCTCAGTTTCTCCTCTGGAACATAAAACAAGAAGAAACAGGCGGCTTCTCCGCCGTTTGATTGGCGTTCGGTCTCACAACTGATGGTGAATAATTCCGGGTGCGACCGTGGCTCGTGGAGGCCTCGCCGCTAATGTCATAGTTTATTCTGTTCAGTCTGTTTATTGGTGGAGTTTTGCTGGGTGACGTGGTCGCTTCCTGTCTGTTCGTTCAGGCCCTCGTCCTGTGGTTTCATGCCAGTATTCCTGTGCTCCTCTGGAAGAACATCAGGGCGACGGCGGTTAGGATTAACACGTGTGTGTGGTGTTGAGTGCGGTTTTGTCCACTAAGTGAGGTCTTTTTTTGATTGAGACAGACTGTGTTTGTCTGGGGGGGGGGGGGGGGTCCAGAGTGCTCGGGTTGGGTTTGGAGGGCGGAGGGCCGTCGTGGAGCTCGTCTAGCCTTGCAGGGAGCGGCAAATGATGCGTGTCATTGCAGCAAATGGAGCGTGGTGATTAATTGCTGCTGCTGTTTCACAAAGAAACCACTTAGAGACTGTGCTCGCCTGCCGTCTGTGTGGTGCCTCCAAGAAAACCCGTAAGAAGCATAAAGAGTGCTGCAGAGACGGGGAGCTAGCGTCGCTCTGGTTCCCTCCACAAGAGGCCAACGGGCCAAAATTATCTCTGTGGCAAAGTTACAGGGTTTGTTCAGCAAGATGATCTTCACAAATGACCGCTTTTATAATTTTTGAAGCATGAATGCAATTGTCAGACTTAAAGAGCTAATGGCTGTGAAGGAGCTCCACCACGGTCACATGACTTCACGTCACCACCACTGAGCGAAAGGAGGACTAGTGTTGCAGTGAGGACGGTTAGTCGTCTCATTTAGACACTTGTTACCCACCTTTTTTTAAGACACTTAAAAATTCACGAGAGAAGTATTTACTTACGTATTTTATCTCGTTGAACAAACACCTCTGAAGCTTGTTTTAACCAGACGGCAACCTCCGGTTCTGACAAGGGAAGCCGATCAGGAAGCGTCTTAAAGCTGCATTCTCTCTAATGTCCACCAGGGGGCGACTCCTCTGGTTGTATAGAAGTCTATGAGAAGATGACTCTACTTCTCTCTTGATTTATTACCTCAGTAAACATTGTGAACATGAGTTTATGTTTCAATCTCTAGTTTCAAGTCTTCTTCAATACAGCATGATGTTCATTTAGTACATTATGGTCCATTTAGAGTCACACAGACCATAAAGCAGGGGATGCTTTAGGGCGGGGCTACACAGTGATTGACAGGTCGCTTTCAGAGACGTATATAGCGTCTGTGCGTCACTCCTCAGTCCAAATATGGTCACTTCTGCTCACTGGCTGCAAAAAAACCAAAATAGTGTCAGTCAAAGCACCAAGATGGCGAACTGAAGGCTTCAAAACTGCAGTTCACAAACCAATGCGTGACGTCACGACTACTTCATCCAACCACAAAACTATTGACTTGAAGACGAGGGACCCGGAAGTGGAAAAATGCTAAATAATGTTTGAGTTTTACAATAAAAGACAATAAATCTTTAAAGTCCACCAGAGTGGACGCTCCTTCAGGACTCTATAACTCTCCTGCAACAGAAGACACATAATTCAAATCCTGCAGATTCTTCGTGGATATATATCACAGCGTACCACCTCCTCTTCACCAGTTGGCTCATTAGAAATGATCTTCCATTACAGACTGCTTTCACCTTTGCAGCGCGCACACAGTTTCTCAGCCGCTGGCTGGCCTCTCCGCGTGTTAACAGCCCTTTTTGTTTCAACGTTTAACGTGCTTTCATCAGCCCAACACACCTGGCAGGCCCAGTGGATCGGTAGCAAACAGGAAGCTCAACGCGCTTTGATGATATTCATCATCGTGGTGACGAGCGGGCACTTGGAGACGCCCCGAGGCGGCTGCGTGAGTGATGCGTCGACCGAACCTTGCTGCTGCTCGGCAGCTGCATGGCGTCAAAGGGTGTGGCCCCGCCGAGCACACACGACCTGTCACCGAGAGGCTTTGCTGTTGTCACTCATTCATATGTTCACAGCAAACAAATCAAGCAGTGACATCCACTCCTTCACACTTACTTGCTGTTGCCCTGTGAGCTCTCTCTCTCTCTCTGAGAGGAGCCTCGCCAGTAAAGCTGCATCTCTGACATTCTGATCATTCCGCTTGTTTTAACTCTTTGCTAGTGACCTCCTCCCTGCTTTCACGCAAACAAACAACGGCGCTCAGGAGGTGCTGAGCGTTGTTTGTTTGCGTGAAAGCAGGGAGGAGGTCACTAGCAAATGCCGCCCCGCAGTTAGTCACAGGGGAACCTCACTTTGAAACACAAATGAACGGCCTCGAGCCGACGTGTGACTCACGATTCAGCCGGATGATGTCAGACGTGACAAACTCCCGGAAAATGTTCACATTTGGCTTCCAGGAGGGAGTGTGTGATTTGACTCATGTGCAGTTGTTGTAATGACTTTTCAGTGCGTCACCATTACTGTAACATTTTAGGATTAAAATCATTTAGTTGTATATGGTTAAAGGCACATTTTCTATCATTGTAATCTCATTAATGTCAAAGAATTAAATACAGCTGCCACTCAGGATTATTTCAATTTCAAGTTAATCTACGTTTTTTTTGTTTTCGATTAAAAATATAAAATGTATAATGTGAGACAAGAAAAAGAAGCTAATGCTCACGTTTTAGAGGCTGAATATGTTTTTTTTGTAATTTCTGCTTGAAAAGTAACGAACGTGATAAGATGATTATCAGAACAGCGAACAGTCTTTAATTTTCTGTCACTCGACTCATCGTTGCAGCTCTTAATTAAGCTTTAAACAACATTTAGTAACATGGTCGACCCTGTTCATTCACAGTTATTGAGACTGTAAATATCAACTGCTGCTGCAGCTGCATGACTCTTGTTACAAAGATTCTGCAATATTTGTTTAATATTTTTGCACAACTATTAATCCCTCTTGCGATAACAAGCTGCACATAGTTTAAATAGTGCAGGTCGTGGCAGGCCGTTTGTTTACAATAGCCATGAATGCAGGTGCATTATATCAAGTTCAGGCATCAACTTCTCTGAGGACCCCCCCCACACACACACACACCCCCCAGCCCAGGTGTAGTCCACTGGAATACCTCGGCAGTACTCTGAAGCTTTCTTCTAATTTGTGAGTTTTTACAAGTAGATCCGAGTTAAACCGTGTTTGTTGAAGACTTTCCAAGATTCTCGGATGATAGAAAACGGAACAAAATTAATTTTAAAAAGCCTTTTAACAGGATGGCAGAGGTTCGACCTCGCTGTACTTTTTTTTTTCTGCCAAAGACGTTGAGGCCGTACCTCAGCGGTTAAAGCTGCGGGGCCGTAAAGCTGCGGGGCCCCCAGTAAAACCTCATTTTACATCTTAATTCAGGTACTTGGGGTTAACTTGTCTCTCCCGTCTCTTTGCTTCCTCAGCTGATACGTCTTGGGAGTGATGCACTGGCTTCCCCTGGTTGCCATGGTGATTGCCTCGGCCCTGCCATTCCCCCACGACCCCGTGTCCACGATTGCTGCCGCGACGACGGAGCACCGCCATGACCCGGCCGCTCGCCTCGCAGCGCCCGCCGTGGACCACGACCTCCGCGGAAACGCCTCACAGACGGACTACAGCGCGGCTGCCAACAGACAAAACCTCCAGAACCGCCGGGATTATGTGAAATCCTCCGCAGATGAAGAGACGCTCGGAGTGGAGAACCGAGGAACCGACCGGTCGAATAGCAACGCGGGCAGCGATGGCAGAAGCAGAGCCAGTGTGGATGTTCCCACGGAAGGAGGGACGCTCGGGGCCGAGGATATTAACCAGGACAGTTCTCCGCCAAAGGACTTAAATGCTGACAGCAGCAGCAGGCGAGTCTACTCCAGCTCTGTGGACAAGAAGGACAATCTTCAGGACTCTACAGAAAGACTGCAGGTTTCTACAGCGGAAACCAAGATCGCAGTCGGTCCTGCTGCTAGTCTGAAGGGTCAAAGAGGACCAGGTCCGACTGTTCCCTCGGAGAAGCCGAGGGATGCGCCTACAGTCGGGACAGGAAGCCCGTGGACACCGGGGGCTGGAAGAGGTCTGACCGAGGACGCGGGGCTCGGCACGGGGCTGGACCAGATGTTCCTGGACGCACATCCGCGGGTCCTGTTCTCCCCGTCCCCGTCGCCTCCGGAGCACCCGCCTCTCCTGCTGATGCTGGAGACCGGCCTGCTGGAGGAGGACAGGGATGGAGAGGAGCTGGAGGACATGCACATCGAGGGTCACGGGGACCGGGCCATCGACAGGACTCTGAGCTGGGCGGACTCCCCGGGCGTCTCCGAGGTCGCCCGACCCGTCAAAAGGGACAAACGCTCACACTTGAACGACAGGCGGAGAGGGGAGAAGTCGGTGTGCGAGGCGGAAAGCGTCTGGGTCACCGACAAGAAGACGGCCATCGACTCCCACGGTCAGAAGGTCACCATCCTGCAGGAGATCCAGACCCAGACGGGACCGCTCAAACAGTACTTCTACGAGACTCGCTGTCGCGAGGCCGAGCAGTTCAGCAACGCCGGCCGGTCGAGGGGCGGCGCGCCGCCGAAATCCGTCGGGACGGGCGTGGCCGGGGCCGGCTGCTTGGGCGTGGACAAGAAACAGTGGGTGAGCGAGTGCAAAGCCAAGCAGTCGTACGTCCGGGCGCTCACCAAGGACGCCAACAACCGGACGGGATGGAGGTGGATCCGCATCGACTCGTCCTGCGTCTGTGTGCTGCTGTCCAGAACCAATCAGGCGGTGGGGAGGGAGGTCTTAACGAGGAAGGGGAGAGGCTGAGAGGGAGAGAGAGGGAGGGAGGGAGTAGAAAGTGACACAGACCAGAGCAGCTGCGACATCCTTCTGTGTGCACTTCCTTTAACATGATGGATTTGGGTGTTTCTCCCCCTCCCTCCCTCTCATCCCTCCCTCCCTCCCTCCCTCCACCACAACTTCAATTGACTTTTGAAAAAAACAAGAAGACCTCAACACTAGCTCTTAGGGAAAATTGTCATATATAGAGATTTTACTGTTTTTGTATGATTTATCTTTCATAATCTAAGTTATTTTTTGATTAGTATGTAAGCATGTGTATGTCCTTGATATTAATATATTCCTTTTTATATATATATATATATATATATATATATACATATAAATATATATATATATGTGACAGCAGTATACCTTATGTATGAAGCTATGTATATCTGTGTGTATTTATAGAAGAAGTCTTCGTGGAGTGGTAGGTCTCTCCAGTGTCTGATGATAATTCCAGCCTCCGGGCCGCTCGGCTTGTGAGAGGAAGCAGCGCCACCTACTGAGGCTCTGTTTCACTGCTCCACACCGGTTCCCTTGTGGATCACCATGAATGTGACAATAACCCGAAGCCCTTGTGTGGAACTCGCTCAATGTGGGTCACGAGCGAGAGTAACAACCATGTGGTTTGTAAATGACACGACACCTAAACAAGGTAGTTTTACCATCTGCTGGTTTGTTCAGTTTACCCTGCAACATGTGGTAATAAAGGATCTTTGTACTCAGCACATTATCTTTCACCTGACTTTGAAATCTCAAAGCACTCTGGGATTTATGTTTGAACAGAAACGTTATCATAAGTCGTACATTTCAGGTGTTTTACTGTCGTAATCTGACCATTCCTCAAACTACAGCTTCATAAAGAAGTATTCAGATCTGCTATCTGTATAAAAGTTCCATCATTTAAAAAAATACTCCATTACAAGTAAAAGTCCTGCACATTTATCGTGCAAAATCTTACTCTGCCACGTAATTAACGGCTCCATCTATCAAATAAATGTAGTAGAGAATAAAGCACAATATGTACCCGGTACATGTGGTGCGGTAGAATAAATAAAGTACATTTAACATGTAATCAACAACAGTACTCGAGTAAATGTACTTAGTCACACTCACCTCTGCACACAGGTGACATCCTGCAGAAGGGAAAGAACGAAACGAATCAACGTGGAAAAGAAAAAACGGAGAAACGTTTGTGATGATCAGCAGATCCACCTGGATCGCTTTAATGTTTCCTTTACATCACTGTTTTCATCATCCTTATTGTTTATTCTCCAGGTGATATTTTCAATTTGTATTACTATCACTTTTAATCATGGAAATCTGTTAAATCGTTGCACAATTTGCATCTCAAAATGTACACGTACAGTAGCGTATTTGAATGACCGTTTTCATATTTAAAACTAGTTCAAATGAAGCCGAGAAGGAACAGAACGTGTACATACATTTATCCAATACATACCCTAAAGAAAAATAAATAGATATCGTAAAAAATAAGAAATACAACTGAAAAAAATACACACATTTTACAAATTGATCCCCAGGCTCCCGACCCCTGTAGGTCTGTCGTACAGATATATATTGTTTCAAGACGCATATCTTCACCACCAAAAAAATGTATTCAGGTCATTGTCGTTTGTTTGACATGCATCGTAAACACAGAGGCTAAAGGTTTTGTTTCCTGGGCTTCCTCTCTCCCCCTCTCCCCCCCCCCCTCTCTCTGATCTCCCCCCCCCCCACAGAGAGCTCTTGGGTTCTGTTATGGCTTGTGTGCAGTAAAATGACCGGCTTCTGTCCGTTCCGTTGAGTTTTTCTCTCCCCTCGCCTGTGAGTCGCTGTTTTGTCTCTCTGACAACTCTCCCTTTGTCAGGGTGACCCAAGACCCTGAGCCGAGTTTAGTTAAGTCCGACCTAAATATGTGTCACGTCCGAATATAAAACACTCTGGTACCACTTTCTAATGAGACGTACTTTACCAACTATTTTAATCCCGTTTCACGTTGTACGCATGTTATTTATAGGCCTGTTATAAGATACCGTATTATTACAAAGTACTTTTGGGTTGCACGGTTGTGAAATGTCTTTTTAGTTTCCTCTTTGTTCCATTTATTTACAATTTAAACTCCAAACAGGATCGATTCTTAGAGTGGAACACCTCTTTAATAATGACTAAAACAGATGTAATGTATCTTTATTAAGTCTGAAAACTTTTACATGAAGTTCCTCATCCTTAGCTACGAGAGTCTGCAGTTAGTAAATGTGAATATAATGTTTAACTGGTTAATAATTACCTTTTTCCACGTGTTTTTCATGTGTTCGAAAATCGGAACGGCTCTTTCACAACCTGGCAACACAAAACTAGCAGCTTTTTTACTGATCTATAAGGTATTCATAGTCGTTTGAGTGTTGCGCTTCGGAGACTCTGACAAAAAAAGAAGTTGTAAAGATCGAAGCATCAGAGGGCGAGATATCCGAGACGTTTTAGTCCCATATTTGAGTCGAGCTTCACAAAAAAAGCTTTTCCCTTTTCCCATAATGCCACTTAGCTGTGTCTTTGTGAAAAGCTCCCCCAGCACCACAGCGGACATCGTACAGCTGTTTTTTACAGGCTGAATGGTGCCGTGCCCGTTCGGAGCGCGTGGCCTTTCAGAGCGGGCCGGTTGCTTGACTCCCCCAACGTGCTGCAGCGAAGTGAAGAAGAGTTCGGCTGTAACGTTGGTATATTCAGCATGCAGAGCCCCGACGCTCCGAGTTCGCTCGTTTACTCTGAATGTATTAGTATTGACCAAATTGCACCAAATGTGCACAAAGCACTTCACGGGGCCTCCAGCAACACACCCACGGAAAGTGAAGTAGAGCGGAAGGGCGGGTCCGGAGATGTGCAGAGGACACAGACAGAGATTCCGTGCTGTCTAGTTCGACACACTAGCAAAGTACGTCTTTTCAGAAAGTGGCACCAACACAAACTTGATGGATTTCCTGCCGTCATGAGCACAAAGCCTCTGTGGCCTCGCTCCGCCCTTTGATCTCTACGACGGGGTCCCTTCAAAAGAGATCGGCTTTCAAGGTGCCAACAGACACAAAGCCCTCTGAGGCCCTCTGAGGCCCTCTGAGGCCCTCTGCAGTGGTCGGAGGTCTGAACTCGGACGTGTTTTACTACACCACTCCGACCAAGGACACCCACTGACGGGACCATGGAAGCCAACAACAGAGCCATAATGGCCGACACTGGACACCACGGGCAGACAGGAGAACACCGGTGTTGTTTAACGGCCATTTCCCCCCCCCAATGTTAACGTCCTTCCAGTCATTTCCTCTTGTTTATCAAATCCAAACTTTACGGTGAGGTTAACTTCTGCCCCCGGGCTCTCATCGAAAACACCTGTTGCTGAGCAGAAGTTATAAGGCGACTCGTTTAGCTGTTTTCCAAACTGTAAAGAGAATAAATGGCAGCAAGTAGTGGTTTCCTCTGAAGGGAGGAAAATGAGCCCTGATATTGCCAACTCTGCTGACTGTGTGCAGACTCCGACGGGAATGGAGAGAGGAGGGAGGGGGGACCGGCACAGAACCGAACCAACACCGGTGTTGTCCTTCATTAACCCCACAGAGAGAGAGAGAGAGAGAGAGAGAGAGAGAGAGAGAGAGAGGAAGAGCAAAGACAGAAGGACAGGAAGAGAGAAAACAGCTGATCCCATTCAACCTTCCCGGTCCGGTCGGAAAATACATTCATACATTCTTCATGTCATTTTCCGCCTTCGTTCCTTTGCTTCTGTTATTGCAGAATGGTCAGACCGATAGATTTATTTTTAAAAAGTTAAATGGTTATATTCATTGCTTCTTCCTCCGTGGCCGAGCGAGCGGCTCCTCTCGTCCCAATCCAGTCAGCGCCCTGCGGAGAGAAACGGCGTTACGCACACGTCACTGCGTCCGCGGCCTGAATTCAACTCTAAAGACCTCAACATCCCGGACTCAAACCAATCCCCACCCCAACAAACAAATACATAAAAACAAAGAAATGTGCTGGGCACATGTGAGAGTTGTGTCTCAGCGCACAGATTAAAGACTGTTTCATTCATTGGGTGTTCTCACCTCAGAGCCCTCAACAGGAGTACGTCCTCACTGAGGCGGATTCCCCTCGGGCACCAGAGCTGGCTGTGTTGGAGACCGGGGACACAACAGACACAGACGGGGTCATTATCGTGACTGCGATGCTCTAAACATGCACTGGCCTTCAGCAGGCATTCCTATTAAGAAGTGGAACGAGGGATAATCGTCTTCCTCTGTGCTTTGAAGCAGTCTGCTCCTTGTTATTGCCAGTTCCTTTGCTGGAAAGGCAAAAATTCCTCCGCCAAACTAATGGCACAGTGGCATGAAAACAACCAAGCGCTCTGTGCACGCGAGTCTTGTGTAACATGGCTGAAAACAAATGTTTCTGTTCAGGGCTATTATCAGTATTAGGGCCAGACACTGCGGGAGAAATGAGGAGGAAGATTTTCTTTCTTTTTTTTGTTATTCTCAAAAGTTCAGCGTTTATTCTCAATTTTTGACTTTATTCTTGACATTTCAACTTTATAAAACATCTTCCCGTTGTAATTGTGTCTGCTGTTGTCCCTCATGCTCTTCCACTCATTTCACATGAAGATGTTGATGTGCAGAATACCTGATCAGCAGTGTAACCTCCTGCCCTGATTCCTGCCATGCTCTTCATGTGAGTAACGGCATATAGAGTGACAGGTCTCGACATATCGTCTAAATTGAGACGCGCCTCGAGGGCTCGGAGGAGCCGAACACATGCGAACACGAGAGCGGCGGTGTCAGAGGCCACGGGTCGTACTCACCATCGCTCTGAACCTTTCTCAGGGTAACGGAGGGCGTGGAGATGGCTGAGGCACGGAAGTTGGCAGGCAGGGTCTCGGCGGAGTCGGAGGTCACGCCCCGGAGGTCTTTCTCCCTAAACATCTTCCTCCAGGAGGGCGAGCGGGTGAACGTCTTGGCTCCGTCCTGCTACAGAGACAGAGTGTGTGAACACAAAGACTTCGCTTTCACTTTGCTTTCTTCTCCATGTTTCTTGGCGCTTGATTTAGCGTGCTGACCTCATCGGGTCGTCTCTCGGTTCCCATCAGGATGAGGGAGTTGTACTCTTGCTCCAGGAGCTGTCTGGCCTGCAGGACAGAGTTGATGTAGAGCTTTGACATTCATTGGGACTCTGCAGGTAACACATTTTCATTACGTTTGAGTGTCACGCCTGCTTCAAACCAGCACGGTTGGGAATCTAAATGGTGAGATGAGACTTTAAGTGGATGTTTTGAGCCCTTTTATTATAAATAGGAAATGATGGAGAGAGAGATGCAACAAAGGCCCCCGGCCTGTTCCCTTTCAAGGTTTTGGACACATATCATACAGGTAAGTATGTATTCTTCAAGAGAAAAAAACACCGTTTATTATCGTCATCGTTATCTTTGAAGGCCTGACAGAAGACAATATTTCTTGCTGAAGTAAATAAAGGTTCCAATCATGCCTGTAAAAATGCCGCGATGAAAGATGCTTTTTAAACAAAAATGAATGAAATGATGGGAGTTTAAATTGATAAAGATATTGATGAGTGAAAACCTATAAGTCCTCCTCCACTTGTTGGCCCTTCACCGTGCAGAGCGATGCATGTGCAGACGTTTGTTTTAGAAAGAGGGAAAGTTGTTCCGCCTTTACTTTACATCTCACATGAACGCGTGAGCGCGCTTTGATGACATCACAACTCGTTTCGAGGCCAATCGTGATCCGATGTGAAGCTTGGACTTACACACGTGTGATGAGGTAACTTGAAGCCTCCAGCTCACATCTTGTGTTCATTTGAAAATAATTACAGCTGCAAATGATAGATTCTGGATTCTTCAACAAGTGCGAAGAATTCGATGTAACGTATTTCATTAGTGGTGAAGCTGGCGCCCCGATAGCTTAACGGTCGGGGCGCATACCGGCACAAAGTTGATGATTTGATTCCTGCTTGGCATCTCCCTCCGTGTTTCCTGTCCACTCTCAAATATATTAAAAAAGGGGGGATGCCAAAAAGTACTAATGTAAAAAACATGCTTGGAGGCGGTGGGTCTTTACGGCCCCTTGGAACCGCTCTTCTCTCCGTGCTGCAGCTCGAGCACAGTTACCTGTGTGTTCGGATTGGGGATCTGCAGCAGCAGCGCCAGGTCAGTGTAGTCAAAGGTGTCGTCCAAAGCCAGCAGAGCCCCGTGGACGCCGCTCTCGCGCAGGTTGTCGCCGTACTCCTTCAGGCCGATGGTCTGCACCCAGCACATCACGCGCTCATTGGACCACACCATCACATCTGAGGGGGGGAGAGGAGGAAGGTGAAGGGAGGGAGAGGAGGAAGGTGAAGGGAGGGAGAGGAGGAAGGTGAAGGGAGGGAGAGGAGGAAGGTGAAGGGAGGGAGAGGAGGAAGGTGAAGGGAGGGAGAGGAGGAAGGTGGAGGGAGGGAGAGGAGGCATTCGTCTGCAAGCTGTCCGCTCAATGTTTTTAAAAGCCAGATCAGGTTTCTAAATATGCTGCTCACTTCCTGAACTTCCAGCTGGATGACACATGCACTGGTCCTCTGAGGGGGTTCAATTAGCTGTTCAGTGACGAAGAGAAATAGTTGAAATGTTCCTGCTTTACTGATTTACTCTCTGACGGGTCGAGCTTATCCTCACTTGGGGAATTCTTCTGTGAGGAAATCAGCAAAGATGAAACGACTAGAAAATGTAGAACGTGTATCCCGGAGCGCAGCGGTGGGAGAGCGAGAGGTTCGGGGCTTTGTTTGACATTCATGTAATCGTCATCCAGCTGGAGAAGGCTTGTAAGGCGGTTTGTAAGGGGAGCAATAACCCAGAGGTGGTCCAAACATCTTCCAGAAACGTGGATCACAGGAAATCTTTCTTTGTCGTCATGAAGTTTGTGTGTTTTTCGGTTTGCAAGAAAGGGAATTATTTTTAATGGTTTATTGACTTTGTGATGTATAATTACTTATTTTATGTCTCTTTTCTCTGAATGACACTGCAGCTGCCACTGTTAATAGCATCATGAAGCAGGAGCCTTCAGCTCTCTGACGCTGTTCTCTCCACTGAGGTTAAAGTGGATGAATTGATTGTCGGTATTCCACTCTATGCAGATGATGTGATCTTACTCACCCAGAGGTGCAGTTACTTTGAATCTCGGTTCAACAGCGCTGTCATATACTGACCGATGCATATTTTAGGGTTTTATTTTGGAAGAGTATCTGAGTTTTAAGGAGTTCATTCAGCAGGTAGAGCGCTGGGATCAGTGCCTACACACAACTGTATACGTCTTGTTTCATAACATGCTTCTGGTATTTTAAAATCTGCGGGGATTGGATATTTTATGCGATGGGAACCTCCAACTGTCAAAGATAAAAGTGAGTTGATTGGAGCAGAGTTGTGAATATGCCTGAACACAAAGATCTTTCACTGGGACATTTTGCGTCGACACGCCTGCATGAGTGAGCTCCTGACTGATTTGTTTTTACAGTGTAATATTCATGAGGTGATTCATAAGGAAGGACGGCGTGTTGATATTTGGCATGTGAAGCAGAACATAACGTGCACAGTTAGTCAGGTTTACCAGCATTAGCTCTAAAAACACGAGGTTTGAAGGTCTCTTTATAGACAAAAGACTTGCTTTGTTGTTTGATTTTAGGTCAGACGTCATGTTTCTTGTTCATTCCGTGACGAGTCAAGGGAAACGTGTGTGAAGGGCACAATGAATTACTTCTCTTCTATACTCTGCTACCTATTTCTATAACATTATGTATTATGTCTCTATTATTGTCAATATTGTACAAAGTGTTCTTTATTCAATTTCTTGTATTTGTGTCTCATGTTTTCTTGTAAATGGCATTTACAGTAGAAGACAAAGGAGGAAATTGTAAACGGAAACTTGTTTTTAACTGATAATAAACGCTTTGACTTTAACTAATAAAAGTACCAGACAAAGAAATAAATGAAGCGACAGAGCAAAATACACGAATAATTGTAATTATAATAATGGAAAAAAAGTGTTGTTAATCGTCATATTTGTGTAAATTGTGTTTATAAAGCAATCACTAAGGTATGCTTTGAAAGAGACGGGAGCACAGCATGAATAGAGGAATGAGCTGGGTGGACAGAAACGTCTCACACCATCACTCGAGAGACAACGGGGGGGAGAAAAAGAGCTCACCTTTGTTGTGGTGGACGCTCTCCTCTCTCCTCCTCTCCAGCTCCTTGCGGTCGTAGTTGAGACGCTTCAGGCACATGATGCCGTAGTGCAAACTGACCCTGGGAGAAAGAGCCAGAGGGCAGAAGCAGGTTAACCGAGGCCGCGTTTCCACTCTCACCTGCACTCGGGAAGCATAAACACTGAACTACACACAGCTCTACCTGTGGAAGCTGTCCACCATTTTGAGCTGTCCTCTCAGCTCCTTCTTGGTCAGGTGGTCCAACATGCGGGCGTCCACCAGGGACTCCATGAAGTAGCTGCGGTACAGTGGCAGACCCAGGCTGGGCAGCCAGTCGTTGCCCACCCACTCATGATTCATGTCGCTGTAGGCCAGTATCTGGAGGGGGACAACCACAGGCCATCAACGCTGACTCGCGCTCGGCTTCATGTCTGCCGGTAGTGCAGGTCAGCAGCTCGTGAGTCACTGCGGTTTAGACTCACTGGAGACACAACGACTGACAAACATCTTGTTGGGTTAAAGAGTGAAGAGAGTAAAAATTTAAAGATATGTTTTGTTGAATTACAGACATTTTGAAGACGCGACAAGTGAAATAATTCTTAGATATCAGCATGAAACTACCTCAGTTGATACTCATATTAAGACAACTATTTTTTGTATTACATGTTTTCTGAAATGTTCTCTTATGGTCACTTTTGGTGAATTTAGGAGAAATCTACAAATGCAAATAGAGAAAGTCGTAAAAAAAACACTTTCATGTGTATTTTGAATTTCCACTGGTCTGAACGAAGACATTATATGGAAGCAACTTCGACCAGTGCATGAAAAAATAACCAATGTTTTTGCCTTAATTCAGACTTTTCAGTTGATCCTCACCTGATCCCAGCTGAACTCTTTGAGCTCCTGCAGCGATGAGAGAAGAGAGAGAGAGAGATGGAGCCAGAGAGAGTGATGAGGAGGTGGCGAGGGGAGAGAGGACAGGAGGGCAAGAACGGGGAGGACGGATGGAGAGATGATGGAGGCGAAGCAGAGGAGGCAGAGGAGGGAGCAGCAGCAGGAAATGAGGACAAAAGGAAGGAATAGTGTGTTAGTGAACGGGTAATTAGTTGGAAGCAGTTCACACTGAAACAGCAACCAGAGGGAGAGAAGAAGATGCTCAATACTCCATCCTGGGCCACAAAGACGGAGATAATAAAGAGGCAGAAAGTTCAAAAAGAGAAAAAGAGAGAGACAGTGAGAGGAAGAGGAGGGAGGGGAGATACTCGTCAACATGGTTCAGAGCAGACGAGCCGCTTAAAATAATTAAAAAATAATAATGAGGCATAAAAATAGCTTTTGTCAGACAGACGGGGCAGTGGGGGGGGGGGCACTAACCGGAGGCTTGGTGGTCGCATTCAGGGACTCCATCTCTGCGTGGGTCATCCACACGTTACTGGTCGACTGTGAACAAGAGAAAAGTGTCGTTTAAAAAAAAAAGTATTTCGCACCATTTCAACTCGTTAATATGATTCCTGCTGTTAATAAATAAATAAGAAGCCAAACTCCCGAGTCGACAGTCTTTGGTTATTTGTGACTTTATCTTCTTTGGAACAGGAGACATTGAACGCCGCAGCACAAGCGCATGTGCGTGCAACACTTTTACGACGTTTTTCAACATCTGGTTTGTTCTTGTCGCTGTGTGAGAAGGCAACATTTGGATAAAAAGTTGCTTTCGTTGCCAAGTTTTGTTACAAGGCGAAACCGGTGGAACTTTATCAGTGCACTTTACTGTCACTCTCCTTTATCACATGCAGGAGTCGTTTCATGTCCTATATTCCTCCGAATAGAATCTGCTTTTCATTTGACATCATTCATACACTCTCAATTATATTTTGTTCTTCGTATTTCACGTATGTTGTTATTAGTTTCTGCTGCAAATCTCCCAACAGGGATCATTAAGATCTAATCTCAAAACTACAAACACCTGTTTTACCATGTCCCCCATACTGCTAACATCAAAGTGTATTATCGTTAAAGGCTCTGCATCTGCACGGCGAACACTGTGGGATTTGTTCATGACGTTGAAGTCTGTCTTCTCACAGAGCGGGTGCTGGCCGGGGCAGAGGGGCTGGTGAGGGACACCATCTCCTGGATGGCCAGCCGCAGCTTGAGGCGGTGAAGCGGGTTACTGATGCCGATCTCCCTCTGGATCTCCGTGTCCGACAGGTTGGCCATGATGGCGCCGCTCTTCACGTTGGCGCGACAGGCGGCGACGTACCAGGCCGGCATTCCCACCCACAGCTGGAAGGAGGAAGACGACAGATTAAGATGTCGTCTTATGGATCCAAATGGATCCTTTTACAGTTTGTAATGAATGATGACGGACGCAAGTGTGCAGAAGTGGTTAAAGGCATTAACCACCAAAGATGGCGAACGCAACCTAAACAAAGTGACTTTCCAGATCCGTGTGTTGTTAGTGAGTGTATTTGGTGGAGAAACGTAGAGTTTAATGTTACACCACAGAGACATTACGAGCTTCAGGTCACTAAATCAGACATTTTGATGCTGGTAACGGTCTTAACTCAATGCTTAAAGGTTGACAACTCGTCTCGATGGTTGAGACAAAACGTCACTTCTGTTGCAAACTGTAAAAGGATGTCTTACGTTCTTTAATTACTATCTCTTTAGGCTTCTGTGACGGCACAGTACCTCCAACCAGGATACAACAGTGGGTCCGTCCCAGGATGCAAAGGGAAGTCCTTGGCGACATGCTTCCTCCAGTAGCTCATGCCTGGGAAGAGGAAGAGGAAGAGTTACACATTTGGTGAAGTTCAAGTGAGAGATCAGAAATATCAATCTGACATCCAAGTCAACAGGATAATTCGCAAACTTCTTTTTGCTGCGGCGGTCTTTATCTGCCGGACCCAGAGTCCCAGTCTTGTTCATCCCCAACGGGTCTCCAGAGGGCATGTCTTCAGAGGGCGTAGACGCTGGAGGAGACGCAGTGAGGTCAAACGTCACACGAATGAAAGATAATACAGAGATGAATACAGTGTGGATCACTACTGCACACTCAGTGCTATCCTCCATCTGGTTACCAAGAGAAGCAGATCCGTCCCGCCCGGGTTGGCCCATCCGTCCTTTCTCCTTCTTCCCAAAAAGCCGCCCGATGGAGGACTTGATGCTTTTCTTCTTACTGGACTTGTGCAGAGAATCCTGGCTGCTGTTGGAGCTGCTGCCGTCTGCCGAGAGACTGGGAGGGACGAGAAGGAAATCACTGAGGGGCGAACGAGGATGAAACCGCTTTGTGTCGGATGTATTTAACGTGCGGCCGCTTTACCTGCGAAACTCCCGCGGGTCGTCGAGCATCGCCCCCGGATGGGTGAGGGTCATCCTCTCCAACCGCAGTGCACGGGGAGTGGAAGGAGGCGTGGAGTCAAGGAGGGCGAGGGAGCGGTCGTCATCTTTGCTGTTCTGCAGAACGAAGAGTACAAATATCTCTCAAAGTGTGAAGCTCGGATGATTCAGGAGGCTTTTTCCAATCAGAGCGGCCGAATCATTGAGAACCTGGACTGCTTGGAATGAAACTTTATTACTGTAAAGAAGACCGACTCTTCCAGACAAATCCAGGCTACAGAAGACAAAAGACACATTCTTTTACCAAAACAAACATGGACGCCAACCAGCAGCAGGAACATAACGAGATACCGATTTAAATCTTTTGGGAATTAGTTTCCCGCAGTAGCAAATTGATTAATCACGTCAGTGTTAGCATCATTTAATCACGATTGTCTCACTGTTTTGGTCACTACGTTAGCATCACATTGTTGGTTGGTATCATCACGGGTTTCGTCTTCCTGCTTCCTAACTTGAACCACTCTGTTCTGAACTCCCACCTCGACATTATCACTTTCACCACCACTGCTGTCTGCATGTTTGGCTTTTCGTTCATTGCACCATCTTTTGTAATCCATCCGCCCGTTTCCAAAACAGCGTGTCTGGCACCAGCCGTCATACCATCCTCCACGTTTCCTGAATCAGTCTTGCCCAATTGAACAAGCTGCTGTTAAAGAACAGCTGAACTCCTCCGAACCCGTCTGCGTGATTTACTTGTGCTTTCTTTACATGAATCACTGTCTGGAGGAGCTGTTTGCATAAACAGGGAGGTGGAACGCGGAGGCGAGATATCGCAGAAGGTTAACGCGGGACGGGAATAGAAGCGGTACCTGTCTGTCCGTCTCGCGGGCCGGGGAGTGAGACAGGCGAGGGGTGGAGTGTCCAGAGCTGGGGGGAGAGGGGGAGGCCAGGGTGGAGGACGTGATGGACGAGGGGATGAAGCACCGCCCTGTGCTGTCTCTCCCCAGGGAGGACGGAGGCTCCAAAGCCACGCTGACCCGGTTCTCGATCTCTTCGGCCCGCAACTCCGTGTTCTCCTTCTCCTCCTGGATCAGTCTGGGTTTGAAAGTGGAGGGTGAGAAAACAAGAGGACTGAAACATTTGGACGATATGATAATAACGTAATGAACGGATCAGAATAGTCTTAAAGAAATAGTCTTCAGATCCTTCATCAGAGAGGTGCGTCTTTACTTGATCTCCTTGTTGATGGCCTCCAGCTGTTTCTGCAGCATGATGGCCAGAGTCTGCACGTCCGTCTGTCCATTGGGGGACATCAGCTCGGAGCCAAACCGAGGGTCCCCGTCGTCCTCGTCGTCGGAGCAGCCCACATCCAAGCCCGGCTCGAACCCGGTCCCCAGCAGAGCCCCGCTATCCCACTCTGGGTACTGTACACAGAGAGTAGTACTGTGGTTCTTCCATGAAAAAAACAAAATTCCACGTTACGTTATTTCTTTTTTTCATAGAGGATCAGGATGAAAGTAATATGAACTTGCAATTAGTCAGTTCCTTTTTTTCAAGTGGAAAGAACAACAAAACTGATGTTATTGCAAAAAAGATTGAGGGGAAAAATGGGAGTTTACGATCCAGAGGAGACACATTTCCTTCCTGATGTTAAGGTATGAGATATATGTCCATATTTTACCAAATGTTTGTTGTGTCAGTGTAACAGAAAGTAACTGATGCTTCTACGAGGTGCAGAAAGGGGGGTTGTAGAGATGTTACAGCAGATTCTCACCTTGGTCGAGTCCTCTCTGGCGGAGCTCCAACGGGCCCGGTGACTTGGCCTGACCACGCCCCCGGCGGAGGCGTTACCGAAGGGATCCAGGTGAGTGGTCGAGCCGGTTGGGAGCGAGCCACTCCCGTGGGAATACCTCAGCTCCAGAGCGCTACCCGGCAGAGATCGACTGGCGAGACGGAGGCGAGAAGATCATACAAGATCAGATGGAAAGGTACAAAGACGGTACAACACCGGAAAAAAACAACACAGCTGGCTAAACCAAAACTAAAATATGTACAGAAGAAACATTTCAAAAAAGAAAATATGTCAAAAACATATCTGAAATTTGAACAAAATTGTGATTTAACCTGATATACTGTGTCAAAGTGCTTCATACGATATATACTACATGCATTAACAGGTTTACAGAAGGCTGTGTCAGGACGTGCAGATGAGAAAGTGCTAATTGGATCATGTATGTGTGTTTGGGCACGCGTGTATGTGGAGGCCACATATCAACACTGTCTTAGCTCGAGAGCGCTGACAGTGTTAAACGCCTCCAACGTGGGCTGATTTATCTACAATGTCTGGCGAGATAAGAGACACAACACTGGGGGTCTTTACAGTCAGTCGCCTCTGGAGACTCAGAATAGAGTTTAGAGCTCCGCCTCAACAGACCTGGAATAAGAGCCGCCGGGCCGCGCTCTCAGCTGATCTAACTCCAGCTGAATACGCTCCAGCTCCGCGATCAGCTGGTCCTGAGGGGGCAAAAGAAACAGAGTCGGTCGAAAAAAAAACAAAGTTCCACATGTCGACCAGGTTTAACTGAGAGTGAAGCTGGGAGGCACCTTGTTTGCCAAGAGATCGTCCTGGAGTTTCTTCATGTTGGATAGTTCCTCGGACAGGGCGTTCTGGAGGAAGAATGAGAAGCTTTGTCACGGGGAAATAAAAACAACATGTTCTTAATGAGAAACTGGTCTAGAACTGGCTGCACAGGAGAGAGGGAATTCTTTCAGTCCTATTTTCAACCAGATTTTATGTTCCTGTGCAGACACTAATCTCTGAATATTATTATATTATATTATATATATATATATATATATAATAATACTTATTCCAGTGAATAAAAACAGAAAAACATGTGGGAAATGTTTAAAAGATTAACAGATAAAAAGATAGATGACATTGAAGAGCTTGTGCTCCAAATGCTGTTTTCAAAATTCTAATTTCACCAACATTTACACTCATCATTGAGATCCTTTAGTGAAGCAAAAGTAGCAGCGCGACACTGTAACAATACTCAGTACAGCCACAGCAGTACAGTGCTTTGCTCCCGTGCTGCTACTGTTTCTTCAAACTCCATCTGCTGTAGTAAAACAGTGAATATGGAGGAAGTACCTCATACAACCACACTTCAAAACATCCAAACTATCAATGTGAGAGTAAAGTTGAGTTACTTTCCACCACTGCTCTGGATGAAGGACTGTTTTACAGCAGCTTACTTTAAATGCAGAGGTAGAATATCATGTATGTACCCATATGACCATGAAATAAAGTTTTAACTTGTCACTTCCTGGAAGGCAGAGTGGTGCGTGAACAAGCCTGACACCAGGAGTTCATGTGGGGAAAAGGGGGACAGACCTTTAGGGGTCTTGATTTGGGGGACCGAGACCTTTAGTCTGAGCGGGTCACCTTTTCTTCCAGAGCGGCCATCCTCTCCTTCAGATGCAGCTGCAGCCTCTCGTTGGACTCGGACAGCAGCTTGTCCACCGTGTCGGAGAGACGCTTGTTGTGTTCGTCGTTCATCCTCTCCCTCTGCCTCGCCTGAGGGCGGGGAGAGAGTGAGACGGGCGAGAGCGAAAGAGAAGAAAGGGTGCGGGGATTTAATAACAAGCGTTTTGCTTGAGTGAGAGCGACAGACAAAGATTTCTATCTGAATGTGCACGACCAAGTAGACGGTTTAGAAAATTAGCGCGCCTTTGTAAAGGCTGACAAAAGGAACGTCACGAAAGAGGGGGAGGGATGAAAACGGAGGGAGAGAAAAGAGAAAGAGAGATGGAGAAGCGAGCGTGACTCACCCTCTGTAGCTCCTGGTTCTTCTCCTCCAGTTGCGCCTCCATCTGTCGCAGTCGCTCCTCAAAGTTACCATGACGCTCCTCCGCCTGGATGATTGGATGAAAGGGGGGGGGGGGGGTTAGAGCCTGAACTAACACAAATGAACACAAAAGGAAACAGCTTGTTGACCGAGTCTACCAATTAGTTACATGCCTGTACAGATCACAGCGGAGCGGGAAACTTTCTGTTTGCCTGTGTCTCGCAGGGCATTCGTCTCCTCCCGCCAAGGAAGCCGTCTCCTGCCCCAACACGCAAAGGACTACCGGTAAGTGTCGCCAATTTGAGAGGTTTGGCTACCTGGAGGAGAGCGAGTCTTTTTTTTTTTTTGGCAGGAGGGAACATTGTGTTTACAGGAATGTTGGAGGTTAACACACCAGCAATCAAAGGAGTTGCTCGTGAAGAATCTGACGTGGCGTATTTACAGTTCCCGGCGTGTCGAGGCGCACCGAGGATCAAATAGCTGAGCCGACTCCCTGAGCTGGCTTTCATCTCCAGATCGTTTTCTTGTGAATTACTGGCACCGCTCGATGAAAATATTTGCTGTTCATCCTGTCATTTGACATCTCATGTTCTGCTTCACTCATTCATGAACACACACACACACACAGATATATATATTTATATATATTTATGTACCAGCCTGCATGTCCACACATGCCAACACACACACATATGCATGCATATATTGCTGCTGTCAGGTGAAAATAGGACTATTTTTATCTCATTGTATATAACTGGTAGATAATAGGGCACACGCACACACGCACACACACACCTTGTTGAGTGCTGCCACTCTCTGGGCGAGCTGGGCCTCGATCTCTGGCAGCGTCTCGGCCCTCTGCAGAGTCTGCTGCAGCTTCTGTTTGGCGTCATCCAGACGCTCCTGGAGCTGCCGGTTCTTCTCCTCGCTCTGCGGGAACACAGGATGAGAGAAGGACCGGGGGTGAAACTCAGGTCGCGAGATTGCCGAGGGCAGCAGACGTGATTAAAGGCACCGGGGGAAAGAAGAAGAAAAAAAAAGACATTGATGCCTCGCTCTAAGTGCCAATGTGAAACGTGGCCAAGCTGCCAATCAACAGCAGAGACATGGACACACACGGTGATGAGAGAGACTTTCCCCACACCTGTCTGTACAGCGAGTCTTTGCTGGCCAACTCGTTCTCCAGTTTGTCTTTTGTGTCGTGGAGAGACGTCGCCTCCCTCTGGGCACTCAGGTACCTGCAAACCAGAACAAAGCAGGCAGACAGACGGAGCAGCAGTGAGCGCCGGAGCAGGGCTTTTTAAATTTCTATTTTAGAGGAAGGCAATGAAGAGTTCACGGAGAGGAAAACACAAACCTGCGCTCTAACGTGGTGATTCTCTCTTCCATGTCCTCCCTTTGACAGAGAGCCTGGGTGAATTAAAGTGTGTGCGTGTGTGTGTGTGTGTGTTGGTAATGTAATGTATGTAGAAGCAAAGAAGAGCAGACAGAGAAAGTGAGATAGGGAGAGAAGTCAGGTTTACAAGTGTTGATGAAAGGGAATTCACTGGGCTTCAGCAGCTATTAGCGGAAGAATGATCATGATGATAATGACTTTTTAATAGTTGCTGTTGACAGCTTTGCAGTTGCACAAGTCAAAGAGAGACAGAGGGGGGAGAGCAGAGGGGAGGGGGGGAGGATAAAAGAGCAGCGAGAGAGGAGAAGCAGTTCGACGTGGAGAAATATTTTTCAAAACGACCTCTCGTCCGGAAAAAACGCCCTCACACCTTTCAAACCGGCACACCGGCTGATTTGATGGCGCTGTCGCCATGGATACAGGGGCTCTGGTGCGTTCAGTAACAGCCGCCGCTGCCAAGGAGGCAAATGGCTTCGTTGCCATAGCGAACGGTTACATACTTCCTCTGAGTTTGAGCGAAAGAGGATCTTTGTGCCACTGAGGAACAGACCAGAGTCTCACCTCCTTCACGTCCCGCTGTAGCTTCTGGTTGGCCTCCTCCGACCGGGTCAGCTCCCTCCGGGCGGACGTCAGCTGCTCCTCGATCTCCCCGACCTGGAGAGTGGGGGGGGGGGGGGGGGACACAGGGCTGAGCGTCTGATATCTATGTTTGGCTTTTGGTGAAAGCATTAGACGGCGAGAGTGCGTCTGATCGGAGTACCTGTCTGCACATGAGGGCCAGTCTCTCTTTCAGCTGACCGAGCTCTGACCGCTGTCGCTCGATCTCGCCCTCTCGCTGCCTGTCGACGTCGGCCTCATCCAAGATGGACGAAGGGCCGTTGGGAAGCCGCTGAGCGAAGGGAAACGATTTGAGTACAGTGATCATGATGGAGTTGATAAAGTTCAACCAGGGTTACTCATCAGCTGGGTTTAAAAATAAACGTTTTAGTATTTTGTTTTGGGAGAAATACCTCAACTCAAACATCTAAATTATTGAGGACAGTGGCTCTTCACCTTCAGTGCTCATCAGGTACCTTCCTGAAAAAATATGAACCAAACCGGAGGGACGGTGAACTTCTCAGTGACCAGTAAAAAATAAAGTAATAAGTAACAAAAACATACTCTGATTCCTGGAAAATTAAAGTCATTACAACTCTCACAAAAATCCAAGATGGCGCCTAACTTCCTCCTCTCTGAGTGAGCTGAGTGCTGCTGGCTGGAAGCCATATTGCAACAATACTGATCAAAGATTAAGCTGTAGGCTGGAGGCAGCAGCTTCTGGCTCCCGATCAGCTGGTGATTGAGAAAATAAGTGATGCAGCATTTTAATGTACTGAGATAAATGGAAATAAACCCTCCGTGGACGGACTGAATCTCAACTCTATTTAAATAGAAAGCCATGAAATGACGGCTGCCCACATCATGAATCCTAACGTGTCTCTAGCGCCACAAGCAGGTCCAACAATCTCAACATCTACCAAACAGCTTGGCTCTATTCCAGACATTCATGGTTCCCAGAGGAGGAACCTGAAGGACTTTAGAGATCTTACACCACCGAGACATTTGTAGTTTTGATTAAAATGTCAACTCAGCAACCGGAATGGACATGAAATTTGTTTCAGACATTCACGTCGCCCTCTGGATGAACTGTAATCACTTTGGTAGTTCTTCTCTTCTCCATTGCCATCATCAGATTCGTTTTGTGACTGTAGACTCTCAGTCTTGTTACGTTACACCGGTCTGACACTGACCCTTGTCTCCGGTTGAGAAGTTCACCTTTGCACTGGTCAGCTTGTTCATAAGGTTTCTTCTGTCACTCTGATAGCATCATGGATGTCAAAGCAGAAATAGATCCGTAGCGTCCTCATCTCTACAGGAGGACTGTGATCGTGCGATCCACAGGCTGACCACTATCTTTCTGAGACTGTATAAGAACAGCATCCCGTTACCTCTTTGCCGTTTTCTAGTCCTTGCTGCCGTCGCTTGATTTGTTCCCGTAAAGACACAACCTGAAACACGGAGGGGAACCGTCAGGAGAGACTCCATCACCTCACTCACCAAAGAGAAGCACAGGAAGAACGTGGACTCACCTCCTGAGAGGAGGACTGCAGCTCTTCCTCCAGGGACGCCACCCGCTCCAGCGCCACCCGTAGTCTCTCCCTCACCTTCTCGTCCAGAGCTTTGTGGTGCTCGAACAGGGACTTGAGCGCCTTCAGGACCTCCACCTCGCTGGAGACCCCCTGCCTCTTCACCACGGTCATCCTCAGGCTGCGCTCGTGGCGGGACACCAGACACTCCAGATGTTCGAGCAGCAGCTGTTAGACACATGTGGTTCACATACAGTTAAAACCTCTTATCGGTTATAAACAGTCGCAGATGATTAGAGTTCACGTTTCACTGTGAATTATTTTCAGAGCAAATAAAAAACCGCCAAAGGAACCAGAACTTTAATTAACCAAATAAATGAAGAAGATAATACTGACTCGTGTGTTGTTCCTCTCGGCCTTCAGCTCTGCTATCTCCTCCTCTCGCTCCAGCAGCTGTTCCCGGCAGAGGTTCAGCTCTTTGGTCAGCACTGCAAACTCCTGCAAGGTCACAAGAGGGAGCCGTTATTGACTCCATGCTTCTGCTGCTGCATGAGGTCATAATCTCTCGCACGCACACACTTTATTTATGAAGTGCTGCACTTTCCCACTTTCCCCAAAACCGGCCCCGGCTGCTTCAGCTTGGATTGGCGACTTTCCTTCATCTCCCAGAATGCCCTCAGAGAGCGGGCATTGACAGTGAGAAGCTGACGGGGGGAGTGAAGCTCTCCAGGTCTGATTGGCTGCGTTTGCGCTGAATGTGCACCGTCAGTAAAACCTTTTTATTTCCTCTGTTGCTTCCTTAATGGATTTTCTCCCCTGTCTGATTGATAAATGTCGAGTCAGAAGGTCTGCAACCAACAAATAAAGATCTCAGCGTGAGATCTCAGCGTGAGATCTCAGCGTCTTCTAACTTTGCCCAGTTATCCAGAAGAATAACAATAAACACACGCTGTGAAACATAAGAAAAGACTGCAGACTGTAACGTTTACTGCCAACATTTTCTGTTAAGCCACAGAGCGCAATTAACTCCAGAGTCTCAGACTTTCAATGCATTTAAACAAACATGCTCAGGCCTGCAGCTACGTCTTGGCTGAAGGAGGAAACCCCTCCATACAGAATAATCCACATAACGGCGGCCAAGCGGGAGTCTTAAAGCAGGCCTCGGTATAAAATCTAACAACCAGGTTTATTGCACGTGTTGCACCTGGAATTGGTTTAATTGCTCAATAACCACCACTGGCTGTGCGTTTTGCCCGCCATTAAAACAAAACGGCCGGAGGTTAAACAAGCATGAGAGGAGCTGGAACAAAGCCAGCGCTGCGTAATGTCTTCGATTTCCAGATGACAGCAGTTGAGCTGAATTGTTGTGATTTTGTGTCACTTAATCCAATTATGTATAATGCGAGGTGCGCTGCATGATAGTTATGATAACAAATATGTTGCCTTTAGTCAAACTAAATGGTATCTGTAGCAACGAATCAACACAAGAGAGGAGGAGTGACATCATGGAGGGCACGTTCAACTTCACGCACGGATGATGTCGGCTTCCACGGGACACACACGGCCGTGTGCACACACACTCGCTGCTCAGCCAGTGTGTCTACACACACACTCTGCTCAGCCAGTGTGTCTACACACACACTCTGAGCAGCCAGTGTGTGTGTAGACACACTGGCTGAGCAGCGAGCGCTCGCCCGTACACTGATCGTCCTCTCTGCTCGAGTGTGATGGCGGCGTGACGCACACATGACACACACACACACACGACACACACACGACACGCACACACACACACGGCACGCACACATAACAAACACACATGACACACACACACGACACACATACGACACGCACACACACATGACACACATATGACATACACACATGACACGCACACATAACAAACACACATGGCACACACACACATGACACACACACACATGACACACATATGACATACACACATGACACACACACATAACAAACACACATGGCACACACACACATGACACACACGACACACACACACATGACACACATATGACATACACACATATGACATACACACATAACAAACACACATGGCACACACACACATGACACACACGACACACATACATGACAAACACACATGGCACACACACACACACACATGACACACATGACACACACACATGACACGCACACATGACACGCACACAAACATGGCAAACACACACACACATATGACATGCAAACACACACGTGACAAACACACGGACGTCCTCCAACCACGTGTTAAGAACTCTTGTGCCAAATGAACATAAATAGTTTCAAGTGAAATTAAAGAGAAATAAATGAATATCTTCCAGCATGTGTTTACATGCATGCACACGAATGCAGAGTCATCAAATCAATACAACAGTGAAGGAGTCTGTGCCTGTTATTATAGACGACGTACTTGTGCATCACGACATCTCGATGTATGAGCTCATCACGATACGGTTCCCCTGAAGGACGATAAAGCATCATGTTGAATGATCTATTATCTACCGTGTGTGAGGATGTTCCTCAGTGTTCTATGAGCCATCACAGCAATGATGTTTGACTACTGAATCAAACGGGAACAATTAGACCAGACCGGGTGAACACGTGGTCGACGACGAGGCCCTGAGAAGCCGGTCTGGAGACCGAGCCTGAGGTGGAGTCCCACAACAACACTGGCGCTGCTGTTTACCCACACAGGTGCCTCACCTCACAGCCTCTCCCAGACAAAACACATTTAAAAACAGTACAGCATGCACAGTCTGTAGCTGAGCCTCGTCGTGAAAGGAGGAAGCTTCCTTTGAAAAGATGGAAGTGAGGAGGATCGAGGAGGGAAACATGTCTGCGTGCAGATGGCACGTTCTGGGCCCGAAGGATATCCTGTAATTCTGGGATTAATTCATGTCGAAGACGGAGCGAGAGAACCAGACACTCTCTACATTCCTCTCTGTCTCTTTTTTTCGGGGCGCCGTCATTTTAGGTTGATGCAAATCATTGCACCATCCCCCCCCCCCCCCCCCCCCTTCATCCATGTCAGTCTCCCCCCTGTCATGATACACCACATCGAAAACAGCCTCTAGAAGCCACCTCATTAGTATGCAGCAATATGCAAATGAGGCTTGATTTGTTCGTCTCTGTGTGTTTCATATCACCAGGTTTTTCTCTCTCTCTCTCTCTCTCTCTCTCTGTGTGTGTGTGTTTGCCATGCTGTCACTCTCTCCATCCCTCTCCTGATTTTCCTCTCTTGGCAACATCGAACACACACAGACGAACTGGCTGAACTCATCTACTGTGGAATGTAGCTCCACGTGCTGCTCTGTCTGTGTGTGTGTGTGTGTGTGTGTTTCTGCAGATATCGATCTCCTTATCAGTGAGGTAACATTGCTCTTTCATGTCCAGTCGCTCTCTCTGCTAAGTCTGTTGTTTCATTTTGGATTGTTTTCTCCCAGCGTAGCGACAGTGATGGAGGCGTCTAACAATGAGTCCTACCTGGAAGTAGAGTCGGAGCACTTGTCTGTCGAATTACAGGATGATTGGCTCTCGGCCGCTGCGATGTGCGATAATATGGTAACTGTAATACACGACCGGGTCAAATCCTCCCTCAGTTTATCCCCCACGACGTTTCTCTCACAAAGCTCCAAAAACATTTTGAACCATCTTTGAAAAACCAAACAACTGAACGTCTTTCCACAATCCTCAAAATATGCCAAAACAATAAAGATTTTTAGTTTGTTTGTCAAGTTGCGACTGTATTTCCTGATTCGAACAAAGATGGCGGCTTGAAATTGCACATCTCCATCCTCAATTTGTGCCACACGACCCACAATTGTATCCCTACGTTGATGATCCTCTCAGATGATTTATACCTTGATACAAAATAACAATCGTTTGTTTGTGCTTCACAAAACGAGTGAGGACAAGAGTCATCGCCACAGCCCTGGCTGGCAAATACAATACACTATATTGTGAATGCGGTTGGTGAGAAGAACTTTCTGAGTTTGTCAAACTGACAGATTTTTTCAGAAAATCAGATGAACTGTGAATTCAACAGAGACACAAAGAGGCACAAACCGGACAAAACAGGGTTTAAAGCAGCTTCTCTTAACGTGCATTGCTGGCAACTTTAAAGAAAACACTTCATGGTTCCTGACTCAGCATCCAGCATCATTAAGGAACTGATGTTACTCCAGTAAAGCAACATTTTCATTCATCGGTACATGAGGTTTTTTGATTCGATGTTTACTGCTGAACATACAACTCTTCTTCTCGCAGCCGTTTCTTTTCATCTCTCCAAGTTGTTGGGCATGTTGTGCCAGCGCCTGTCCTTATATAGTGGGTAGTGGGCGTTACCTAATAAATAAACAACGCAGCCACGCGCTGTGAATTATGACCACGTGGGATTCATCATTCAGTTTCCTGAGGAAGAGCAGATTTTGGTTGAAAATAAAAAATCATATTTTTTCTCCGAACAGAAAATGTACAGAATGTTGCTGCGTGATGTTTTATGTGTTTTGTGCAACTTTGCAGAACAAATCTTCATTTCAACAAAGAGCTCATTCAATAACCGCTGTCGTATCTCGGCCGTGTTTTACCCTGACGACGTATTTGGGCGTCACATTCGCAGCTTCACCTAAAGAGCTTCAGGAGAAACAGAAAAGGTGACGTTGATGTCGGAGGTACGACGGTTGCTGTGCTTTAAACTCCGCAGCAGAAGAAGAAGAAAGGAGACTCAGCGCCACCTGGACCGGCTACAACATTAAACCCTGCTAACAGGTTAACGCATCAATAATTCAACAGCGTGAAAGGAAGCATCTTCACCACGAGCACTTCTGATACAGGACTCTACTGATGATGCTTGTTTACTGTGACTGAGGTCGGCCTTTGAATGCAGCATTTCTTCTTGAGATGGAGCATCGTTTTAAAAAATAACATTTTGGATTTGAGTGTTCAATCTTTTCCTGCGAACTCACAAGGATGCGTCTTGAAGTTGATCTGGTGTTTTTGTACCGCATGTGTTTATTCATTTAGATGTCAATCTACAATAACAGGAACATGATGACAATGATCCCTGTATTTACAGTAATGTGTTCATGACATAATAAGACGTCGACAATATGTTATATATCCTGTTCATGTCGTCTACTTTCTAGTAGTTTTGTGTTTTAACGGTTTAATATTTTGAGCTGAGCAACAGACTTGAGATAACATGCTTAACTCCAATAGACTTTGACTTTTGGTGACTTTTAATTGCATTTAAATTAGTGCTGGGCAAGTTAACGCGTTAACGCATTCATTCATTAACGCCGACAATTATTTTATCGCGCGTTAACGCATTTTCTTTTTATTATAATTTCTTTGAATTGAAAGACAAGAGACAATACATAGACATAACAACAAGAGGATGACAAGAGCAGTGGGATAAAAGCCAGCAAACGTCCTACAGTCAGTCATGTCAGTGCACCTCTATGCTGGAACTCACGGTAAACGCATTTAAACGGCACAGATCGGGAGCGAGCGAAGGACTTTGAAAGTTAGCGGAAAGATTAACGCGAGACAACATCCGGTTTCTTCAGACGAACATCCGGTTTTCAGAATAAGATGCCAACAAAGTATGAATTATATTCACATTAAGTATGAAACATGCTGCCTGCATCTCGTGAACCAAATGTTGTTGCCCTTTTGTTCATATAGCAGTACTTTTAAAATAAAAGTGCGCAATACACTACTTTTGAATTCATGATTGGACTTTGCCATAACAATGCAATTAATCGAGATTAAATATTTTAATCGTTGCCCAGCACCAGTTTAAATCCTTTTGTTTGATGCTGACATGTGCTGTTTAAATGAACCTTTCTAAACCTGTTCATGAACGCAGCGTGAGACTGCATGCACATCCTAAACTCTACTTTAACCCCGAGTAGAGCTCTGAACTTAAAGGAGCAGTTCACCAGGAACCACAGAACCAACAGTGGATCCTTACCAATACTTCCATCTCAACCTTCACCCAAACTATCAAAGCTAACCATCGCTTTCCTTCAAACACACGAGAGAACTTCCCAAAAACAGCTTCTTACAGATGCAAACGTTTTGTGGATAAAATACATGTCCAGATATTCACCCAATCGTCTCCTCTAATTCCCTCAACGGTGAAGCTTCGGTCACACGTGTGCATCTGTGCACGCTGCTGTAGGACGTGCACGTGTCTGTCAGCATTGTGGGTAACAAACAACATGTGAGAGATATGCGTTGCACTATGATGTGTGTGTGTGTGTGTGTTTCCTCCACAGCTCCTGAAATCATGAGGTGAGGTAGGGAACAGGTGTGTCGTACCTGCGGCAGGGCGATGGACAGCTGCCTCTGGAGCGACTCCTTCTCGTGGCCCAGATCTCTGAGGCGCAGGTGGGCCGTCCCCAGACAGTCCTGGGTGTCCCTCAGGCTCTCCAGCAGCCTCTCCCTCTCCGTCAGCATGTTCACCATCAGTGACTCCAGGTTGCCCGTGCTGCCGCCCTCATCGCTGCCGCCGCCACTGCTGTTACTATTACCACTACCACGGGGCTCCCTGCTGCCGAAGCCCCCAATGCCTCCTATGCCTCCTCCTCCGCCCCCCGCCGGGGAAGACGAGCCGCCTCCTCCGCGCCCGTCCTCCGAGATGGTGGGCATCACCTCGCACATCATCTTGAGGCCTGGGTGTGAGAGGAGGTATATCTGAGAGGTCTAGGACACTTGACGGCAGCGTCTGGTGGACCACCGACTCTTAATCAGACGGCCAACCGATACTTTAGGGTGGGTGGGGTGTGGGGGGCGTTCCTCTCAAGCAGGAGACAAGTGCAAGAGGGGGGAGACGAGCCCTGTGGACTTGTGGGTGTGCGCTTTAACGTTGTTTTTGGAGGGGGAAACAGTGTTGGGTGACGAGGGGGCTGTGGGTCTGGTGGAGGGGGTTGGGGGGTGCAAGGGGTACGAGGGAGAGGGTGCAGGTTTTAATGGATGACCTCTGACCCCCGGCCCAGGCTTCACTGAGATGAGAGACGGACCTGGAGAGAGAAGTAGAAGAAGAAAGACATGTTTAGGAACACAAGAGGTTTTTATGAAGCCGAGACTTCTCACCACACACACACACATGTATCACACACACACACACACACACACACACACGTGTATCACACACACACACCTTTCTCCAAACCCCTCAAAGACACAACAACCACCGCTGTTGCAGCACAGCCCCTCTCTTCCACTGACTTGTCATCGCGATACTCAACGTGTGGACTAACCCGCCCGTCCATCAGTGCATGTGGATCCACAGACAGTCGTAACGGTGCAAGTGAATGGCGCATGATGCACGGAAACGAGTCGTTACCTCAGCAGCCTGTTCAAACACAGCCGTCACACACACACGGAACAAGCATCGGGCCTGCAGGCTGGAGCAGAGACGCGGCGCTGTTTCATACATCTCGTGAGGGGGTGAAGAAAAAAAAAAGGGTGTCATCATGAATTGTAATTACGAGCTGTATCCAGGAGGAAATTATTTTTTTCTACGGCTCCGGAAGCCATCTGTAAAAATATACATTTATAGACATATATATATTCTGTGTGAATCAGGTTTATTGTCCTTTATTGTGGGTTTGGACGGGAAATAAATTGCTGTCTTTACAAAAATAAATGTCTTAAAAGGCTGAAGCCTATTTTTTTAAAGCATGTATAGGGCTGCACGAGAGCCTTACACGGGAGGAGGTGCCAATCACGCTGTAAATGATGGAGGCCTAATTAACACGTTCAACCGGGAGATACATATCACGCAAGTGGGTTATTTTTAGTGACATGAATGACCTAAATGTCGGAAAACAGTGCGTCTCTTTGGCTTTTATTCCGACTGCAAGACGTCTATTTCCTATCAACTCCCCTCCCTCCCTCCTTCCTCCCCCCCTCCACCCATAAAAACAGCTGGACGGTCTAACGCACAGCTAGATCCGTGTGTGCAGCGAACATCCCGGTGGATTTCGGCCGCAGCCGCCGAGCGATGTGTGTCTTACCCTCTCCATGATCGACAGAGACAGGAAGTAAAGGCGCCTCGGTGGCCGGTTCACTCCATCGGAGCACCTGAGAGACGGAGGCTGCAGCTTATCCCCCGGTTACAGCCCGGTTGCCGTTACAGCCCGGTTACCAGCCTGCCCCATCCCTCTCTCTCTCTCTCTCTCTCTGCTGAGGGGAGCGACGCTTCGGCTCCGGCGTAAAGACGCACGGAGGAAACACAGGCTACATCCGGTCAGGACCTTTCAGAATAAAACGTGCAACAAAAACAGCTGGTGTGACCTTTTATTTAGTGGAAAATACACAACCCACAAACGCAACATCGACTCAATATTCTTGAATATTTTTTTTGAAATAATTACATATTTCTAAATATTTTTTTCTCATGGAAAATATATCCTTTAACATTATTTTTGTTCTTATTATCAATTAGTATAGAATTATTAATAATAATATATTGTTATTATGAATAATAATGTTTTACAAAGTGCTTAACAAGACAATAAAAGGAGATTAGTGAGGCAAAAATAAAAACAAAACAATGATTATTATTATAATTATTAAGTCACTCAATTGACATATTCTACCAGGTGACAAATAAAACCCCGGAATCTCGTTAAAATCTTCAATAAATATCAGTTTAGATTACTTTGATTTCTATTGAGCCAGTATAAAAGGTGACTGCATGACTCATGATTAGTTGTATTTGATAAGGCAGAAATGATGATTCAATTATTGAGACTTACTCGAGAGTTTTACCTCTTCAGGCGTTTAAAAACTATCCAAATCTAACACTGAAGGGAACATCACTCAACATGTTATTGAGTAGCATCACAAACCTACAAAGGAGGTGACAGGAACTAGGGCAGGTGTAATGATCTATTATTGACTCCTTGTGGACAAATATATTTTGTTGAAAATTATCATTATTAGTATGACTATGTTTAAAAAAGGAGTACTGACAGATGAATCAGTTTCCTAAATATAATAATAAATAAAACCATTATTCTGAAGATAATTAATACTGCTTCCGGTCCCCTTCCTGATGTTTTGTGTAACTTGACGCCCTCCCATCGTTTCTCTCCCCTCGTCTCTCCTCCTCGGTAAAGATGCTGGGTCTTAAAGAAACAAGCTCACAGCGGATACATGAACCCCAGTGAGCATTTTTTTGGTTCAAAAGACGTTTAAAAGACGTCTATGCCCGACGTTCAGAATTGGTTCAAAAGTGAAAGTTCACGCTTAGACCAGATTTAAACGTGATTTGCAATACTATAATTTCTTACAGTGCTTCTGGGTATAGAACACATCAACAGTTTCCACTTACAGGACAAAAGACCAAGTGACACAGCAACAGTTCATTTGTATTTATTAAAGCACAATATAAATATAACAAAGTTCTTTATATAAAAACACAATCTCCTTTTCCTTCTTTAAATGTCGTTTTCAAAGCCACACAGGAGCCGGTTTCAGGAGATCTGCCATATTTTCAAGCTGGACATCTGTAAATAAACGTCCTCAAACTCACTTCCAGCTGCACGTTGTTTCACTTTCACGTCTTTAAACACAAAACAAATTCACATCAGCAGAGTGAGAGGTATTTCATTCATATATTCTCACGCTGTGGTCCACAAAAACTTGCTAAACATAATTAAACAATTGCGCCCTCTGGCGGCTCAATAAGGAGAATACAAAGCACTGATGTCTAGATTTTAAATAACCATCATGGATTCACTCGTTTATGTGTAAAACTGAACAGTATGAAGAACTTTTGAAAAGGTTACGATCAGAAATAAATAACCTAAAAATGACCAGAACTTCAACTGAAAGTTGATATTAAGTTTCGGGGATCTATGAGATATTAAGTTGTATTATCCAAATAAATTTAATAAAAATGTTGACAATTTTCTTTCTTGTTCATCTTATTATGTCAGAAACAGTGTAACAGACACCTTCAGCAGTCATGGAGGTATTGGTCTGTCAGCCAATCAGAGCGCAGAGGAGGCGGGACTTAAGCGTGTATAGCAGATGGGGTGACGTAATGCCCTCTTCATAGAGGCTGATGTACAGTAGAGCCACCGGTGAGATTAATGAGCAACAATATGTTTTCAAGAGAAGAAAAAGAAACGAACATAAAAAGTATATTTTTTAAGAAATTTACAGTTCAGAGTATTTTCTTTTTGCAGTAAAGCAGCCTTAAAAACACAGTAAAAACACAGTAAACACACAGTAATACAACAGATGCTTTAAATGTATTAAAGTACTCGTCCGTGTCCTGTCTGGTACGTTTTAGAGTCACTCTTAATCAGTGTGAGAGTGTTATCACTCAACATATATTCATATTTATATGTTTTTATGTTGTTCTTAACTTTTGTCTGTTATTTGTGTTTTTATGTTGTGAAACCTTTACACTGCCATCTTGGACAGATAGATTAAAAATCTCAATGGGATTATCTTTGAATGAATAAAGGTTAAATAAAATAAATACAAAAAAATTACAGTAAAATATTAAATATAAAAAGCAGAAAGTCAGGTTATTTTCATTGTGTTAAGTTTATGTGACTGCATCTTGTTTTTGAACAGATCAATATATAAATCTGGATACTTTAAACTATAACAGTGCACCAAATAGTGTGTTCATCTGCAAAATAATTGTGTGATTTTAAGAAAGAAAAGGTGTAATAAGTGTAGTAAATGTACAGAGCCTCAGTGGTGCAGTGAAGTCTCAGTACCTGAACAGAGGAGCCTCGAACGCCTCACGCGCCCTAACAGACCCGCTGACAGAGTGTTGACAGCTGCTCACAAACAGCTGGATGAGATGTCAGAGGTCCTCTGAAGACCAGCAACACAACACAGACCTGCTAGAGTCCCACCGGGACCCGAACCCTCGCTGCACCTTCCACAGGAAACCGCCAGCAGACCATGTCAGGAAGACAGACAGTCCTACTGCATGAATAATACAAACACATACATATATGTATCAGTGTTCATTATAGAATGTTGTGCATAACATCTCAGCACACTATCTGAACCCGTCATCATCAGATATAAAACATCATTTTGGTATCTTCCAGTATTATTCTACATGACTGATGAAGAATCTGCACTTTATTCACTAAACGTTTGCTTGTTAATAACAGAATAAAAGCAGAAAGATTTGCCTGTTTTGCGTCTGCGTTTGAGCTAAAACTGCAACAAAAGTGCATTCAATTATTGATATTGGCTGAAAAATATCAAAATGATTATATTTGCTTCTACACACAGCAGACTGAACATTTCTAAAATCAGCCCTCTGTGTCTGAACTCTGTGGATTGCATCATAACAACAAACACTGACGTGATGATCCAGGCGGCTTCCTGAAGACGTCTCCGTTTGGGCCGATATGACAGCGGTGACGGACAGCGGGCAGCTGGGTGGACACCAGGACAGGAGGATCCCCCCCCCCCCCCCGCGCGGGGGTCACGGGGGGTCAGCGGGCCGGAGGAATGCTGATAGGAATGCCCCATCAGGAGGAGCATCTCCACAGCAGGACAACAACAAGCATCAGCTGGTCTCTGGGGAGCCATGACAGCGGAACACAGGCCCAGTGTCTGCAGAGAGACAGCCACCCGGAGGAGGAGGAGGAGGAGGAAGAGGAGGCACATCTAAACACCCACCCACACTGTATTATTACTTATAGTATTATATTATAGCGAAAGTACTTTTATGTGGTGAAAGTTGTGCGCTGCCATCTTGGCCAGGATTCCTTCATCAAAGGGATTCAAAATATCAACGTAAAGATTTTTACAGATGTTTAATATACAGTAATAGCCAGGCTGCAGAATGAGAGCGTGATGATTGGCTCTTCATTTCACATTCAACGCTGCTTCTAACGAGCAAACCTGACGAAGAGCTTCAGGAAGGTGAACCGCTCTGTGACCGACCTGCACGGAGGAAGACGGCGCTCTCCAGGAAAACAATCGTTACTGTGGGACGAGACGCGGCAGGAAGACGAGAGGAGAAACTTTGGAGAGTAAACTGAGAAAATCTGTCCCCCCAAAATAATTTGATTTCAAGACGTTTGGTTTCGAGGTTTTAAATTAATTCTTTATTTAAAGATGATTTTACACTGAAGACCCTGCAATGAAAAATGTCTGAAAACACACACATGTACAGTATATATATATATTTATATATGTGTGTATGTATATATATATATATATATACTGTATACGTGTGTATGTATGTGTGTGTTTTGAGATCTTTAAATCGAACGGATGATGTCAGGATTCACGAGCCATATACAAACACTCCACGTTATTCAGTTTGTGGAACCCATCTGGATATCTGTGTCAGTGCAAATCGTGTGTGTGTGTGTGTGTGTGTTGCACTAAGTGTGTATAGGCAGATTCTGTGGCGGCTCTGCAGGCAGATTATTGTGGACCTCGGCCGGGTGTTCAGCTGTGAGAGAGAGAAGAGAGAGATCCAATAAAATAGAAGAAGAAATTCCACTCCGACAATAAAACACATTTGTCATGTCTCAGATCGTTTACCTTTATCTTCCACTTTTTGTGCATCTGGTTGGAACTGTAGTTCTCCATTAGGACCCGCGGGAGGCTGCCCGTCTGCTGCCTGCTGCTCTTTCTGTCTCTGGGACATTTCTAACACTGCCTGAAATAAATAAATGAGGATTAAATGTATGATCTGTACGTGCTTCGGTGTTACGACAGGCTGAAAACGGACCCCTACATGAGCGCCGCGTTGCACAGTTACCTGCTGGTACTCTTTCCTCTGGGCCTCCAGGGCTTTGCCTCGCTCCTTCAGCAGCTCCTGCTGCTGATGCAGATTCTCCGCCTTCCTCTTCAGCTCCTCCTCTCGGTCCAGGAGGTCGACCTCGAACCGCTGCAGCTCCTCCTCCGTGTACACCGGGCTGGTTTCCAGAGTCTGCAGAGACACAGGATTCACACGACATATTTAGCGTCTCTACAGAGCATGCAAATGTAATAATTATACGCCCTCCTCTACTGGAAGATATATCTACATTATGGTGTTCAGCTACAAATATTCAGCGTTCACTCTCATGATATCTTCCTCACATTAAAACTCTTCACTGACACATTTACAGAATCGCCTCAAAGGAGCGGCTCAGAGTCTGCGAGCTGATGAGGGAAAGAACAGCTTCACCCGTTTAACTTCACCGCACACATCCTCCCAGCTTGTCCCGGGGATTTGAACCGCAGACCCTCCGACCCGCCCGCCCACCTCCCCCGACCTGCAGCCCACCTCTGGGCTCTTTACCTCCCACTCGTTGGGATTACTGAACTCCTTCTTCTCCGTGGATTTCAGGAACTCCTCCAGGGTGACGAGACGATCTTTATTCACGTCCACCTTTTTAAAAACACGGAGACGAAAGCGGCGTCAGTCGAATAATAAATAGAAGAGCAGAGAGATAAAAGCAAACAGTTCAGACTCACGTTCTTCATCACATGCTCCCTCATCCTCAGCCTCTCTTCCTCCATCTCCGTCATATCGTCCTCCTCATTCTTTGCGTCGTAGACTTTCTCCAGCTGGAGGAGGGAGATGAACAGATGTTACAGGGCAGATGTGCACATCACTGCTGTCAGGTTCAAAGCTTTTACTCATAAAAAGTCTGCAGGACCACAGATGAAACAGCTGTAGTTTCAAATTGATGATCATCCATTTTTTGACATTTTGTCGTTTTAAGGAGTTCATTGTGAAGCCGTGATGTTCTTCAGGGTTCTTTACCTCTTTGGTGAAGAGAGCCTCCAATTCCTGCTCATCTAAAACTCCGTCTTCATTTGTATCTAAACAGGGCAGAGAAGCACTTTATTCATATTCACTCACATCGTAACAAAGACCGTTCAACAGAGGAGGCGTCCCTCACCGTGCAGTTTAAAAAAGGTTTTGGGGTTGAACTCCTGAGGATCCAGTCCGTCCGTCTCCTCCCAAACTTCCCGTAGCTGATTAACACTACCCTGCGTGTGGAGAAACGTGTTAGAGAGCTTCACTCGCTTCCAGAGAGAAGCAACACGGGTGCATTTGAGCGTACCGGAGCGTTGACTTTGGGGTGCTGCCGGTGTTTGTCCTTGAGCTCCTGCATTCTCTTCTCCTCTCGCTCCCTCTTCTCCTGGTCCAGGCCCTTCAGGTACTCCCGTCTCTCGTGCTCCTTCAGCATCTCGTAGCGCTTGAACTCCTCGTGTCTCTCGGCGTCGTAGTTCTCCAGGTCCTTGGTGGCCTAAAGAGAGAGCCAGAATCATCAGATAAGTGGAAGGTCAGTAACAGGCCCGCCATCTTGTTCTGACCTGTAACTGTAGCCCCCCCCCGAGCCTGATCCGTGTAATTATGAGTCTGCAGGACTGTGAGAGGATTCATCACGACCCCCCCACGCTCCATTTAAATCTGGTCTGAACACATAAACCATGCACTGATTCTCCGGTCTCTGGGGTCAACGATAATCCAGCTGTTCTCTCTGGATGATCTTACCGTCGTGATTAGCAGCTCGAGGTCTTTGGCCTCGAAGGTGTTTTGATTGTGGGGATCCAGATGTTCAAACTGCTTCAGCAGGGAGGCGTGGTCCATCTGCAGACCTTCACAGCACACACGTCGGTTAACAAGGACATGCTGCACTTTTGACACGCATGACTTCCATTATGTCCTACGCACACTGAACACATCTCTGTATGTTCCTCTCTCAATAGAAACCTTTTTATATTTTACAAGTAACGGCACACATGTTACTTTTGTGAATGTGCTGTGTGAACGGGTATTACACAATAGTACAATAAGTCTACATGAACATGAATCCACACGCTCTCTGTGGACACACGAGTCCTCTCACTCTGTGTGTTGGTGCTGTCCAGTTTGGCCTTGAGCAGCATCCTGAGGCGAGAAACCTCCTGACGCTTCAGCTCATCCAGGCGAGTCCTCACGTGGTGACCGACCAGGTCCAGCTCTTTACTGAGACGACCGTTCTGCCGGAGAACACGAGACATCCAGGTGAGAACAACAGACTGAATGTGAGATCCTTAAAACAAAACGAAGGAAGCTCTGAGAGCGAGACCTTGATGTCCTCCGTGTTCGCCGTTTGCAGTTTCTCTCTGAAGTGAGGGTCCGTCTCCAAAACCTCGATCACCTCTCTGAGATACCGGTCGTAGTACAGGCCGGTGTCCTGCAGGGGCGCGTTGTAAAGGGAAAGTTATTCACAGCAAGCTGAGTCTCAACTTAAGTACACGACTGAGAATTTCGGGACCGTTACCACGTTCTCCTCCGGCACCTCCGCTTTAGCTTCCTGGTTGTCTGCATTGCGATCGATGGGCACCGACCAGACCCCGGCACAGATGGACAGAAGCAGCAGCCAGCCGGGTTTGAGGTTCATCCTCCTTCAACATAAACAACGACGGATGTAACAATACTGTATGTTTGACTGAACAGCTTCCATCTCAGCACAGGAAAGGAGAGGCAGAGGCATGTGGCAAATAAAAACCAGTTCTCCACATGAAATGAGTCAGACTCTCATTTAAAGGTGCACACACACTTTATCACAACATGTGCGTAGTCATCACTAACTACTCACATCAAGTCCAAAGCACACCTGAGAAGACACTAACTCAGACCCATACATGTAACATTGACAACTCATCATATTCAGATTTTAGTGAAATAGGTTGGTGCCTGGTGTAAACATTACCGGGAGACTTAAGAGATTTGAAACACAGTAAGATTTTAGACGTGAGTGTCTTCTCCGATGAGAATAAACAATAATATCAGATTTCTTAAATGGCATAACGACCGATGTTGAGCAGCAACACATATTTAGCATGCGGAATTAACAGCACACCTTTAGTGTAAGACGTCAGAGTTACTTATCGGAACAAACAACACGGGTTAATTAGGATGTCAGTATAATATGAGGTCGTTTCTGTAGCTAGCTAGCCAACGTTAACTTAACTTGATATCTATTTCCGTGATAGTTAGCAGTGAGCTACAGAAAACGTCCTTTACCCCTTACGTCACGATTTTCTATGAATTATTCCTTTAAAATCCTCCGATATTAAAAACGTACGATTAAAAAATGTGTTATAACATAAAATATCTTTCAACAGCTCGTCTCGTATGTGTTATTGTGTCTGTAATACCTGATCCGAGATGCTCTGAACAGGATCTGATGTCGCGTCGGATAAAAGTGACGTCACGGGAATGCGGCACTGGTCCAACATGATGCCTTCAAAGACCGTTGGAAATAATCGACCTATTTATTTCCTACTTTTGGACAGATTCGTGTTTTCATTTTTCGTACTACAGCCGGTCAGAAAACCTTTCTGATTAAGAAATAAAATCAGCCAACAACACACGTGCTCATACATCTGTCCTTTACCGGGGTGATTGTGTCCCATCAAACGTAGATGAATTGTAACATAGGCTTGGCAGTTAGAAGTACTACCCTATGATTAGTAAGTGAAGGCATCATTTTTCCCTTGGTAAATAACACACGAAATAACACACAACATGAGTACAAACGTTTTAAACTTTTAATTGCTTTGAAAAATAGATCTGTTGTATATTTAATTCCACACACAAACACAAAGTCATGGCAAGTTGAAATAAATTAACATAGAAAGAGCCAACAATTGCACGTGATAATAAATTAAAGGGTATAAATATTGTGCAACAAAAATAACATCTAGGCCTACAATAAAATTAATAGAAATAGATAATATAATTAATAGAAATAGATAACATTAATATTAATAGATAATAAAATATGGCACATGCAAAACAGATAGCTGCAAAATTGTTCACAAATAAATAAAGTTTTAAAAAATAAATTAACAGTCACTCAATAAAGTCATTTTTTAAAATATCAAGACATGCCAGAGCATTTTGAGGTCATGATCAATTTATATCAGTTTGACTGATGGACTTTGATAAAAGGTTTTTGATTGATTCACACTTTCAATGCAATCGTTGATTCGGTGTTTAGAAATCAATCTCTCTCATGTCTGTAGGTGTCCCGGGTCTCTCGTTCTCCACCTCTTCCTCCTTCTCCATGGGGCCCTGCTGCAGGCCACTCCTCAGCCGCTGCCGCAGGGAATATTCGATCATATCACTGTAGCACTGCAGCACTGCCTGGGATGCAAGACACAGAGAGAATACATGATTTTGTTATAGATGCAATGACTGTAGAACATGCAGTATTCTGAGTCTGTTTGCTTAACACTGATTGGTCTTGCAACTCTCATCCCTGCAGACCAAAATAACCCCTAAATGTGATCAAATCAGATAACTAGGCCCGAGAAGAGCCTCAGGCTTTGCAGGTATCTCACACTCACCAGGTCAGCCTGACAGAGCTCCGCCAGAGCCTCACAAATCACAGCCAGCTGAGCGGGGCCCTTGTTGCCCAGACCCCGCAGGGCACAGTTCAGTGATGCTGCGGCGACGAGCGACGGCGGGGCTCCCAGAAAGCGGGAGTCGCAGGCACACATGGCGGCCAGCGTGTCGCTGTGCCGCCGCAGGGTGGAGAGCAGCGCCTCCTCAGAGTCGCCGCTCTCTCCATCTCCTCGCTCCTCCACGGAGGCGAGAAAATGTGGGAGGAAGTCCTGCGGAGTCACTGCTGCTGTGTCCCATCGGAGGGTGGCGAGGATGACGCGCTCCATCTCCTGACGGAGGGAAGACAGGTGCAGTTAGAAAGGCTTGTGTAGTAAATGTTGTAATTCAGACATTGTGAAGTGAGAATAGATTTCATATTATATTGTGATACATAGTATGGGCTTCTCCTGGTCTTAAAGTCTGCATTACAGTTCAGTCCGTTACTCATTTACCCCAATTTTAAATTCTAAATTTAATAAATGTATCAATATTGAATTGAATTTACTTTTTTTTCAATTTAAAGCAACTATTTTGAGGATTAAAAGTATTATAGAGAACAGAAGACAATATTTAAAGACATTTAAAGATGTCTCCATGGGCTCTGGAAAGTTGTGTCTCTGACCAAATGAATAATCAATTCATAAAGAGCAACAACAACATTTGGCAGATTCATTGTTCGTGAAAAGTTTGCAGTAAAAGCATTAATTGTTTTGTCAATGTCATCCATTTGGGCTCTGGTCACTTTATCTTCTTTGCAGTATAAACCCTTTGATTGATCAGTCATTTACAAGTTATGAAAACAACATTCATAAATTCAAGTTTTTGGAAGTGGATTGATGAACGAAGGCATCGCAATCATAAAAAGAGAAAGAATAAGTTTGTTTGTTGTTTCCCTTTAAGATCTGTGTTTACATTAGTTTGAAAAAAGTATAAGGCGTCTCCAACTCTTTAGAATAATAGCACCATGAAAGGTTTAAAACAAGGGATTCAAAATCAATCCAGTCGCAAGCCGGATTAAATATGTTGAATATATGAGAAACCGTGAGCTGAAAATGACCCTAAAAACTCTGCTAGGGTTGTTTTATTTGAAGGAAAAGAGGAGAGAACAATGTTCTTTTAGAGCTCCACTACAGCCACGTCTCTGCTGACTCACCCGCAGGTTGGAGGGCTGGAAGCTGTACTCGGCTGCGGCACAGAGGGTGTCGGCGGTGACGTTGTCGCACTCTGTGAGTTTGGAGGCGATGAGGATGCAGCCAGCAGCCAGGCAGTACGGCGAGACGGGCAGAGACAGCGAGGCAGACAGGAACCTGTCCATCAGAGAGACGGACAGGGGGAACACGGCCTCGTCGCAGCCACACTCACAGCACACCTGAGGAGAGAGAGAGAGAGAGAGAGGGAGAGAGAGAGGGAGAGAGAGAGGCATCAGCATCACAGCTGCAGTGTTGACATCCAGGTAAAAATGGAGCATGGAGCCCTCTCATACCTCCAGGGCCCATTTGGCGAGCTCGTCCCTGCGCTCTGGCTCCCGCTGGATGAGGGTGATGTAGAGGATGGAGGGCGTGTACCTCTCCTCCACGTGGAGCAGCCTCTGGATCACTCGGTGCCCGGACACCGTGGGGTCCCAGGCGGCTCGCAGCTGAGAGGAGCCCACCGTGTGGCCCCGGGCTTCAGTCTGGCCCCGGTCCTGACTCTGGTCCTCCTCCACCTCCTCACACCACAGCGACACAGACATGCCTCTGTCCATCTGCAAATGGCCTGCTGGGTGGATTATCAACTTGTTTTACGTCCAAATGGGAAAGAAAGAAAAACAGCAGCTCGTGTCCCGCTGTTACCTTTGTGTTGTGCAGGTAAACAGAAGCTGGGGAATCCTGTTTCCCCTGGGTGGAGTGGTTTCGGCTTCCTGTGGTGCTCTGATGAATGTCAGCGCTCATCTATCAGCTCACACTTTTATATCCAGCAGGGAGAGAGAGAGAGGGGGAGAAAGAGAGAGAGAGGGGGAGAGTGGCACAGAGAGGGGACGAAGAGGAGTGTAGAAAAAGGGGGCGTGGACCCTCGTGAGTGACATTAAATAATAATAAGACAACAATATGGTCCGTGCAACAATTGCTTCAACAGGTGGGGAGAATGAGAAGGACGGGAGAGCAGGGGGGGGGGGGGGAGAGGAGCAGACAAGTGAGGGAGTGGCCCGGAGGGACGGAGCAACAGCTTGTGTTCGACAGTGAAAGAGAGAAGGGAGGACAGAGAGGGGAGAGAAAAGGTCATATCCAGACTGTGACAATGGGAATGGATGACAAAAGGAGGAGGTGTTTGTTTACAACCAGAGAGCCGGAGGAGATGTGTCAAAGTCTGGATGGATGTTCAAATCCTGCTGCTGGACCATCAAGATCCTCAAAGTACTGATATGTGTCTGTTCTCTTTAGGACATACTCACCACTGAATACTTAGATAACACAATACTTGTTATACTTTTCCTGACACTGAAAGAAGAGATATGTTCAAGTGTGCCGTCTCTTTTATGTGAATTTATTTTATGTTATTTTTAACTTTTGGCTTTTTGTGTGTTTTTATTTGGTGCGTGTGTTTAACTTTTACGCTACATTCTCAGTCGGGACACTCGTCGTAAATGAGATTCAAAGTTGTTTGTTTTGGTGACCTTTTCTTTTGCTGGGGGAAATGGGCTTCCATGTCTATGAGAGTGAATTGACCATCTTTTGGTTTCGAGTGTTTTCAAGACAAAACAAGATTTATGAAGACGTCACTGCTCTGGGAAATGAGGTCAGACATTTTTTCTGACTTTTCAGAAACTAAACAAAAGCAAAACTTCCCAAAAGTGCAGCACACGACCTCCAAACACGATGGAGCGGAAAGAATCACTCGTTGAAGTTTTCCTGATGAGGCGACGACAACAGATTTAGTTTTGCTTCTAGGAAAGTTTGGGAACCACTCGTGCAGATTACAGTGGATTACCCGGCCTTTAGTAGTGTATTGATCCCATATTACCATAAGATAAGGATAGATGCTTTTCAAAATAAAGTTACAAAGTGCTTCATATGGTTGAACATTAAAACATTTCAGGACCGCAAAGAGGCAAAAATAATTAAATAAAAAATAAAATGGAATAAAGTTCAGTGACATAAGAAGGAAGGTTACATTGAGCATACATATTTAAAAAATAATTGTATTTTTAAACATTTTATTTGAATTGTTTTCCTATTGTACATGTTTGGCAATATTTGACAATAAACTGGATTCTGATTTAAAAAAATAAAAAAAGAACACGTTGGAAATAAAACTAAGAGTGCGACTCTTTAGAATATGAATGTGTTCATCATTCGTTTTGGATCTGCCTCTTCTTGTCTCTGAGGTTTTCTCATTGTCAAAGCAACCTGTGGCCCGCTGCCCCCCCCCCCCCCCCCCCCCCCTCACTGCAATCTGCTGCTTGTGTTTAAAGAGCAGCGAGGCCAGCGGGGCGGGCCGGGCGAGGTATGTGCAACAGACAGTGGAGCCTGCAGGCCAATGAGCCATATTGTCTCCCTTTACAAATCAGTGTCAGACAACGGCCCCTGGCCTTCTGCCTGCTGCTGCCCCCCCCCCCCGACGGGTAGGTAGACACACTTCTCACACACTCTCCTGGGACTCCTCTGGTGGTCACAATGGGGTCGCACTCACCAGAGGAGAATACAGATTGCATGTGACAGTCATTACAGGTGGCTCTTCACACATTAGGGCTTCAATGGCAGCTCGCCTTTCAAATGGGAGTTAAATAGACGACTTGATTCCAGCATCAATTATTCATTGTATTCAGTGGAGCCGGTGGCCCTTTTTCACTAACGAGTCAGGTTCATACACGCAGAGTCAAACGTTACCTATTTGTGACAAAAATAAATACATTCGATTAAAGTGGTATTTGAAAGATTATCATGAATTTAATAAAGTTACTTTGCTTTTACTCGAGCTTCTTGATTTAATTAGACATCCAGTCCTGTCTTAAAAGTACACAAGTATTATCATATCCAGAAGTTCAATATCTTACAATATCTTAACATGTAGCGGTTACTGCTGACTTGAAGTGTTTCCTACATTATGTTTTCGTTGAATCAATACCAGCTCGTCATATTTTAGTGAAGCGTGCAGTACTTCTCTCTGAAGTGTCGTCGGGTAGAAGTACAAATTGTCAGGAAACAATAAAAGTACCACTGCAGACGAAAATACATTCAAGTAACTGATGCGGAGATGTTAAATATAAAAAGGTGGACTTTGGAAAACAACATTAACAAAAACTATATTTCACATTTTACGAATAGAAAATCCACCCTAAAAGTACAAGATTGAATTATAATAAATACCAATAAAAGGTTTAACTTCGTTAATTTGAGCAGCATGTAAACCAGATGGGCCCACTTTGTGATGCATTCCTGGAATTCCTGCTGTTAAATAAAACCCACTCAGGATCAATCTGTCTGAAACAAAAAGACCAACAAGCGCCATTTAGACATCACGTCTTCATGGCGTCTGATATGTGCAGAGTTTGACTTTACTGGATTCAGTCTTTTTTGTCCTGCATGAGAAATTTAGCCTGCAGCTCCAACCGATGAATAAAAAACAAAATAACAACAAATAAATAACAATAATGTAACAATTAATACAAATAAAAACTCTAAAACCAGCAAACAAGAAAAACAAGCGGGGGATAAATAAATAGTTTACGTGCAAATTAAGAGATTGAGTGTTTGAATTTATCTTTGGACTCTGGATGGAGAGGAAGCAACTCAGACTCTTTATTAAAGAGGATCAGTGCAAACCAGGTTTACCTTCTGCAACAACATGTTTTCTTGTCGGACGTCCGCTCACCGATAATCTCGCTGCCTACTGAGGACGTAAGGATGAACTCTCCTCTGCAGATAAAAACATGAGGTAACAAACGACGAGGGACTAAAGAAACCCCACCACACAGACACACACCTCCAGATATCTAAAGGGTCACACTCGCGGGCTTTAGAGCTTGAGCCACATCATCTACTTCTTAGACACGGAGCATAATGACAACATGAAGAGACCCTAATCCTCTAGCGCGTAGTCGATTGCAGCATTCGTGAGAGGATATGGGGTTTAAAGCTGTCGACAAGGCCTCGGACTCATAAAACAGGCTTTGAGAGGGGCTGAAAGCAGAGCGAGTTTGAATGAGGGGCTGAGTGAGTTGGTCTCTGGAGGTCAGGTTGGGGTTGGACGGAGGGGAGGAAAGAGAAGCAGGGTGACAGATCGGCGGCCTGTTTAAGCACCCTGCTAAATTCATACGTCGCAGCTGTATTCAAACAACGCGGCCGGAGGGGGACGGAGACAGCGATGAGCCAAAGAGAGGTCCTGAGAAAGGGGGCGTGGTTCCCCGCCCCTCATTTTCCAGCTCATTTCCCGGGACAGTGGAGAACAGAGGTCCCATTCACCTCACGCAGACACCTGCTGGCCGGAGGGGGAGGAGGGGGGGGGGGGGGGGGGCAGAGTTTAACAAGTCACGACACCACTTAAACAAATAGTGACTGTTACACTGGATAACTCATCTTCACAGTTTGATCTGTTATTCATCATCTAGAAGCCTGGGGGGGGGGGGGGGGGGGGGAGCACACTGCCTGCAGGGATTGTTAAATATAATCTATCTGTCTAAATTATTGAACTTATTCAAAATAGATTTAAGAGCAGCAGATACAGAAGTACTTTTAGTAAAATGTGGACACACCAATAAACTACTTTAATGTCTAATTAGTAAATTAGTAATTAAACTATTAGCAGTTATTTTGATATATAATTCATTTTCTATGACACATCGGGGTTCCTGGTCTACAAATACAGAGTTTCATGAAGTGAAATTGGTTGAAAATTACACGTTTGGCTCGTGATTCATTTTATATTTATATTCTTTTGTATATAACCCACAATCAAAACGTTTCACCACCGCTGATCTAAGCACTAATCTAGCTATTAGTCGATATGACATTATAAGAGTTTTTTAACATACAACAGGTTCAACAATTATAACTTCTCCTATGAAGGCAAATTCTATATTATAACTGTGTTATGTCGTCATATATTATGTGTTATTTTCCCAGTTGTGGATGCTTCACAGGAGTTATAGTTGCTGATGAATGAACACTTAGGATATAGTGTGTGCAGTTTGCTTATAAGGAGTTTAACATTAAGTGTCGCACTATAAGTTGCTTGTGTTGAACTCACATAAATGTGAGATGAATGTAAATAAGCAGGTTCCTCCAGTTCTCAGCGACATGGTGGATCCTCTCACCATGTGGACAGAGACTCGAGATGAACTCGTCTGTCCACAGACCTCAGAGTGGCTCATTACTGATCATTCAGACTCAATGTAGACGAGATAACAAAGAGGGATCAGCCATGAAAGATCAGCGGCTTGTCTTTGAGTTTATAGTCAGTTTCTTGTGTTTTCTGCACATTTTCACTGTTTTTAATACTTTTTCTTTTTTATTATGTTGTAATCATTCAGTGACTGTTGTGGTGTATTAGGGATCTGTATAAAGGCCCATCCAGAGACTTGCATTGCAAACTAGCTTCGGCTTCACACTCGGCTGCCAGTTTATTAGGTACACCTCGCTAGAACTAAAGCCGTGTGAAACTCTTCCCTCACGAATGTTTTATGTTCAGCTGTTGTTGGAACAGTTGTAAAGAGCTGTTGATTGAATGCTCGGGTTACGAAGGCTGTTTTTACGAGTCTGTGCTACGAACCTGTAAATAAATAAACCAGAATAACTGAGAGGAAAGAAATATAAAATGTCCTGCTTCTTTAAATTCATGATTTATTTTGGAAATAATCAGCGGATGAAAACGTTATGACATGATGTAGATAATTACAAAGGTTAAAACATTACCACGCCACACGTGTGGAAACTATAAGGCATGCAGTCAGCTTTGCATAGGGCAGCAATGGCATCACACTAACGGTATCCTTCATCTTCTTCACTTCTTCAAGGAACGGTGGCGAGGGGACGCAAAACACAAGATGCACTGAAAGCATCACAAGTGACAGGCAGAGATGAGTATTAAATAAGGTGTCAAGAGGTAAAGGAGGCGAAAGACACGGGACACGTAAATGAGGAGGAAAAGGAGGACGACACACGAAGAAAACGAGCTCGATAGTTTCTAGAACATCTTGAATTGTCACGTTCATAAAAGGAAAGAAGCCTCAACAACGCCCCCTGCCTCCGACAAATAGTAACAACATTCTTCATTCCATCTCTTTGAATCATATACAGTCTATTTATATATCTTGTTTTTTATTATAAACATCGTCCATTTATTTCATTCCCTTCGCTGACCTGCAGATTTAAGGATAGGTGGGAACACGGGCCGAACTAGAGGAAGCGGCTCCTTCCTGGGACTCGCAGAGGAGGCGTTGTGTGTCGCTGGCCTGGGAGTCCGGGCTGTCCTCCCCGGAGCTGGACGGGACGTAGAGACCCAGGACCTGCTGCACCTTCAGGGGAAGCTCCTGAGGGAGGACAGAGCGGAGACGGGAGGTCAGGAACCGCTGACCCCACAGCTTCTACAACGCTTAGGTTTAGCCTTTTATAATACAGGTACAGGCCTCATCTTTGCGAAAGCCTCCACTGACTCCACGCCGAACCTCATTGGCTCTTACCTTGCACTGAGTCAGCTGCAGGTAGATGGCCTCTGCTCCTCGCAGGACGCTCTGCAGGTCCAACTTCATCGTCAGCTCGTTAATGTGCTGGAGAGCATTCACAATGTGGTGAGCAGAGTGTTAAGTTAAAGACAAAGTCGCTCCTCTCCTGTGTCACGCACACAAACAAACACTCACTTTCAGAATAGTGTTGAAGTCGTGGTCTGAGCCGATCAGCTCGCCTCTCTGGGACTCCAGGATCGAACAGGCGATCAGCAGGTGGAAGTTGTCGCACGGCAGACCAGACCAGGCGACCTGAGGGAGAAGAAGGTTATTTTCTGCACAGACGTGAGCTGACGTGGAATCGTGACGAGGAAACATTTGGATCTTTTTTTATTCTGTGTGGGTTTCTCCTCGCCTCCTTCTCAAAGCTCCCATGTAATGATGTTTGCTTTACGTGAGTGATTGTGAACATAAAAACACCAGATTGTGCTCAAGGTATTTTCGAAATTTCCCTAACTTTGTACCAACTCTGTTAACACGAAGCGATGTCAATCGTCACACCCGGATGTGACGCATGGAGAAGGTTTAAAGGAGTGAAGCATCACATAAATATTCATGTCGATAAATAGATGCAGCTCTGGTGTTCTCACCTCCCACATTATGAGGATGTCCTCGAAGGAAAACTCTCTCTTGAACCAGATGAGCAGCCAGCGGAAACAGAAGCACAGAGAGCCGCTGTCCTGAGAGTCTGATGGAGAAGAAAGAGGTTTTCATTTTCAAAATAGCCCCCGTCTACAACCAGAACCAGGTCTACAACCAGAACCAGGTCTACAACCAGACCTGAAAACGTTGCTCCAGCTCCTTCTATAGAGAATAACAGCAAACTGCATGAAAAAAGTGTCTCCGCCTCGACAAATTGTCACACCTTCTGTAATCAGATTTTTAAGATATATCAAGAGTTGTGTCTGTGTCCTGGAACTTAATTTCGCAGCACACATTTGCATAATCATCATGCATATCAACACGGCGGGCACCCGTTCTTGTTTCTGCCTGACTTTTTTGTTGCGTCATCCTAATAACTTGACTTTATTCGGCCTGGGTGAGTATCGGCTGACTGACCCAGGAAGTCACACAGCTCCGGGTCCAGAGCCTTCAGCAGGATGCTGAGCTGAAGGAGCTGCAGCTTCATGGCCTCCTGAGACTCCTCAAAGTTCTGGTGCTGCGGCGGAAACAAGGAAAGACTTGTTAAGTCAATGCACACATTCAATTACTGTTTTTTTTATACGAGGTATCAAGTCTGAAACCTGAACAAAGAACCTAGTGGAGGACATCCAAACCACAATGAAACTGCTACAAACTTCATTTAAATCTGTTTTCATTTAAAAGCAGAACTGCTGACGAAGCATTAAGTCACCACACGGGAATCACGAAAGCAGCCACAACAAACTTCCTGTTTTAGTTTGTGTCGCTGCTGAGCTGTAGTCGGCTGTTTACTGCACAATGGAAGTCAAACTAAACTGGTTTCTGAAGGGAAAGGAGACGTTTCTACTGACCACCAGCTCCATGAAGCCCGTCAGACACCAGAAGGACTCCACCTCGTTCTGAGTGACGAAGAGCAGAGGAGACAGGAGATCGCTCATCCCCTGGACGTAACCTGGACGGACGGAACACAAGTGTCAGGGTGACATGGATGCGTCTGCCTGAATGATCAACTTAAGCATCGCTTTAAGTGTATAAAAGGGTCTAATTCTATTCCATCGCCCAACGTTTTATGTAGCTTTTTGTCAAAAAAATGCTCATTAATAATTGTGAAGATTACTCAGTGAGCACAGTCTGACCAATAATGACTAAAAGACATGCGTTGCTCTTGTTCCTGTTACTCATTTATAATAAATGAATCATTATCTCCTCCTGGAGAATCATGAGATCGCTTGTGTGTGTTGCGTGCGTTCGTGAGTGTGCACCTCTGTGTCTGTCCACGGCTAATCTCCCATCCTTGCAACTTTCTAGTTCCTTTTTGTTACATTTCCATCTGTTTTCATACGTACCAAGATCAAAGTTGTACATGCAGTACGTCATCAGCACATCGTGCAGCAGAGTCAGTCCTGGGTTGTCGTTCCCGGAGAAGAACGTATTGTGTCTGTCGGTCCTGCTGACGTCTCTCTCTGCCGCGACAGAACAAAGACAGTTCAAACAACAGAGATCTACGGCCGACTGGCTCCGGGAACAGATCTTCTGTTTCGTGACGGACAGCGGGACCGACCTATCAGGCTCCTGTGTCCTTTGAGGAGGGAGTTCCTCATCTCCTGCTCTTCACTAACCGACTTCCACTGCACCTTCATTCTGAAGTACTCGTCCCTGCAGACGGAGAAAGGAGTCAAAGAGGCGGACTGCAGCACGGGAAGAGTTTGACATTTTGGGAAATACGCTCATTTGCTTTCTTGTCGATAAGCTTCCCGAACACCGGAAGACTTTGAAAAGATTTTTAAAAGACTAAAGTCTGCCACCCTCTGACGTCTACAGATAATGTGTCATAAACAGACGTTATGGTCACAGATGAAACAAGCAAAACTTTCATGATTTTATTCTAACATTGGAAATTTGAAACACCAGCGTGAGAGGAGAAGATGGAATCTCACTCTCGCTCTATTCAACAAATATGAAGCTACAACCAGAAGCCGTGAGCTTACTTTAGCGCAATGACTGCAAATAGGAGGGAAAGCTACACTGGCTCTGTCCAAAAGTAACAAAATACACCGAACGACGCCTTAAAGTTCACTCATTCACACATTATAAATAGTTTGGCGATGTGTGGTTTGTGCGAGGCTATTTCTTGGCCTCATTTAACCAAATGTGGAACTATTCATTGAACCATTGAAAAGAGCTGCTGCTCAGTACCAACGACACTCACGTTTTGAACCGCAGAATGTCCTCTCTTTCCTTCACCGTGCTGTTCCACGGGTAAAAGCCCAGGAGGAACTTCCATACCTCCTTCCTCAGGGACGGAGTGACGCCCTGCGATGGACCAGAACGGAACGAAAACAACACACATCAGGCGGATAGAAGGTTGACGGAGTAAACACTGCGTCTTCTACATAGGAGACATACTGTCACCGCTTTTACTGCCTCACCCCTCTGAACACGAGCTCTTTGATCTTCTCCGGGTTCTTCACTCGCCCCTCTCGGTCCAGAAATTCGTCCCATTTGTTCAAAGGTTGTCCCCTGGTCACGTCTGGTCTGGGCCCGAGCTCTACGCCCTTAATGGAAAGATAGACACAACCGATTAAGATTCCCTTAACATCAAGCTGTAATCTCTGTGCGTTAGCTCTAAATTGCTCCTTTTTTTGTTTCCTTCCCTTACACAGTTGATGAGTTCGAAGCCCGGCTCTTCATCGGAGTGGGGGGGAAACCTAGGGTCCTGAGCAGTACGGAAGTGGGCGGGGGTACCCGGAGGTTTAAGTGCCGCTTTGAAGAAATTGGTGACTTTGGAGAATCCCCCAAATGTGGTGGCATATGGGTCCTGGATGAATCTCTGAGCAGGATCACAGCGAGAACAGATGGAGAGGTCATATTTACTTTGAGGGAGAGTTGCAACACGCTTGACAGAGTTCATCTACTCCCACTTTAGACAGAGTGACACAGAAGTCACACGCTTCATCACTGAGCGTACGGGACTTTGATCAGTGAGTCATTGGTATTGATAATAAAGATTTTATGATAAAAAAATAAAAACAAATCACCGAAACAAGATCAGCGCCTCCGTCGTCGAACAGTTGCAGCTTATCGAAGGACTGAGAGAGAGCGCCCGGGTCGTGAGGGTAGGCAATGAAGAGCCGCCCGTCCACCGGTGACCTGGTGATGACAACAGAAACCGTGTGATCAGAAAACACAGATGTGAACAGCTCTGTAGGTCTGGAACTGTACGTCAGCTGTCTTGAGAGGAATCAGGATGATGACACTTACTGGTCCAGCATGATGTAACGCTGCAGGGCCCGAAACAGCTCCCTGGTTCCTCCTCTGTGGAAGTGCAGAGCCGGCAGCGGGTGGCCGCCTCTACTCGTCAGCACCAGGAAGTTTCGCCCCAAAGAGAAGCGAGCCCTCCGGAGAGAGTACAGCTCTGAGAGAGGCAGCGAGAACGACCACTGACCTGCGGGCGAAAATAGGAAACATTTAGTTTTGAATGCAGCCTTTTCTGTAATATAACTGATGGTCTAAAAGTGACAGACGTGTGAACGGCACCTGAGTCTCTGACGGGGACCGGATCTCGTTCTTTCTTCACCGTGCTGATTACGGCCCAGTCGGGCTCATACCCAGGGTCGAAGTTTGTATCCTCCTCTCCCCCTTCTCCATCCTAAGAGGAAGTGGGTTAATGGCAGTTATATCAGAGATGAAATTAAATGAAATTACTCATTTGTAGCAAGCAGATGATCACTGACCTTTTTGGTGTAGAGTACAGCGGGGGCGCTGCGGCCTTCATCCTCCAGTGGGCTCCACTCTAAAGCTGGCAATCCGGCCTAAAAACAAACGCACGTTTAACAATCGCAGCGTTTCTTTTGATATCCCCGCTTCGTGTCCCGACTACTCCGCTTACCCGCTCCACAATGCGGATGAACCCGGGGATGGTTGTGTCCTGGTTACTCCTCTTGGCATTTGTGTGGAGGTAAACTCCCTCCTTCTCAAATATCAGCTGAGAAAAAAACAGAATCAGTGTTGAGGATAGAAATCATAAAATGTGAGCTGAAAATGAAGAGCAGCTCGTGTTCAGGTTGTGCCAGATTGCAGATCATGTTTGGTGAACGTTGATTATCTATTAATCTGCTGATTATGACGCTTCAAATTGCTTGTTTTATCGACCAAAAGTATGAAGAGTATTATCATATGACAAAAAATAGAAAAGAAAAACAACAACACAAAAGCTCGACATTTGTGAAGCTAAAATATATGTATTATTATTATTATTATTATTGTTATTATTATTATTATTAGTGGTATTAGTGATGTTTACTAATATCTAAATCGTGAACAAATGAAATCAGGACATGTTTACGTTACTGCACACATAATCAAATCACGTGACTACAGGTCTGTCTCATGAAACAGAGAGGAACACGTTGGTAGTTGGTAATTATGACCCAGTATCGACTTGCTTTACAGGCAGGTCTAACTGGTTATAGACACACAGCAGAGTCCGACATCTTTTATCCAGCCTGATGACAACATGTCGTTGTCAGGTGTGCTGACTTCAGAGTAGACAGCTAGCTAGCATGTAGTATCAACAATAAGCTAATAATGACAACACGCTCGAGGAGTTTCATCCTGAAATGTCGCAGTCGAATTGGAATAACAGTCGTCAACAACTCAAAGGTTTTAAAATACAGACAGCGACGTATTGTGAAACTTTAAAAAAAATACCTTATAATCCTCAACGTTTTGCTCCATTTTTCCCCGTCAACCGCTGCCTCCACTTCGTTTTTTTCCAAAATAAACGTTACGTCAGACTTCCTGTTTAATGAGAGCCCCGCCCCCCCGAGAGAAGACGTCACGGTGAGAACGCCGAGGAATCGTGGAAGCGAGCCAAACGAAGCGGAGCCGTTTAAAGAGAGAGTCGCGTCAACGGAAGTTGAGCATGCCTGATCGTCACGTGATTCACGTAGATAGTTACGGGAAGCACTTGGGAATTTGAATGCGTAGATATTGGTATAAATCAGTACAGAACTGGGATTTTTGCTATTTAGTAGTCATTTAAAAAATGTATTTACAATAGTCATATTGAGCAATGACATATGTTTCAAATATTGTACATATTGTGATGCTATAATTTTTGTATGAGATGGTTTGAAATGTATGTTTATTTTATCGTGTTTATCGACTTGCCTCTTTGTTGATGCCTTTTTGGCCAGGGAAGTTCACTTATCCGGTTAAATGAAGGTAAATAAATCATAAACATATTTTGAGTTACATTCATTTTGTGTTTTTTAAAAGTGAAATTTGCTCATATTTGAGGATTGGTAAGTGTAACAGCTGGACTTACCTGCCTTGTTGTTTTAGACTAAAGTTCCGTTGTTTAAATGAACAGAGGGAGATTTAGTGACATCTAGTGGTGAGCTTCCAGATTGCAAGCAACAGCATACCCCTCCGGTCACCCCTGTGTCAGAGAACTACGGTGGCTCGCTTATAGGTATTATTATACAACTACAGGGAGCTACTCTTATCAATGCTTGGTTATTTTTCATAACTTAAAAAATGCTTTAAAAAGCATGTATAGAATTTTTAAAAATATATAAATTGAGAACAGGATAAGAAGGGAATCATAATTTAGATATAACAAAATATTGTTTTGACACCAGGAAGTTCACACACAAAGTCAATATTATCTCACTGGAAACATATTTACAATGTCGAGGATGATAGTATAAAATCAGGCAGCTAATCATTTGACAAAAAAACAAAGTTATTTACATTATTTCTGCCTTTAGATCTTGAGAGAAGGGGCTTTCTCACATAAATGTAAACATTTACCTTTTCTATGAATTATTTACATAAACCCATCTCAAATATTTAATTTGGTCAGCTCCTGAGAAGCAGAACCACTCCAACTGTCCACTAGATGTCATTATCCATTAGCCCTGGATCTACAGAGTAGAGTTTAACGTAACGAGATGATTAGAGGGAACGGGTTCAAGGTACACCATCATTCTTATCAACAACTAGTCTGAATGTTCTGGTATAGGTGGAGACAGTGGAAGTAATTACAAAGCATTGCTGAATGTGTCAGACTTCCTGATGAACTACAGCAGAGGGTGTTGATCATCAATCATTCACCAACAAGTCTATTTATTTCTCTGATCCAAGCCGACCACAGCTAATCCTTAACAAACCAGTTTGATAATCGTACGCAGGACACACATTTATGAATTTTGAGATATCTGATGCACAGCAATCCCAGAAATATGACGTGTGTCAACTTTAACCCTCTCACTCTGTCAATGTTTCACACGTGTCGGTTCATTGTTGGCACATCTGTCCACAGTCAGGCCGCAAATATCCCCTCAGACGATGATTGAAAAATCTGATGTCTTCTCTCTGCTCCATGTTTGTTCTCGTTTGCCGGCTAACGCCCAGATTTTTGGAGACTTGAACCCGCTTACCTCACTTAAATGCTGACGAAGAACATTCTCAAGTTTTCAGCTGTTACACTGCATGCAATATATGAATTCCCACTGATAACCCCTGTCAAAACACACAGTGGACAATGTACATATTTAAAAAAAACAAGTTCAAATGAGAGCTGTGTCTCTCTTGAGGGTCTGTGTGCATAATAAACAGGATGAAGTCATGAACAAATGGACCGAGAACACGCTCGTATAATCTGTATCTTATCAGAAGCACAGAACAACAAACTAAAACGAATAGACGCCTGCCCTAATTCTGATGGACGTCATGCTGTTTCATTTTGTGTCCCCACACTTACGTCGGCTTTGCGAGAAATTCAACATTACAGTTTAATCTCCTCGTTAGTCTGGAGTGACAATGGAGGTAAAAGGTCAGAGTGCTCCTTTATCTTATTTAAACATCATAATCTTACATTACATCTGCGTTCGCCCCTCGCATGAATTACACATCTGACTCTCTTATGATGGATTTGTTTCCCATCTCATTATGTCTTCATCAAAAGCCACCTGCCAAAGGTGAGGTGGAGGGAGACAGAGAGAGAGAGAGAGAGAGCGAGAGAGAGAGAGAGAGAGAGAGAGAGAGAGAGAGAGAGAAAAAGGGAGAGGGGGGGAAGGGAAGGGAGAGTGTAAAAGAGAGAGTAGAGAGGCTCCTCCTCATTCGCTGCGTGTGTTTCTTGTGTTTTTGCAGCCTGTTCTTCACTCACACTCGCTCAGCACAGATTCTGAGGTGGAGAGCAAAGGGGGGAGGGAAGGGAAACAGATTTTTCTTCCTCTGTCGCCAAGAAAGAGACACAACCAAGAAAAAAAGAAGGTCGAAATACAGTGTTTATCTTGAAGGGAGGGGTTGCTCTCATCAGCGTTGCCTTCTGCACGTGCTCAGCTTTGCACAACTGTGTTTCCAGATGGAGAGGATGCAGGGAGAGGGCGACCCCCTGGAGAGACCAATCCCACTGACCGACAAGGAGAGGCTGATGGTCCAGGACTCCTGGGCAAACGTCTACCAGAACTGTGATGACGTTGGGGTGACCATATTAGTCAGGTATTGCTTTTTATATAGTTTGTATCTCCTGTATGAAGCTTGAAATGATTAACGTACAGAGTCAGGAAGATATTTCAATTATTCTGACAGTGTAATTACAAGTGAGATGCTTGATCAGCGGTTGCATGTCACACAAAGGTGAGGTATTCTCTGTTATCCCAATCAGTCAGCACACGAATGATTCACGTGTTATTCAACGGACGTCAATGATAGACAGGGTCTTGTTTGTGTTTTTCAAGGTAAGTATCCTCGGAGGTAACCTCGGAGTTGCGTCTCTGCTCTATGATGTGGTTCTGTTGGCTCCATCATCAACACACAGTGTGACATTCGGCGCGCACTGGAGTCGGTTTGAAGTGTGAAGCGATCGGGATGAGAGTCAGAACCTCCAAGTGTGAGGCCGTGGTGGTTCTCTGCGGTGGATCGCATGCCTCCGGGGTTCGGGAGCACGTCACTGCCTCACCAAGCGAGGGAGCTCACGTATCTCTGGGTCTTGTGGAGCGGTTTCGGTGCGGCCTCAGCAGTGATGCGAGGGAGCGTTGTACCGAACCGTTGGTGGTGAGGAGGGAGCTGAGCCAGAAGGCAAAGCTCTTGATTTACTGGTCCATAGGCTCCAACCCCCACCTATAGTCATGAGCTTTTGGTAGTAAGAGAAAGAATGAAGTCGTGGATACAAGATGAAGCCAAAATGATTCCTCCCTGGAGAGGTTTCCTGGGCATGTCTGACTGGTAAGAGCCCCCCGGGGTAGACCCAGAAAACGCTGGAGGGATTGTAGATCTAGTCTGACCTGGGAACACCTCGGGGTTCCCCAGGGAGAGCTGTAGCTGTGGAGAGCAACATCTGGAATATCTTCCAAAGCCTGCTGCCTCTGAGACCCGGATAGGAACATGAATGGTACATGCACTGATCATACAAAATTGTATGCATAGTATCTAATTCCTATTTGGGGACTTTTCATATTTTCTCCTCATTTCCTGCAACTTTAATCAGTTCACCACTGATAAAGTCAAATTAGCTTCCCCAGCCCTCTCTGTAAGATAACTACCTGCTGGAGTAAAAGCTCCACTGATGCTTTTCTGCCACACAAAAAGAAACTGCAAAGATACATCAACTTGAACCCAGACTGGGATCATCCTCCCACCGAATGCAGCTGCTGAATTCAAAAGATCTCGTTGACTTTAGAAGTTTGCTAATCTGTGCTAAAGGAGCTCATATTTTTGCAACGTACTACTCACCTCACCTTTTTCTTCATGCCGTTCATCAAATCGTAGAGGCAAAGGTTAAACATGGGAATCCATGAATCAGACAGCTTTGGCACAGGGCTCCCTTTCATGCTTCATATGATTTATAGAAGGCTCGGGAAGAACATGTCTCCACCATCACTGGCAGCCGGGCTGCTGCCAGACTCTTTTCTCTGCTCCTCAGGGATGAGAGACGTTATCTCAACATGCATTCAAACACTCCACTGGAACTGCAAAAAAGAGAGATTCCCTGCGTGACACAACACACCTTCCTAATCTTTTATGATTGCAGGAGGTGAATGTTGAGCAAAAAAGCAGGTCGCAACAGATTTCTGACTATTAGGGATTAAGCTGCCTGCAGCACTTTAACAAAACAAATCCTGCTCTTCTTCCTTTTGTGACAAACATGTGGAAACAAAAATGAATTTAGCTCAATTTCTTCTGTTTTTTTCTGCCGCATTCCTTCACAAGCGCCCCACCACCCTCAGGAATTTGAGGAATGGGGATTGATAAATAAGCATGACCGTAGTAAATTCTCCCTTCAGCAGGAAAAACAAATCACTGTCACTCTCCTGAACCTGAGGTTCAACTTGAGTCCTCCAAACGAAAAGTCTTCAGGGTAGGAGATCCAAAGTCAAATTAGGACGCTGTCTCTGGATTCAGCTCTTCAGTTAGTCTTTAAGAAAACAGCCAAGGACGAATTAAGGGTCCAATGATCATATAAAATACTAATGAGGCTATTTAAATGCAGCCACATTAACGCAATTACAAGAGAGAGCGATTAAACACCGCAGCTCCTCGTTAGATTGCGGTGAAAGTGGAATCACAGGGCTCTCCTCCCAGAGCTGAGACGCTCAGACACTCAAGTTCACACGTGGAACTTACATCCAGCTCTGTTCTTCAGAGCCATCAGGAATGTTTGGTTCTTTGTGTGTTAGCTGTTGCACAGACAATGGGAGGTGTGTTGCCAGGTCAGCAGCCAGATGCTTTGGACCTCTTCCCAGACTGTGGGAGGGGGTGTTTTTAGGTTCGTCTTTTCTAATTCTCTGTGATACTTCTTGGGGTCAAACGGGGATATAAACCGAAGAAAGTTTCATTGAACTGACGATTTGTTCTTGGAAAGAAAGCAGGATGTGCAAAGAAATATTCGCACTGGAACAAAAATAACATTCATGCTCAATGAAATGAAGAAACTCTGGTTTTCTGGTGCGAGATATGCTTGGGTGAGGGCGTGATAACCACAGATAAATACCGGTAAGAAATGATTGATTCTTTAAACCTTAATTTACAATGACATTTACATTAATAGTAGGCTACACTGGGGTAACACCCAGTCCTGTAACACAAAAATGATTTCCAAAAAGTGCAACGGATGTTATTTTTCTACATCTGCTTTATTTGCTTATGAATTGGAGCAACTTTTACCAACATACAAACTCTGACAGTACATCGGGAAAAGACAAACAACTGAAAATAACTGGCTCAACCTTCATGATCAACATTTTATCTGATGCTGCAAAATGTATTTCTATAATGTGAAATGAGAGTAACTGAAGGAAACTAATGTGGCTTTATTTTTGCCTTAAACATATTATTATATAATCACCTGCAGTGTTCTGTCATGTTTTCTCTACAGATGAATGCGTCTTCCTTTGTACCATGCAGTACTTTGATAGTTAAAGCAAACATCTAAAAGGAAAACATGCAGCGCCCTCATGGCAGTGCTGGTATTTGCTCAGGGCATCTTGCCAGCTGCAAAACCAAAGATGAGCGTGTGTTTGCAGGATCGAGCTGCTGCTGGCTGTAGGGCACTGAGATCAGCAGAGCTTCGCAGCAGCTGCTCACGCTCACATCTCTCGTTTGCTCTCCTTCCTTCGCAGGCTGTTCGTGAACTTCCCATCGTCCAAGCAGTTCTTCAGCCAGTTCAAGAACATCGAGGAGCCGGAGGAGCTGGAGAGGAGCAGCCAGCTGAGGAAGCACGCTGGCAGAGTCATGAGCGGCCTCAACACGCTGGTGGAGAGCCTCGACAACTCGGACAAGATGGCCTCCGTGCTCAGGCTGGTGGGCAAGGCGCACGCGGTGCGGCACAAGGTGGAGCCTGTGTACTTTAAGGTGAAGAAAAAAAGAATTTACACACTTTAATGGTTGGTACAAAATATTTAGGCATGGCAGAAAGTAGAGCTGCAATATAAACTGGAAGAACTCAAACATGAACTGCAGGAGCAGATGTACATTATGGGATGTATCTAGGCGGCAAACTCTTCTTCTGACAATGAAGCCAATGCAGAAGTGTCTTAAAACTTGCATTATTTCTACTGACCTGCAGGGGGCCAATTGTATAGAAGTCTATGAGAAAACGACTCCACTTCTCTCTTGATTTATTCCCTCAGTAAACATTGTAAACATGAGTTTATGTCTCAATCTCTGTTTCAAGTCTTCTTCAATACAGCATGATGTTCATTTAGTTACATTATGGTCCATTTAGAGTCACACAGACCATAAAGCAGGGGATGCTTTAGGGCGGGTCAACCTTATGATTGACAGGTTGCTGACACTAGCAGAGCCGTATACTGCGTCTTTACGTCACTCCTCCGCATTCCAAATATGGTAACTTCTGTTCATTGGTTGCAAAAAAAACAAGATGGCGACGGGCAAATCATCGAACTCGAGGCTTCAAAACATCAGTCCACAAACCAATGGGTGAAAATATCATACGAACCGTTGTCTGAGGATACGAACTACTCCTCTAATGGAAACTCAAAGAGTCACAACTCAGTACATGTTTGTTGTGTCTTGTCCAGATCCTGAGTGGCGTGATACTGGAGGTCCTGCGAGAAGAGTTTCCAGCGGTGGTGACGCCGGAGGTGGCCGTGGCGTGGACCAAACTCTTTGCCACGATCTACTGCAGCATCACAGCCGTCTATGAGGAAGTGGGCTGGACGACGCTGTCAACCTCAACCGGGTGAAGCTCTTAGTCTGGGTTTATTGAACCATGAGAGACTTTTAATGTTTGGCCAATGGCCTCATAAGAGAGGGATTAATCAACTACACTGAATGATGGGAAGCAATGTATCTGGGGACCAATACGAGGAATACTGTATAATGTAGTCTTAGATAATCGTGGGCCATGGGACATGTACTCTAAATATAAACATGCACTGGATGGTATGGATGGCTAACTGTGTGTGTGTGTGTGTGCGCGTGTGTGTGTGAGTGTGTGAGTGTGTGCGTGTGTGTGTGTTTAGGTGTGTATGTTTAGGTGTGTGTGTGTGTGTGTGTGTGAGAGCAAAAGGGAAGAAACTGCAAACCTAACAGTCACAAGAGGTCACATTTGACTTGGATGTGCCTTTTACCGAATGTGTATGTCTAAAAAAAAAACTACTGCTGTGTTTATACGGTTCTTTCTAAATATCATGTGATGTTTCCCTTTGTCAGCCTGGGCCCACTTGTGTTCGCTTTATGGGATATTCAGAGGACATTTTTACATTTTCTAACAGTTAATTGTGATGGCTGTAATTTGTTTTCATGATGACTCACATTTCTATCTCTATTCAACACAACTTTGAAATAAAAATACAAAGAAAAACCCCACTGCCTCAACGTTGGATCCTTTGAATATCTGATTCATTATTGCATTAAGTGTGACATAATTAGACCTTTCTCTCTCTTGCTCGCCCAACTGCTCCCTTATTCTCTGCTTGAGTCAGCAGTGCTATACGCTGCTGGAAGTCCCTATTCACACCTTCATTTACCCCACTATACACTCTCTCTTTTCATTACATATTCTAGGAACACTGCCCTCTCACAAAATGTTGCCATTTCTTAACAGAAACAAAGATTAATCCCGCTGCGTTGACGACATGGTGACGAAGTGGGAACAGAAACAGAAACACACAGCATGCTCTCTTTACCTCCTAGATCCTTGATCCAAGCTAATCCTCTGAGCTAATCTCCCCAGTCACGAGTGAGAGCCAACAGACTGAAATAGTCAGACTGCTACATGACAAAATTCTGCCTTTCTACCATTCAAGCCTTTCATTGGGAGGAGACGTCTCGGTGCTGTGAACCGTCCTCGGCCCCGAGGCGGGGGGGATCCTTGGCGGTCGGACCTTGTGCACCACTATGGTGGTCCTCACCACCATCGCCCTCGTCCTGCGGCGGAGGACGAGGTTCAGGCAGAGATTCTCCAGCAAGATCAAACCGTGAGTATGTCGAGGCTGAAACTCACACCCCACAGAGAGAAGGCCGGAGCACGTGTGTCCGCTGCTTTGTACAGTCGACACGCTGCAATAAGAAATCTACCAAGACTGGTTTACAATTATAAGGAATTTAATTCCACTGATGAAAGTACGATTACAGTTAAACATTGGAGTACATACTCCTACGAAATATTACAATATTAACCCCCTTTGGAAAAAAACTACCTCTGGTCCCATGAGACACAGCCGTCCCAGGAAACCGCATGCTAGTAAAAGGCAGAAAAAACACTTCTAACTCCGCCCACATATTCGTTCGCGACTCCTCCCCTTCCGTCTATCTCAATTTCTATTGGCTACCTCCTCTCACACCTCAGTAAACGCCTGCCTCCACATCTCTCTCTCCCTGAGCAGCTAACACGTTCAAATTCTCAGTCATTGCTTAATTCCTTCTATGATAATCCTTCAGTATATAAGCTAGACTTCTGCAACCTTGGCAGAAGCTTCATTTCTTTTAGCTACTATTCCTACATCACTTTATGTTTATCTTAATTATGCATTCCCAAAACCCTTATGATTATGACTAATTATGAATTCTTAATTATGAATTATTAAACACTTTTATTATATCTACTAACTACAGTTTTTTGCTCAAATTTCTTACAAGTACCGATCGTGAACTCTTCAGATGTTCAGCAGGTCGTTAGAAGATCTGTCTTTCAAATTCTGAAAGAAGAAACTATTATATTTGTCAAGATCTGGATTCACACTGCGCTGTTAAGTGCCTGACAAAAAACAGCTTGAGGCTTCTGAGTAAAATCATTAAATACTACTAAAATAAATACACATAAAATACTTCCACCCATACTACAAGTGTGCGTGTGTGGGGCAGTGAGGGAAAGACTTATCTGTGATTTGAAATCACTCCAGTGATTATTTTTGGGTTCGCCTTGAGCAACAGTGTGCAGACATGGCTCGATACACAACAGTGTATTCCAGGTTTTCTTTCTAAGGGAGAGAAGAATGGAAGGAAAAGCACCAGAGCTCTGCAGCTGGCTGCTAATTGACTCAAAGTGCAATCTTCTCTGCCCCCCCCCCGGCCCCCCCGGCCCCCCCGCTCAGCCATTCACACAGCAATGGCAAACAATACCGGGAGGCTACAGCACCATGGATCATGGCAACAGCTCGCTCACACAATTATGAGCTAATAAACAAGCGAAACCTCCATTATTTTAATGAGTTTCTTGACCAACGTGTTTCCAGACAAGTGTGCGCTCAAGAAGACACCGTGATGGTTTATACGAAGCATTTCATTCTTGAGTATTATGTTCTGTGTCACAGGCAGAGAGACACCGGCGAAAAAGACGTGCCATACATGAAGAGCAACGGAGCAGCAGAAACCCCAAAAAGACAGCGTCACAGAGTAAGGACACCAAAACCATCAAGTCAATGAAAACTGAGTGAGGATGTGTACTGTATGTCCACAGGGGCTAAAAAGGGTCCTGTGATTATAGTTTTGCACTTCCAACCGTAAACTGGATATCAGAAGTGGACGTAGCCGTCGTGACGTCACCCATGTGTTTGTGGACTGACTTTTTGAAGCCTGGAGTCCTGCGTTTTCGCCGTCGCCATCTTGGTTACGGCCGTCGCCATGTTGGCTTTTTTGCAACCAGTGAACGGAAGCGACCATATTTGGACTGTGGAGGAGTGACGAAAAGAGATGCCGGTTACGAATCTGTTAGCAACCTGTCAATCACAAGTTAGCCCCGCCCTAAATCATACCCTGTTGAAAAGAAATAGCTTGTTGAATTGAATGAAGTTGTAAATTGAAAATAAATCAACTGCCAAAACAAAGTGCATGACAAAGAGACAGGAAAACAGACGGACAAAGAGACACTGACAGTCATGTGGAACTAGTTTGCGTGTGCGTGTGTGTCTGCGTGTGCGTGTATGTCTGCGTGTGTGTGTCTGTGTGTGCGTGTGTGTGTGTGTGTGTGTGGTTTACAGAGGGGGCTCCAGACAAGGGGAGAAAGTGGAGCAGTGGAGCATGTTACAGAGGCACAGATGCATAAAGAGCGAAGACGCCTGCCCCACATTTAGCTTTTAAGCATTCACTGCGAATACTAAATGATTCAGAGGCAGAACAACAATCCATCATCTCTTCAGAGGGTTATTATTGTTATAATAATAAGTTCATTACCTCCTTACAACCACAACGCTTAATGCAGCAGAAAAGATCTACATATAAAGACATTAACTAAGTCACCGTGGCATGGAGGTTAGATCACGATGTGTTATTTTTCTGTTTTTAATCTGAATAATTGTACGGTGGCACACGCATTCAGCTGAGTCAGAGTGATAGACTTCTTTGTGAATGATTATTTCCTGACATAATCATGACTTTGCGTGTCGGCTTTTACTTTACTTACTTTACTACTCTTGTGTTTCCCCTCTCACCTACAGACGTGAGTCGACTATCATCAAGTCAGGTGAGCATCAGGTGATCACTGGAACAGGAAACGCACTTTCTTTTGAAAACGGGGCTGAAGTCATGTGTTGAGTTGTAAATGGCAGATATGTCCAGTCTGCGAGTCTCTTAAAGGTTCATGTTGTAGAAGCCCACTGATTAAAAAAAAGAACAATGAAATGCCTTTGTGTTCTTCTGAATGGTGTCTCTCAACAACTGTGTTTAATTTGCTGACGATTTATTAAAAAAGTGCTAATTTTTCTTATAATAACATCAGGGAAGCATTTATTTTCCTCATCACCACAGGCTTCCGTAGTTGGAACTGGTATTGTTTTCTTGATAATTCATATTTGGTTACAGTCACAACCATTCATTCTGCCGACACATTTGCCTCACAATCAATTATCAGCTCTAAAAATGTGTGATTTTCAGCCTTGACCAAGTAAAAGGAGGAATTTCCTGTTTCGAAATCGTCAGTGCACTCAACAGTGCAAAAATTCCTAAATGTTGACATGGAGCATGAAGCAACAAACCCCTCCATCATCACCGTTATCTATAAAACATATTCCTGCATGCATGGCCAGACATTTCGAACAGAGGGCGTGAGCTGGTTTGCGATGCTCATGTTATAAATCTCTGTGTTTTGACAGAATGATCAAAACAAAATCCCGTGACGTTGGCATGCACGTCTAATCCCAACCATCCCAACTCTGGAGAAAAACAGTGTTATGATCCGAATTCTGGACAACATGTTCACTGGTTATCGTTGTGCTCATTAAGGCAACATCAGGCCTAGACCTTACTGAATTAAACATCGGCTTCAGAATATAAATTATTCAGCTCTTCAGTTTTGTTGAAACAGATTTCTTTTGCCTGATTTTCTACACTCTGACGCCACCTGGTGGTCAAAGCGTTTGATTGGCTTCACCAAGTAAACAAGCAGGTGAAGAAGTCAGAGGAAGTCCACAACAAGCACCTTCATCATGTCAACACAGCCCAAAACAAACACCTTAATCTAAAACGTGTTTCCTTAAAGGGTGCACTAAAAACTACAATACCCACAATGCACTGCCAACTGTAAACAGGAAGCTGTCTGGGAGCTACAGCTGTAGTAGCCGCGGTGTGTTTCGGTTCAATGTTAACGTGAATTAACGTTAACTGCGCGGTTTTAAAGATGCTCACTGGCTACACACGGTTGTATTAAAGCACGCAAACGATGCGACGCGTTTTCATATTAAAATACCACGAGCGTGTTTTGGGGTTGTTAACATGAACGCGCCACAGTGGTTACCAATGGAGACCGGAGACGCCTAGTCAGATTTAGCTAGGTTAGCTACATTAGCTAGCTAGCTACTCTCACACTTTACGCTAAGCTAACGTTAGCTGGAGAGATTTAAAAAAATGGTGAGTCAAGTTGGTTTTCGCGTGTCAACATTTTAATGATGTATCAGTGTTAACAGGATTCCTAAAAAATAAAATAAACTCGTGTTTTAAATCTCTTGGTGTGCATATACGAGTGTTAAAAAAGATCTCATTATATTCACTGTTGTGTGACGTTTTAGGCTGCAAAGAAGGGCAAACCATCCAAAAGTAAGTTCCCATAAGTGCTATTCGAATTCTGTAACGTCACTCCATTTATTATTTTGCTTACTGTGTTATTATTGTATCAGAGAAACAGAAATACATTTACAAACAAGTACTTAAGATTGCAGAATAACAGCAAAAAACAACCAACACATATCTGGCGGTGTCAGTACAATCAGAATGGATATACTCTTAAAGGCCATGGCAACTTAAAGTGTACTAATATAGTGTATCATACGGTTTTTCTAGGTTCACTTAGAGAAAGAAGAAGCTTTGCTTGACAGCTTATTTTATGATACAAGTCAGTGAGCATTTCACCAGACAGAATTATTATTATTATTGTTTTATCACTGAGTGTTTAATGCCTTAAATTTCCTTTTTAACGATTCACTCACCAGAACTCCCAGTAAGGGGAAAAGCAACTCGCAGTGGACCTTTAACTCTGTAAGCTGGAGGAATCAAAGAGTTACACACTAATTATGAATCATAACTGTTTGTGAGTGTTGTTTTCTTCTCCAGCACTTCTGCCACTGATAACATCTTTAGTATGCTCGCAGACGAGGTGAAGAGGGACGGGGACACTGAGGTATGCTGTGAAAAGATACATGTATACGTTCACAGTCTTATACTTTTATCATTATTTTATTATCTCTTTGTTACTATTTTGTTTTTTGTCCAGGACTCTGATGTCTCAGCAGCAGACCCCAGTGACATCCTGAAGAACATGAAGGTAGGTCATTATAAACTGTGGAATAAGCAGAGACAGAGTTCAGCTTTGTAGCTGTCGGCACATTGTTTTTTCTGTCTCCTTGTACAGGACATGGATGATATGGATGCTGACCTTTTTGCATCAAAGAAAAAGCCCAGCTCAGCTCCTGCACAAACGAAGCCGTCTGGTAATGAAGGGCCAAAGAAAGACTCCTCCACCTTGGAAAGTAAAGTAAAACCAGAGGGAGTAGGTAATCCAGTGCGGAGCATTCTTGCATACATTATTCTCTCATTATTAGCTCCGCATTATTACCAGCTTTGAAGTTTGCATTAATAGCAGCAATCAGAGAGAGCTGTGTCTCCCCCCTTCGCTCAGATGAACCCACCGCAGCAGGGAGGAAGCCAAACTCTGCCCCCGCGTCTACAGCGCATAACTACAAGAAGTTCACCTTCTCTGGTGAGTGAGCCTCCCTCATGCATCCTCCTCTGACGACGAGCTTCACGTTACTCAGCGGTTGTTTACTTGCAGCTTTGCTTTGTTCCTCTCAAACTGCTGCATTCATTTAGACAGTGGTGACGATGATGAAGGTCTTGGTCAGAAACCTTACACTACAGGTACATTAGTGTCTGTGTTTGGATTTAGATAGATTTGAACATATGTGTACATAGTAGTGACGTTTAGAAACATAATGATGATTCTTCATTTACTGCAGTCTACAAGAGTATAAAGAATGTAATTCCCTCTGCAGATCTGGACGACCCTCTGGCGGATCTACTTGATGACTTGCTTCCAGATGAAACGAAGCCCAAACCTAAACCCAGAGTACAGCCGGCCAAGCCGGAAAAATCTACACCGTCTCCTTTAGCATCTCCCATCCTAAAGACTGAAACATGTGAGCCTTCAAATGATTCCCCATCTCGTTATTTTCAAACCAACAAATACTAGAGTACAGTACGTATGTGTGTGTGTATTCTTTGTTCATCAGCAGCAAAAAAACTGAGCGGTCTCACATTTGATGAGGATAAAGATGACCTCATGGACGCGCTGGGATTTGACAGCGACAAAAATAAACCCAAGAAAAAAGAGACTGCGCTTTGGTCCAACACGGAAAGGTAACAGCTCTGTTCTCACTCTCATTGTTGTCCTTATTTATAGCGCTCAAACGATAAATAATTACTGCTGTAGTGCTCTGGGCTTTGGGGATGCTGCTATAAACAAAGACAAACATTGACAGTGTTTTACGAAGCAACATCTTTCAGAATCAGGCTTTTTCACTTTGGTTCACCTTCACTGTTTCATGCATAAAAGGCCAAGTTTCCCTGCCTTCGTGTGTCTCTTAACGTGGTCTCTTTCGTCCTGTTGCGTCCTGCTTTCCTCAGGAGTGAGACCCCTCAGAGACCTCGGACCAAACTCGATGAGATTCTGGAGAGTTTGACTTCCCCTCGACTTCTGGAGCGACCTCCGACAGGCGAGAGGAAGGACCCGCCTCCGTCTCAAGAGAAGCAGCAACGCGAGAGGACCTCCAGCGGGAGAGGTAGTAAAGAGCGCCGTGGTCCTCTGCTCAGCACAAGTAACGCTTTTTAAAAAGGACCAAATATTTAAACGCTAATTCTGTTCCCATTTATCAGAAGATGACCTCACATTTGGCTCGTATCAGCCCACCCTGGGATCCACGCCTGAGGGGCGCCAGTCCCGCAGACAGTCTGGCAGGTGTGTGTGTGTGAACTCCAATCTCTGTGGCTCTTTTTCTGCCATCGTAAACTGAACCCTAGATTTTTTGTCTCATCGTCAGGTTTTCTACAGAGGACGTCAGTCCCTCGACCCCAGAGAAGAAACCAAAACCCGCCACCCCCACCTCCACCTCCACCCCCACCTCCACCTCCACTCGACAACGCAGCTCGGCCGACTGGCTGGGCCTCAAGACAAACGACGACCGCACCTTTCTGGTGGGGGACGCTGAAGAGGCCAAAACCTTCACAGAGTCTCCAAAGGCTCCTTCCTCGCCCTCATTAGAGAGAAGACCCTCCGTGACTGGTAGTCATGCCACGTCCACGGCAGCCATAACCGATATCATCCCCAAACAAGCCACGCCAGAGGTCTCTAAAGGCCAGCGGAGAGAGGAGGAGGAGGAGGAGGAGGATGACTGGTTAGCAGGAGCGCTGAGCAGGAAGAAGGCTCTGTCAACGTCGACCTCTGAGGCAAGAACATCCAAGCAGACAGACCCTCCAGGCCTGGGAGAAGAAATGGATCTGGAGTCGACTTTTAGGTACACAACAAAGAATGAAGACACAGACTGACAGAAGAAGCTTGTTTTTCACTTGTGAATGATAAGCTGCTCTCGTTTTCAGCAAACAAGCTCCCAGAGGCCGAGAGGACACTCTTACATCTGTCAAGGAAACTAGGTAAGATTTGTGTTCTGTGACTCCAGCAAACACACCGACTGTTCGGTGAGACTCTTGAGCTATCTTTGTCATTCTCCTTTTGTTCTGTGCAGCAGCACTTTTCTCGGACAGCCCAGCCCCACCGCTCACTCCACTCCCGTCAGAGAGACGACCAAGCGAGGTAATCATTCAGCTCACTTTCTGCTCCTCCTCTCGTACAGATACCATCGCCGCTCGCCCCTCGACTCCCACACAATCCCCTCCTTTTGTCACAGAGTGTACACCCACCACCCAGCCTCACCTCCGCTCCACCTTAACATCCTCCTCAGCAACCGCTCTCCATGCTAAAGTAGACCTCGGACAAACTCTAAATTTGTCTCATCCCCCAGATTGTCCTCCTCTTACTGGTCCTTTGCCGGTCTCTGCTGCTAGCGTTAGCCACACCCAACCCCAGTCACAGCCCCAACCCCACCAGCCACCATCCCATAGGGGACCCAGGGTGCTGAGAGGGCCCAGTCAGGCTTCGGATGAAACCCTGCAACAGCCTCCGTTGTGGTGTAGGTGATCTTGGGATCTGAAGTCGTTCTAGATTAAGTATTCAACATCAATCTCTAAACGTGAGCAGGTCATCAAAAGTCATTACTCATGGTTGTTTTTTTCTTTCCAGCTGTTCAGCAGCCAAACCAAAATACATCAACTGCTGTCCAACAACAGGTATTTATTTGTGCTTTTGTGTATTCAGGCTGTCATGATTGGGCCAATCCTTCGATCCGTTTGTTTAATCCCGTCCGTTTCTTCTGAAAAGGTGACGCTTCCAGCGGACGGTCTGCAGCAGCTGCTTCTACAGCAGCAGGTCGGGTCTCTACTTTTAGATTCATTCAAAATGTAAAGATGCTTTTATCACCGGGTTTGTTCTCGACTCACCTGCTCTTCTCTTACAGATGATGCACTCTCAGATGCTGGGTCTAGGGAGCGTCGTGGATCCAGTGGTCCTGCAGAGACTCAAAGAGAGAGAGCGGCACCCTGGAGATTATCAAGCGCTACAGGCTCGCGTCATCCAACTGGAGGGACAGGTACGTCAACGCTGCTGAGGGAGACGAAGAATAACCTCCCCTGTTGCCCTGAATTCCCTTTCCTTACCTCCATGTACCTGCACACCTCCTCTGTGTTACTGTCCAGGTGAAGACTCTGCAGCTGGAGCGAGAGCAAAGCCAGATGTTGCGAGAGAGTGTCCAGCATCGGCATAAAGAAGACATGGAACTGATGGAGAACGCGCACAAGTAGTTCATTCTTCACATACATACGTAGCAGAGATGTGCATCGCCTGTGTGCATGCTTAACATACATTATGCATAATCCCCTGCACCTGAAGCAGCTGGCGTGTGTCTGTATGCTCAGCAAACGCCGTACGTACTTTTGTGCTCCTCCAGAGGTCGCGTGAAGCTGCTCGAGGACTCGGCGGCTCAGAGGGAGACGCAGGCGCGGAAGGAGTGCGAAGACCTAATGGAGCGTCTCTCTGCAGTAACGCGGTCAGCAGAGCAGGAACGCTCAGAGCTGCAGGCTCAGTACCAGCGCAAAGTGGCACAGGCCCAGCAAGACAGAGACCGTGAGGTGGAGAGACTCAGAGACCTCCAGAGGTACACCAGGAAAGCCTTTTCTATAAAGACTGAGTGATTACATGGACTGATGTGAAATAAATAGTATATATTTAATGCTCAATAAATGAGCTTGAAGTTAAAGCATATATTGGTGTATTTGTCATCTAGGAAGTCTATCCTGGAGATGAAGAAAGACCACGAGGACCAGGTCAGGAGGCTGAAGAAATTAAAGGACGAGGAGATTGATGCAGTTACAAGCGCAACGTCTCAGACGAGGTCAGAGGTCATCAGAGAAACAGACAGAAAAATGATGACGACTTAAAACAGCAGCAGTTGATATAACAATATACTCCTGTAAATACTAGTCGTCTGTTTTCTGTCTGTTCAGCGCTGATATTTTCCATAATAGACAGAATGTAGCAAGAGCGAACAGGAACTGGATGTTTTTGTTCTACTTTAACAGATTTTCCACACTCACCACCTCATCTAGGTCAGGATCTCTGTGATTGTTGTGTTAAATAGCTACTCGTATGTTTGGTTGCATGTGTTTTTATTCCTCCAGGTCTCTTACGGTGGTGATTGAGCAGATGGAGCAGTTCTCCTCTCGGCTCGGGGATCTTTCTTCTCGGGTGGAGAGCACACATGAGCACACGGCTCACGGCCTGGAGCAAGGAGCGCGGCACAGAGACGAGCAGCTTCGAAGTACCTCAGACACACACACACACACACACACACACAGATGTGCTCACTTTGCACAAATAGGTCAAGATACAAGTTCGTCTAATAGCGTGCATCACATTGTAAGTGGGTTAAGTTTGTTCTCTGACTGCACCTCTCAGTGACGCAGGACCGTCTGGCCCAGCAGCAGAAAGCCACGGTGGAGGAGAGAGCTTACCTCAAGGAAATCATTTCCAGGATGGACACTCAGCTCAATGAGCAGCAGAGACAGCTTGAGAAGGTCCGGGTCCAATCTGACTTTTAAAAATAGACTCGTGCACTTGCTTTGTTGTAGCAGCACACCACAAGTGCATACATACAAAGACTGATGGTACCTTGTTTTTCTCTACCTCAGGAGCGCTGGAAGATGACAGCAGAGCAGGCCAAGGCCGAGTCGACCCAAAGAGGCCTGGAGGGAGAGCGACATGCCCTCAGTTTGCAGATCAACATGGAAAGAGAGGAGCTGGAGAGAGCCAAGGTGAGCCAGGTGAACATCCACATCCACAGCGTCTGAGTCCGCACGCGTCCCCCTTACCTCTCCCGCCCGGCTCCCTTTCTCACCAGAGTGCACTGTTGGAGGAGCAGAAGTCGGTGATGCAGCATTGTGCGGAGGAGAGGAGGAAGCTGGCCGCCGACTGGGCCCACTTTCACAGCTCGGAGAAGCAGAGGCATGAGAGGGCTGAGCGGGAGGTCAGCAGTCTCTTGGAGAAGAGAGAGGGCTCCATCATCAGTCTGGCACAGGTGAGCTTCACCAAAGAGAAAAGAAAGAGGGGCCTCGTAAAAACTATGCTGTGACTATGTTTTAATTACTACATTTCGTTTAGCTCCACGGGACACACAGAGGTCATAATAAATGTCATTTGTTTTCTGTTTGTATTGTAGGAACACGCTGACTTAAAGCTCCTCACTGCGGAGCTGAAACAAAAGGAGATGGCTGTGGCACAAGAGAGAGAGGCTCTGGAACGACTGAGAGAAGAACTGGACCGAGAGAAAGAGAGAATAAGCAGCGCGGCCTTGAGACTCAAGACACGAGCCCACGAGGTGGAGGCCTTTAGCGAGGTAACTTCCACACCACACGGGATCCTTACGCGTTAGCGCAGTCGCCTGTGTGATATCTGAGCTCTGACCGCGTTCCGCTCTTTGCAGCTCGCTGCAGCGAAGTATGAGGAGGGAGAACGAGCGCTGCAGGAGGCGAAGCGTGTGGAGGCGGAGCACGAGGCAAGGCTCCGAAATATCCACACACAGACGGAGCGGCTGAGGCAGCAAGAGCAACAAATCCTTCAGGTGCGTGAGTCACTTCAGATATACTTCAGATCAGACGTGACATAACTTAGTGTTAGAAACCTAAAACCTTCTTATCACAGGAGCAAATGAGGTTGAGTCATCTGCAGAAGGACACAGAGAGGCGGAGACAAAACGCTCCAATCACCTCGTTACCTCAGATGATTCCAACCACCACACCAGGTGAGGTTAATGACCGTCATTCAACAAAGAGTAGTTACTCATACAAGTTGTAAAATGAAGTCTATAACATGGTTTAATCTTCATCTGTACATGCAGGTTCAGTGTTGCTAAATCCTGAGCTGACATCGACCCTGAACATTCCCCCTCCGGCTTCGTTTGCCAGCTCTCAGTCCACGGCTCTTCAGGCGAGTCTGGCTCTGTGGAGGTACACTGCAGAGAAGGTAACACACACTTCCTGCTGGAGGTTTAGGAAATCCTGTGGCAGGCATCTCCCAGTCTGTGAGGGTTTAGAGCGGCCCCACTGTCACATCGTTTGAGGGGGTTCTCACAGACATCTTGAGCCCTTCATGAACACACGTTCGTCCCTATTTCTGCAGACTTCGCCTCTGGGAATTACCCACAATCCACAGCAATGTGACGTTCAACACTGGGTTATCAGCCTGGCATTTTAATGTTACTCAGAAACATTAAGGATTAAAGATGGGACATGAAAACGCAGAGGAATGATAGACTATTACAAGGATTTATTCTTCAAACATTTGTCATTGAAGCTTTTTAAATAGATTTGACATTTTCCTCTCATCTGTGAGGCAAGAGCCTGGAAGACATTCAGATCAGGAGTAAGAAGAATGAAACACCCACAGCTGTACGTAGCATGTTATCAAGTGTTCATGGTAACGTGATGTAGCAAAGTGCTGTCCCCGTCGCATTTACAGCATATCTAACCCGTAAACATTTAACAGGTGACGTCAGTGAGTCTGAGGGTTTTTAGGGGGCATATGTATTCAACCACATGACTAGTAACTTAGTTTAGTCACGTGATAAATAGTTTGAATACATTAGCCTGAGTCCTAACGCAGAAAGATTATTAACTCGCAGGTTAACGTGATACCAACTGGTCTGACTCACCCCATGATCACATGTTAGCTGTAATGACTACATTAGTACATTTTAAACTTGGATTACTTTCTCCCCTCAGGACCGTGAATACCTCCAGGAGGAGCAGATATTCTTGGAGAATTTAAAGAAGAAATCATACAGATCATCTTTTAACACCGATTGACCAACACGTGCTGGTGTTCCCAGTATTGGTTTTGTACGTGTAGAAGATGTAGGAATATAATTCACTTGTTCTTTTTACTTGCAATGAACTTTATTTAGAGACATTTCAGTCATCAGGTGAAGCAAACCGAACATAGTCAATATTTCAAACGTGCCATCAGTTTCTGAATGTGTTGTACACTTTTAATAAACATATTTTTCATGAAACATGTTTCAGATCAAACTTTTTAATGTGCCTATTCACACATCCACACCATCACTGTGGCATCAGACTTCTGGAGCAACTGCAGCTGGTTTGTCCACTTCACCATTGATTTAATCTGCAAGTTAGAGAAAAACACTTTTACAATGATGCGACACACTGACATCAAACGATCCACTGGTCCTTTATCTACAGTCAAGCCTCAGACTACCATGACTCATCACTTAAATTCAGACAGGGATAACTTGTATCATCACTGGCTTGACTTTAACCAGCAGGCTTTAGTCTCACAACATTTACCTGTTTAACTTCCCTCGGGTCCCACGTGTCGTCCTGTACAGTCATGCGTTGCAGATTGCCACGCCCTGTAGGGGTGAAAATATACATCGCGATCATTAAGTGTTCAGATTATTAACGCCATAAGATAACAGTTTGTCTGTGTTTCTCAGAACAGCTATTTCCATCGTCAGTTATCGCATAAGACGGCACTTCCTATGCAGCAGTTATCATCCCTGAACACGGAAACGTGGATCACTAGCGGAGCACGTGGTACACACCTGGTCACCAGGAATCCTCGTTCTCAGTCAAGAGGTACAGATGAGCCACAGACCTGTGACGCAAGGAGACGTTTCGTTAACGATAGTTCAGCAGCGTCACATGACTCCACACACGAGGTCTGCAGCTAGTCAGATACCATTTATTTCAACAGTTATTATTTCAGACAGGGATAACAGAATCATCACGTGCACTGCAGAGAGTCAGGAATACAGATTAAATAGCACCATTTAAAGTCAGTTTTACCTTTCATCGTGTTGCATTTGACCGTGTTGGCAGGATGAGGAGCCTCATTCTGCACTCAAAGCCTCCTGTAAAATAAATATTAAATAAATCAGACATGTGGATCTAATGCATCTCCCCTGGTCCTTCTGTAACGTTTGCCCAACCTGGTCTCGCTCCACGTGTTGGCCTAGCTAACAGCTAACAGCTAGCACAACTCACATGAAACAAGTCTCCATACTTCCGCACACTTAAAGTCTCGTTTACTACCCAAATAGTAGTACCTGTTCACGGCGGATCATCTGCAGGAAACTTCATAGTTAGAAGTAAAATCATCGTTAACACGTGAGCGCTGCACGTGTGGCGAGCTGGAGCTTCTCCTCTCGTGTCCCTCACACCGGTAAGGAAAGAGAACCAAGGATGGAAGTCTTGCGTGATGACGCTTTTATACGTTGAAAACGTCACATCCCACGTGATCACTGACTGGGCGTGGAAAAAGTTCAACTGCCTTCAATCTGCCTGCAAAAAGTAGGCTAGTATTCCTTAAATGGAAACTGGACTCAACACTAATTTATATAAGATTTAATAATTTCTGATAGAGATGATATACATTGTTGTAAAAACTGCTGTTATCCATGCAACAAAAAATAAAATACAACGGAAGTAGCAGTTCTTCTCACAGCTGTTTCAACATTTTATAATTCCAACCTTACTAATGTGAAATGTTATGAATATGAGGTGAGATGTGTCAAAAAGAAAAATAATACATATAATTTAAGAGATAAATTCGGATTGCATGTGTTGTTTTTCATTGCCCCACGTGCCTAAATCAAGTAATTGCAGCCAATGATGTGACTGAGGCTGATCATTGGGATCACATTCAACAAGTCATTGGAACATCTCTACCGGAGGACATTTAGCGGACATTTCTGGGAGTGTATCTAAATATTTAATAGACTTAATTGATTTATTTGATGGAAAAAATGATAGAGATTCTCGTAGCTTGAGCAGTATGGTGGAATTAATTCATTTCACAAATAAGAGATAAGTCAAAGGCACCTCTTCAGTTTCCCTATTGTATTTATGAAGCACTAAAAGATAATATAGTTTTCACCCTTTTCTCCGAGCTTCTTGATATTTCCATCACCTTATAAAGCTGCGTGCACATCCTGCAAATAAATATTCAATGACATTTAAGGGAGTCAAATCAAATAAATGTCGATTTTAGGACAACAAAGTTCCAATTTGAATTGATAAGTAAATAGTATAGTACTATTTGGTGAATTGTTCTCCACATAATTGCCAATAGGCGTATAAACAGAGGCTTGAAATTGACTATCAGGTCAGCTGATCCGGTTTCCTCGCTTGCAGACGGAGGTCAGTCAGCTGCTCGCTCCTCCGGCTCCATCACTGCCGTTCCCTCTTCCGGTCACTAGGGAGAGACAGTGACCTAGAGCCGCTGTTCTTATCATCACACTCGGAGGGTCCCATAGCGGTGCTGATACCGGAGAGCGGAGTCTGCAGCCGCGCCGCCATCCGCCACATCGGCCTGCGGGACGCGTCGCTCTCTCTCTGTCTCCGCCCCGGGATGGAGAACTCTGAACCGGACCCATCCCGCCAGCGGAACGGGGTCGTGAGCGTGCTGTACGGGGAGTTCACCGACGCGCTCAACGACAGGGTCCGGTACTCGGTGAGTTTGACGGAGAGCGCCCTGACCGTCCAGAGGATCTCCTCGTCGCCCGGCCGCACGAAGGCGGTTTTTAACTTGACCGACTGCGTCGGATGCCGGGCGCACCGAGGGCCGGACGGCGCGGACATCGGCGCCTACTTCACAGCCTACTTCTACCCGTTCAAGAGGCGCTGGATGAGCGCCGGCGTGGCCCGGCAGAAGGTGGAGCAGCGCTTTCGGGTCGCGCTGGTCCAGGACCCGCTCGCCAACCTCCAGGAGGCGGAGGGGTGGGCGCGTGCCATCAGAGACGCCTCCGTGCTGCAGGCGCCCCGGAGAGACGGTGAGAAAAATGAACTTTATATGAGAAATACTACACGAGAAGGCTGTGAAATATTATTTTAATGTGATGATAAAACACCATCACGTGTGCAACGAGCTCGGTCATTTTCTTTTTCTTTTTTTAATAACAAAAGTCCTCTAAAGTGAGGGACCAACTGCATGAAACATCAACCATATTGACAAAAACGGGTTCAGCAGAGAGGATGCACAATCTGCTCTCAGCAACATGCTCCATGCTGTGAAAGGTGATCCAGATGTTTCAGCAGCAATTATACAGCTGCCCCATTCATTCATGAGAGGGATGCTTCTGTGCACACGCACACAACTGATCACTAAGTTATATTTCTACTGATCCTCTGCAGCAGATAGCTGCTGATCAGGCTTCATTATTCCTCCTCAGTAGATTCCCACTGAGAGTTTATTGTTGACGGGTGGAAAAAAAATCACATCAAAACAAAGCCAGTTCATTTTTTTCATCCTGCTTTTGCAGCAGCTTCGTCTCATTACTTCTCGCTCTGTTTAAAATGCACACTGTCCTCGTGGTTTCCTTTGTCTCCCAATCTCATTCGCTCCTCTGCTCCATCCTGGTACACAGTGAGCGCCGTAATTAACATGAATACTATATGAGAAGTGTTTATGCAGCCCCCCCCCCCCCCCCCCCCACACACACACACATCACTCATTTGGGAGGAAGTTGGCGATACTCGCTGATGGTGAGACAAAGCTGTTTGGGTCCCAGAACGATTCATCTTTTTGGGGAACAAGTTCAGAATGATATCCTTCGACTCGTGTGGAAATATTTAGCAGTTTGAAATATAAAGCAGCCTTGTTCTCCTGGACCGAACCCAGCAGATCAAAGAGGAAGAGGATATTTGACTTGACAGTGACTCATTTGGAATGTTGGTTTGCCAAAGATGGAGGCAAGTGTTAGCGGGCGGGATGAGGAATAAGCCACAAAGTGTACACTGCAAATGTAAAGAGAGAGAGTGAGAGAGGGACACTGGGCTTCTTTGTGATGGGGAACATCACCTCTCTTCATGGTCTGCATCCCAGGAGTTTGGGTTTCAGCCCTGTATGCCAGGCGTGCAGGCAGATGGTAACCTGAGAGCTGTACAGCTCACTGCCCTCTCTCACCGGACTCATCAAAGAGCTCCAGGTTGGGAGCTTCTTTTTCAAATCACACATACTAACGAGCCACTTCAGACATCTTCCAACGTGGTCTCTCATCCCGGAATTTTTTTTTTTTGCCTCTTTTGAACACAGCGTCTCAGTGATGATGTGATCATATCATTCATTTATAAGCTTGTTTTAGCATTCCAGATCCAGGCCAGCCAACAATACAGTATTTAACAGGATAGGACATGCGAGTTGAATTTGTCATGTTGTGGTAATAGATGCTGCTTCACCGTCATGTCGGAGAAGGGAGAGTGTGAAGGTCAGTTGACTCACTGATCCCGTACAGTGTATTTACCGCCTCTAAGTTCATCGCGTGTCATCTCATCTGGTATTGCAGATGTAAAGATTGGATTAAAAGTGCAATCGCGGCGCAAAATATTTGTATTTAGTCAGAGTGATGCACTTTTGCTGAAATATAAAGTGGATCAACTTGGAATTTAACATGTGCTGGTTGCAATGAGCTTCCTAATTTAACTCTAGTTCATTTATTTTTTCGTGTGATGGCTCCAATACTCTCACTGCAGGTTCCCTGGTATGAATGAGCCGTAAATAATGAAGCACACAGACTATGATACAGTCCCGCACACACTAATGGCCTGCTACACTCCGTCCCCTGCTTAGAGGAGCCACAGTCAGATTGCATGCTGAGGTATGAGATGACGGTTACTCGCTTTGACTTTTTCATCCTTCTCTGCCTTACAAACAGCTGGTAGAGGACCAGAGACAGATTTAACATGCGTTCACTGTAGAATTATACATTCTTATGATCCAGTTAGTGCTACGATGACATTGTTGATTTTTCCCAAACTTGTCTGTCTGATCCAGTGCCAGATGTGATTTCAGAGGGTGTATGCAAGGAAGGCAAGGGCTGCAGTCTGTCCGCCTCCCACAAAAGCGACTGTTTTTCGGGGTCCGGTGTCCGTCAGCTGAAGCAGTCACATGGAACTCCTCAGTGAAGGAGACGAAAAGCTAAAATGTGTCACCAGGCGACCTTTAACCCCGGCCGACATCTCGGTCCCTCCGGAGCCTTCGTCTCATGCTCTGTGACACACAGCTGCGATGGCCTGTCAACCCCCCCCATAGCCTGGTGATGCCTCAGTGGGCACTTGTGTTTATACCCTTAGGACCTTCTCCCCTCCTCCCAAGCAAACACTCGCACAACCTCGGAATGCAGCTTGTTTGCAGACACGTCAGTCCAGTCTGGGTTTACAGTGCTGCTCCCGAACGAGACGGCTTCCAGTGAATTCACAGAATGGTGTCGCGGTACGAGACACGCCGAAGACACATCGCATCTCCATAAACAGTCAGCAGGGCGACGCACTGGCAGCGACACGATGACACTTCTCTAGCAGCTCAGCACTGACACATCCAGTCTGTCTGTCACCTGGCTGCCTGTGTGAGTGTTTGTTTGCACACTTGTACCTGTGAAATACACACACACACACACACACACACACACACACACACACACGCTGACTGCAGTTGAAGGTTTGCTTGCCGGTGTGATGGGAAGGATCTGCCTGCAGGTATTTTCACTTCACATGGCGGACTGATTTCACATTCACCCTCATCTATCTTCCTGTCTCGTTCTATCGCACAGACAGACACACACACACACACACACACACACACACACACACACACACACACACACACACACACAAACAAACAAACAGACACATACACACACACAGCCCAGGAGGAATGTCTGGAGGAAAAAAACATTTTTAGAGACAGCAATTTAGGGCAGCACATTGAAAAACAGCCAATGAATCATTAGGTTTGTCAGTGCAGTGTTGAGCTGATTTGAAATCTTTTTGGTTGGGTCGACTTTAAAATATTTGACTTATTTTGGCTTGTAATACCCTAAAACAATGCCGTGTCTATTTATGACCCCTCGCTGGTGTTGCATGTATTTTTTATTTCATTTTTAGAGACTCTGGAGATGAAACATGATTCAGCAATTCAATAGAAAAAAGGGGGAACGATTAGAGGAACCTTTTGAAAACATGTACAATTTTGTGTTGCAGAAACATGAGTTTATGCGAATAATCTCGTGACCCCTTGGATCTATTTTATGACCCCGTATTGGGGTCTTAACCCCCGGTTTGGGAAGTAGTAGTGTGCTTCTAAACCTGATGATAAAGTTACAGGACAGTCAATCAAACCAGGTCGTCTCCTGATTAAAGTCCTTTGCTACATGAATTATCATTAATAATCCCCAGATATATATTTATTACAATGGAGAATATTGATTGCAATGACATTCAGTAACATTTACACTTATCACTGGGTAGACTTAAGATTAGAAACATGTCTCAGCGGCTCCATAAAGACCGGATCTATAGTCCATCTGTTTTATTGCACATAATAAAACTGGTGACACAATTACAACTCAGGTATCAGTCATACATACAGAACTATTTGTAGGAATTATTAGTCGACCAGCACTCATACAATGATGTCGACTGATTCATGAGTTGATTTTATCGACAGATCTGTGAATCTGACTTTCTCCACAAAGAATAATCCAAAAGCAGCACTTTGACTAAGACGTACATTTTGTTTTACGCTAGGGTTGCTAACTCATGATTATTATCGTGGATTAGTTCATTTCTTGGTATAAAATAAAATAGTGAAGAACACTCCTTCAAACAGCTTGTGTTGTCCAAAATCTCAAGATATTTTGTTTATTACCAGACGAACAATGTTTTGCTTGAAAACTGACGATTTAACGATGAATCAATTATCAAAGTAGTTGCCAATTATTATTCTGTCGATTGACTACTGAATTAATTCAATTTAATCTAAATACTGAAACGATGTACAACCATGTTCTAAAGTGTGATTGCCCAAAGATCGATCATATTATTTAATAAGTAGATTCCCTTGCATGACAAGTCATTTTCAAGCAGCCCTTCAGAATAAAGCAGCATGCGTCTGAAGGCGTAGCGTGATGAATCTGACTGAATTACCATTTCTCTTCAGGTTCATCATTCATTATTCAGTGTGAATCTCTGACATCATCACAGATGTGTGCAGTGATTCACAGACCTGGAGACCTGCAGGCTGCTGGAGGTGCCGGACACGTTTCTCCACCTCCATCCGGCCTTTAGGCCTCGTGAGTTCCAGCGTCAAAGTTTCCAGAGGAGGATGCTGATCTGCATTTGTTTAGCTTCGAACCTTTTCAAGTGCGTCTGTTACGCGTTTGCAATTCAGCTCAGCACTCTTGAGGGCAAAACCTGATTCTGAAGCTCTTTCACCGTCAAAAAAAGCCAGTTTCTACAATATTCTGGAAGTGCAGAGAGGACCCTTTGTGTCTGAAAGCCTCATTGTGCTCTGATAAAAAAAGAAAAACACAATGGTCACCCTGTGAGTGTGTGTGTGTGTGTGTGTGTGTGTGTGTGTGTGTGTGTGTGTGTGTGTGTGTGTGTGTGAATGGAGGCAGAGTTTGGCATGTGGCTGTGTGTTTTCGCACCCTCTCCTCACTCTTCCCGTTGGGTTTTACACCTCTTTCTCTGAGATATTTGTGTACCTCCGCTGTCTGCTGGTACCAAAGTCAGCGCCACCTGCAGCCAAATGATGACGGTGGAAAGTGACACTGATGAGTTTCTGTCCTCAGCACCCCGAAATGGATCGTATTTTCCAGACGAGGCTTCTCTCCGAACTCGCTATCCAGCGTTTCAATTTAGCTGCTAAACCTGATCTACACGTAAATATGGATTCAAAAAGAATTGGACCATTATGCGGTGGAACAAATAACTCCTGACTCATTAAGGCAGAAGTCGGGAGTATGGATGACGTATTTGCATCGCCCAACCCCGGGAGTTAGCGTGGGCCTGGGATAAAGCAGTTGGTGCATGTTGCAGGGTGCACGAGGCTTGGACTGCGTTTTGTAACCAGAGCCATCCTTTAAAGGGCATGTGGCTGCATTTGGTCTGAATGACTCGACCAAAAATGTGTCTCTTTGGAAATTCTTTTGCATGGTGTCATGTGTGCGACGAAAACATGAATCTGCTCATTTGTCCTTTCCAACTTTTCCAGTCGGTAAACCGATGGACAGATTTTGTCCGTACAGCAGTTTAAAAGGAGAGTGAATGTGATTAAGAGCGCCTCATGTTAAATCAAGATTACAACACAGCTACCAATGTGTAGAATATTGAACTTACACTGGTATTTTTCTTATATACAGAATACAGACGTGAGAGTGATATCGCTGTTCTAAACCTCTCTTGATTCATTACCTCAGTAAACATTGTAAGCATGAGTTTATGGTCTCAATGTTTCAAGTCTTCTTCAATACAGCATGATGTTCGTTTAGTAAACTATGGTCCATTTAGAGTCAAACAGACCATAAAGCAGGGTACTCTTGAGGCACCAGGGCCGTAGACGGCGTCTCTACGTCACTTAACCGTTAACTGCTGCAAAAAAACAAGATGGCGACGGTCAAATCGCCGAACTCGAGGCTTCAAAACGTCAGTCCACAAACCAACGGGTGACGTCATGATACGTCCTCTTATTTTATACAGTTTATGTTCTAAACCAACTTTCTTCCCCAAATGTCAAACTATTCCTGACACACACTCCCCCTCCCCCTTTTCCCTCCCTCTATCTTTGCATCTTTTGATGTAAAGCAACAGGATTTCCTCACAGGGATTAATCAAATGTCACAGAATTTCTATAAATAATCGGTCGGATCCCGAATGAGAAGCACCTGTAAGCCGTCTCTCCTTGAAGGGAAGTACGTCACGTTAACCCTCGTCTATCTGAAGGCTGTCACAGCCTCTGACTGTTTCACGCTCGTTTTCTCCCCCTCAGGGACGAGCCTGTCCTTATACATGCTTTTGAATGTTTGATCGTGCATAAGAAGACCTCCCCTTGTCTTCGTGTGTCGTCTCCAGCCTCGCCTTCGCTCACATCCACCTCTCTCTCTCTTTGTCTCAGGTGTGGTGTACGCGGAGGTGCGTCGGCCCTGCAGACTCATGGTTCTGGTGAACCCTCAGAGCGGGCGAGGCCAGGCTCTCCAGCGCTTCACTGGCCACGTACAGGGCATGCTCACCGAGGCCGCGGTTCCCTACACACTCGTCATCACAGGTCAGTGGTGTTCACGCACACACAGACCTTTATTCTCTTCTCACGGGCACACGACATCAAACGGGGATTAAACCTTTAACCTCCAGCGTGGGACAATTACGCTGAGAGCGCGCACGCCTTTATTGCTACTTCTTACATTTGTGTCAGTGTTACTTATTTTACACTTCGTGTTTGTGACTCTTCGGTTGTATTCTTTGATCAGACTCTTTGATCTTATCTTGTCTATGTTATCTCATCTCATCTCATCTGACATATTAACAGGCCAAACCTGCAGGCACACTGATACTCATTTAGTTCTGGTTTCAGTCGCCAGCTGCTCCACATTCTGAGTGAGCTGCTGGTGGCTTTTTGTGACCTTAAACGGCGTCATGTGTTGGTTTCTGTCATCAGAGCCTCTGAACTCCACGTGACCTCTCTCTGAATAGCAAGGAGCCGCAAACTGGGACAGCCTTCAATGCCGGGACAACAAAAACACATCACGCACGGTGCATCATTTAGCCTTTCGCTCTCAGCCGGCCTCCACTCCGAGCCCGACCCGGAACATCCGATACAGCTCAACGTGAGGTTGAACATGGCAATGAAGACGGAGGAAAAGCCGGGAGGAACTGTGCTTGTGTGCGTTTGTGTATTTGAGAAAGAGAGCTGAAGCTCATGCAGGCTCTTTGTGCCGACTCCTGGGACTTAAAGGAAGGTCAGCAGCTGGATGGCGATGAAAAAAGACTAATTACTGACGGCGACCGAGGCCGGGCAGAACAGGATGGAGGGCGGGGGGGGGATATGGGTCGCTGAGGGCCTTCAGTGGTCGGATACGGGAGCCAGTCTAAAGCGACCATGAGTGGATTAACTGGCACAACCCATTTCGCCGGCACGCAGCTCCTTGATGAATGTATCGCACAGCCTTCGCCCGAGGAAGGACACGTACCAGTGGAGGCGCCTCTTGTGTCAGCATGTACCTTTTACATACTGTATGAAGCATCCAGTGTACCCAGCTTCATCTTCACCCGGGTTAACCTCAGAGGAAGGCGGTAGAGTAGAGCGAGGCACGGGCAGGAAAGTGTCGCATTTAAAGCGACAACAACTGGAATTCGCCCCAGATTTGTATGGCCTCTATCAGAGTGTAATTATTTACGTCTTTCTCCACCTTTGTATTAAAAAAACCATCAGACATTTTGATAAATACACTAATTCGCTTTCTTGCTGAGAGATAAATGAGAAGATTGACGTCACTCTCTTGTTTGTACAGTAAATATGTAGCTAGCATCCAGGGATCTTAGCTTAGCATAGAGAGTGGAAACAGGGGGGAAACAGCTGACCTGGCTCCGTCCAATGGAAACACACTCTGCCTAGCAACACATTTAAGCTCACCTGAACAAGTAACATCTCATTTGTTTAGCCCGTAATTGTAAAAACGACAATTTGACCTTTTATGGGAGTTAGAGAGGAGGAGGAGGAGAGAGGGGAGGACAGGTAGAGGTTGAGCAAAGTGAAAGGGAAGGAGAGGGCAGTTGTTCTTTATTTCACTTCTGCCCTCAATCAATACTCGAGCTGGAGCGGAAAAATATTTCCGTAATGATGGCAGTGCATCAATACTTTGCAAACTTCTTTGCTGTCAGCCTTCCTCTCTCTCTAATGCTGACTCTCTCCCTCTTCCGCACACACGCACACACACACACACACACACACACACACACACACACACACACACGGGAGTCTCGGCTGGTAGGACTGTAGACTTTAATGCTGGCGGGATGAGCCCACAGAGAGCCACTCAAGGACGCTGCCAATAAAACGAGGATGAAGAAATGGCTCAGTCCTCCGCCGGGCGCATTAACAAACACACACACACACACTGAACACATGCATCATGCACACACATGCAGATATTTGTCCGTCACAGATGTTTGCAGGGTCGGCTAAGCCCTTGGAGCTGTTGAGTAGCCGCTGGATGGGCTAAGGTGATATGTTTGGCCTCAAAAGGGGAAATTTAATCTCTTTTCTGCCTAATCTCCCTGATCCGACCCCAGAGGCCGGCGGTGAAGGCAGCACGCCTCTGTCTCTGCCCTTGTTGGTGTGTTTTTTGTCACTTTGTCCTACAAATGTTGTGTGTTTGTCTCTTTTCTCGTGCTGTTTGCCCTCAGAGCACCAGAACCATGCACGGGAGCTGGTGAGGAAGGCGGACCTGTCGCAGTGGGACGCCCTGGTTATCATGTCTGGAGACGGGCTGCTGTTTGAGGTGCTCAGCCTAGAAGATTTAATATAAAACAAAAAAATAAAGTGCAGCACAATATGCATTATTATATGTATCCCCTGTGATCTAACATATGTATTTAATAGATGTATTAATACAGTTAATACATAGGAAATACATACAACTATACGTATTGTATTTCACTTTACTTCATTTCTGTGTTTGAAGTGTTATCATTTGATCATTTAAAATCAATCAGTCACAGATGTAAATGATATAAAGCCTCTCACCCCTTTTCTATTTTTAACATTGTAATATATAAATCTTGACAGCTGTAGCTATCAACGAAACACATTTTAGCGAAGCGTTCGTCAGACACAGACACTACTTTCTCTGTCACTCTGTTTTTGTATTTGCTGTTGCTGGTTCAGGTGATAAACGGTCTGATGGAGCGAGAAGACTGGCAAGAGGCCATCCAGACCCCTCTGGGTATTCTACCAGGGGGCTCAGGCAACGCCCTGGCTGCCTCTGTCCACCACTACTCACAGTGAGTCTGCCCATTAATGAGTCATTTAAATGCATGGACCAACAGCACAGAAGAAGGACCTTTATCAGCCTTAAAAAAAAGAAGAAAAGAACGATTTATCTCCTTTCGGTGTAATTATGCCCACGGCTGACTGGGCACATCGTTCCTCAGGAGGGAGGAGAGACAGCGGAGCGGCCTGGAACTGCTTCGCTGTGCAGCAGAGGTCATTTCGGGCTGCTGATAACTCAAAGGAGTGATGTAATGGGTTTAGAAACTTCCACATTATGAGTGATTATGGTCCACAGTGCAGTGGTGGAACCAGTCGACCCAGCACACGTCCAGGGTGTCATCTCCATCTGCTGGTTGGCTGTGGGCACAACATCAAAGAAAAAGATAAAAGCAGGACTATACGTGTCACCTGAGCTCTCCTTCAAGCTGCAGGTGTGCACAGGATTTTAAGACAGGGTTTTATAGTACTATGGTCGTGTGTCCTAGTGTCCTAACGAACACGCCTGTCAAATACTAACCAATCAAAGCTTATGGGTCAAGACATTCTGTAGAGACACGTCTCTGTCTCTGGTTTCATTGTTGCGTAACCCTCTCTCAGGTCGCCTCCAGCGTGGAACGAGGAGCTTTTGTTGAGCTGTGGCTTCATGCTGTGCAAAGGTCTGGTCGGCTCCATGGACCTGGTGTCGATCCACCTGGCCTCTCGGCAGCGCCTCTTCTCCTTCCTCTCTCTGGCCTGGGGCTTCGTGGCCGACGTCGACATGGAGAGCGAGAAGTACCGCCACGTCGGAGCGATCCGCTTCCTGATGGGCACCCTGGCGCGCCTGGCGTCCCTCAGAGTCTACCAGGGCAGGTTAGCGTATCTGCCCGTGATTGAGGCGCCGAAGCTTCCCTCCACGCCTCAGCACCCCTCACTCTGCTCCTCCCTCCCCTGCCGGCTCATACCCAACACCTCCCCGAACCAGAATTCTCGCCACAATCACAACAGCACAAATTCAAACCGCTACACCATCACCAACTCTTCCAACAACGCAATCACCACCAAGAGACCGGAGACTCGGTGTGAAAGCAAGATCAGAGCGCAGGAGGACTCCCTGCTCCCTGGCCTGGACCAGCCGGTCCCAGAGAGCTGGACAGTGGTCAGGGAGGAGGACTTTGTCTTGGTGCTGGCTATTTACCAGTCCCACCTGGCCGAGGACCTGTGGACAGTCCCTGGCGCGATGGCAGACGACGGAGTGATCCATCTCTTCTACGTGACGGCGGGAATCTCCCGTCCAGCGCTCCTGCGCCTTTTCCTCGCCATGGAGAAGGGCGGCCACCTGGCGTGCGGCTGCCCCCACCTGGTGTACGAGAAGGTGAAGGCCCTGCGGCTGGAGCCCATCTCTCCGCAAGGCATGATCACTGTGGACGGGGAGATGGTGGAGTACGGGCCCGTTCAGGCTCAAATCCATCCAGGACTGGCCAGACTCATTTGTGGATGAACCCGGATTGTTTAAATCTTTTCTCTGGCAGTAGAGCTTTGGAGTTCGGCCTTTTTTTATCCTCAGTGTGGATTTCTCTCTTTGTATGCTGTGTTTTTAGAAGTGCCAAAGACGTTTTATCAGCCTCTGGAAATTCCTCTATTTTTCTACAGAAACAACTTGTCCTGTTTTTATGGACCCCCCCCCCCCCTCTTTCTCTCAATGTTTGAGTCAGGGTCAAAGACATGAATGGTTGTTCTTGCTGCTGGCTGGCTTCGAGAAATTGATCGTCCCCCCCCCCCCCCCCCTCCCTTCGGGGGATTTGATGCTGAAAAATCTTTAATCTTTGCATAGTTTATATAAACTCCAACAAAACCAGATCCAGTCACACGAAGCCGTGAGTTCAACAACCTGGCCCGCTGAGGTTACACCTCCAACCACTTCCTGTCCTCTGCGTTCTCCGGCCCTGCTTCATCTGCAACAGTCACCAAACTGCAGGAACCGCCTCCACTCACACATCAACACACACTTTCTTTGCCCCATCCCCCCCTCCGCCTCCTATGCACAGCTCCTGACACACACATTCCCCTCCCCCCCACATTGGGTGGGTCTACTGTGCATATGATCCCTTCTCCTTCTAGCGATCTTAGGATCGTCCTCTCCCTCCCGCCCTCTGGTTGATGAGCTATCAGCACCTAATGTGTCCTTAATATGAAGCGCCTGCAGCAGCGTGCACAAGTTTGCTTTTCAATCACACAAAAGAGATTTTTTGAGATTAGACTGGTTGCATCTCACCAAAGTGGAGAGAGCAGTTTTTATTTTTGCAGCGGGTCAGTCAGCATCTGTGCATTGAGAGGCAGGCAATCGATGTGAGCTGGACCGAGTCAAGTGCTCTGCTCCCCTGTGTGGCCTTGTTTTCCTCTGGTTGCCGGTGCTGCAGCGGTGAGCGTTAGTGAACCGGAGCAGAGGAGAGTGCAAATGTTAACATTGTCATCAGTGCCCCAGTTTACCGGGGTTTTGATGAGTTCATCGCTCATTCTTCTCCTGATGTTTGTGTTTCTTGACACATGATGTCTGCAGACATGTAATCCATCGTTAGTTGCCCAGCAGGTAAAGACTGAAAGAATTAACTCAAATGTGCACACTGATCGCGTGACTCTTTTTAAGAAATACCATTTTATGCACATTAAAAAAAACGATTACATTTTTAGCAAATCATGCATTTTACACACAAAGAAACCTTCCTGTCGCCAAACCCTGCAACACATGTAACTTAACTGTCGTATTGCTGCTGATATTTGGAAGGTGGGAGAAAATGACTCCGCCCCTCATAACCGTATCGATCATCATGTCAATCAGCCGCTCAACATCATACCAACCCTGTTAACTACGAGTCGATTGTGTCGAGGAAAGAAGATAAAGACATTTTTTCTTCCACATATGGAAACATGCATCATTATGACTCACGGTGTGCAATTTTATTTTTTTGTACAAATGAACCATAACGTACTTGAAGTTGACCTCCTCCATCCTCCATCCTCCATCCTCAAACCTCCATCCTCAACCCTCAATCCTCCATCCTCCATCCTCAATCCTCCATCCTCAATCCTCCATCCTCCATCCTCAAACCTCCATCCTCCATCCTCCATCCTCCATCCTCAAACCTCCATCCTCAATCCTCAATCCTCCATCCTCCATCCTCAAACCTCCATCCTCAACCCTCAATCCTCCATCCTCCATCCTCCATCCTCAATCCTCCATCCTCCATCCTCCATCCTCCATCCTCCATCCTCACTGCAGTGCCGATTTGTTGCCTATTACTTGCTTTTACATTGTGAGACATTTACATGTACTTATGCGCTCATCATTGCAACAACATAGCCGACTGTTCCTTCCACCACAACGGTATCCTCAGCGAAGTTCTCCAGGTGCTTTGAACGCATTGTCGTGTTCCACAGGGCGCATGCACTGTTCATTACTAAATGTATGACGTACATCTCGTTAGGGCCGAGATAAGCTATGCAAACGCAAAGACATTTCACTCTTCATGCAATGTCTTCGATAACGGAAGCGGAAGTTTGGAAAGACTTTGTCAGTACTCTCATGGCATTTTATAAATTAGTTGAGAAAGTTGTGGCACAGAACTGAAATGAGACCCGTTTGTTGTGTCGACACTTATCAAAAGGCTGAAATAATAACATGATTTTGGTGCTGAATGTTTTTGTTCGTTGTTTTATGGTTTGATGTGATTAGATTAGATTAGAACACTTTATTGATCCCCAGTGGGGAAACTCATTTGGCGATAGATGGCAGTAGATCAGGGGATCCACGTGATGTGGTTGAATGTGTTATTCTGTCCCAAAAAAGAAAAAGAAAAACACTAATTGCGTGCCACGTATTTGCAGCTTTTCACTTTGAAGTAAGTGCAAATGGGGAGAAAACAGTTTCTCCAGAGTGCCTTAGCTTTTACCCAAGACAGCAGACAGGCCCAGAAAAAAAGAAAGAAAACAAAGAATTCTTTAACACATGAAATACTCACATTTCAGCTTTGTGAAGGTTCACTGGTGCGCATCAGTGTAACAATACAAACGCAGAGTCGATACGCTGATTCTGATCTGTGAAGCTTTCTGGAAGAAGGGTCGATGGGTCCTTGTTGTTACATTCATTGAACTGTTGAAAACCAGGTATTCCTCATCTTCTGTTTTCTTATAATTCCTTTTGATTTAAAGACTTCTTTTTTTAAAAAGACGAATAAACATATTCATATCGAAAAAAATGGCTTCCTGTTTGTGCTGATTATTTATCATACGTCAAAGTCCCCGTCACCAGATTACCACACACCTGTTCCCGCTTCCCAGCTCAGCCTGGTCTTCTGCACACGTCACTGAAAGTCATCCTGCTGTCTACAAACGTCTGCGTTCAGGTCCAACCCCTGTTCACCTGAATGCACGTGCAGATCGCAATCACGGACTTTGAGGAAAAAATGACAACGGTTTGATTTGGAGAACTAGGAATGTGTCTGGAGAGGAAATATGATCCAAATATACATTTACATCTGAGTTTTGGCATCAGATTTTGGGGAACAAAACGTTTGGGATCTGTATATTATACATTATATTATCTAAAAGATAATAACATTCTGACTTTAGTTCAAATATTTTAAATCCTAATCAGGTCAATAACTGACTGGTGGCGTTAAGGAATCAGGTCCAATTAATCCAAAGGGTGTACAGGTGTGCGCTCCTACCTGGTCGAGCAGACATGGATGCAGAGAACTTGTAGTGCAACGTTTCATCCACCAGAGGGAGACAGAACTGTGTGTCTGAACTCTAATTTCCCATCTTGTGTTGTGCACTATGTTTACTTCCTCACTTTATGCGTAAGAGCCGGAATGTCTACCGTCGCTCTGTGTAGGTCTCTTGAAATGTTGGCGGCTGTGGTTTCACGGTGCTGTTAAACAGCAGCCATCAAATGAACCTTGAAGTAGAAACAAATATCTCTCTTTTTATGATTTTATGAACCTTCAAACATCCATGAAGGATTTATTGCAGGACTATTTTATAAGCATGAAATATTTCTCATAAACTGGCAACTAAATATGCATTACTGATCTAAGAACCCATTAAAGTTGATGGCCTGCAGATGGCAATATAGTCTAGTAATAGCTTTCAATGTGATCAGGGGAGAACAGGGATGTGTGTGTGTGTGTGTTTTTGTGTATATTTAATTTCGGGACCCTGAGCCGTTTGTTCGAGAGGCTGCAGAAGTATTGTTCCACAGGAAGCCACAGATTGTTGGCGTGTCCTGTCTTTGTGTCGGCTGTGGCGCTCTGCACTCGCTGCCTCCTGACAGCCACACACACGAGTCACAGAGAAGGACACATCTACAGCTGCTCTGTCTCAACTGTTTCAATGCATACAGAGGATGAAGGACAGGCAGCCCCGGTCCTAGACTGCTTGTTGAATGTTGGGGCATTAAGAGACGACCCATTCCTAATGCTAATACCAGCGTTCTGACACAAAGATACAGTGAACACCTCTGTGTAAAAAGAGCCATGTCAGCAAAGTGTCACCTCTTATAACCTCCTGTACTTATGTGAAGGAGTCCGTGTTGAGGATGTTCAGTTGGGTCTCATTCATTCACTGGGCAGGAGCAGCTTACATAACGTTCACAGCCTCAACAAGTCTCCTCCTGCAGGGGTTGAATGCGTTGCTCAAGCGCTTTTCAACAGCAGAAGGGGATTCACGTCAGCGTTCACCGGCTGGATTTAGACGTAAAGCAGTGAACTGCGATGAGAGCTGATGAACGTGGATGACTGTTGACGTTTCATAACATGCTGCAGATGTGAAAGCTTGTAACACCTTCATCACTCACACTGACCTTCATCTTTGGCTTCAAACACAGTTGGATTGAAGCCACATCAGTGTTCAGGTTCAGATGTCTGCAGAGTGAAGCGAAACTTAATTGCTTGAGTGAAATTGTGGGAAATAAGGAGCCTCAGAGTCCCTCCCTCCGTCTTTCATTTCGTTCTTTCCCTCCTTGCATCTGTTCCATAACCTTTCCTGGCAGGATTAATGAAATGCCACTCCAACAATCAGCTGCATGCCAGAGGAGGGAGTGGATGTGTGACCTTAAACTGTTTCTTTGCTTCTTTTCTTTTACAGGACCCTCCCTGCTGCTCTGCCTCAACAGATCCTACGCCTGCGTCTCCCTGATTGGCTGCAGGGCAGCCGGCGGAGCTTGGATGTCCCATCTGCTGGGAGACTTGAGAGTTTGAAAATATCCTCCGACAGCGTCACACCGTCAATAAAATAACAATATAGATGATCTCAAGCGTCCTTTCATAATGTGCCAGTTAGCCCTGAGCTAGATGTCAGAGTTAAGCTGCATCTCCTGAAACCAGGTGTGTCTTCATTCAGACGTGTTCGTCATGCAGTTGTAAAACTCAAAGCCTGGGTTAACTTCTACCATGCAACAGATCATGTTTCAAGAATACAGTTGTGGAACTTCTGGACTCATAACTGGCAATGTTCACAGGTGGGAAGGGATCATCGGACTACTTCCTGTGGGTTTGGTTGTTAAATCTAGCTTGATATGAACTGCTTTGACCAGTAAACAAAGATAAAACACACCAAATATTAAGATCTGTATTTCTGTCAGAACCAAACCAAGACCAAACCCAGCAGCAAACTCCACTTAGAAACAATAGAAAAGTTACACTTGAGTTTATTCTCAGACTTCAGAAAGAGTAACTGTCCCCGGCTGTTTGGAGGACCGCAGCCTTTCGTTCCCCTTCGGTCACGCGAGCGACGCTTCACACGTAGACCACAGAGCTCTCGCTCATATCTGTGCATCTGCAAGGCAACCAGTGCCGATATTTACATGCCTTTGTGTTTGTTTGTGAACTGCTTGGCAGTTGAAGGACCCGAAGGGCGGTTCAAAAAACAGAGAGACCCAAAAGAGGGCTGAGTCACCGCTTTGTGTGTGTGTGTGTGTGTGTGTGTGTGTGTGTGTGTGTGTGTGTGTGTGAGAGCCCGTTGTGTCATCTTTATCCGTATTGCTACTGCTGAGGCTGAGTGGAAGTCTGGCATTATCATTTATGATGAGCTTGGAGGGCTCAGCTCCAATGAGATGATGTCACGATGAGCCCTACGAGCCACTTTGTGTATGTGTGTATATTTATGTGTTTGTGTGTCTGTGTGTCCGTCCGCCTGGTCTCTCATCTCCATATAAATGGCCTGGGGGAGAGGGGATGGTTTCTATTTAAATGTGAGTGTTTGTACGGTGTGCTATTCTGGGATTGAGCCACCACTATCATGCGGTCCAATCATCCTCGAAAAACAAAAAACATCATCACAAGACCTCCATGACGGCTACTGTGTGTGTGTGTGTGTGTGTGTGTGTGTGTGTGTGTGTGTGTGTGTGTGTGTGTGTGTGTCCCTGGCTAAGAGATCTGCTTGATGTTTGAGATGGTGAGGAAATGAAGCCAGCAGCGTGTAGCTGCTGAGTTCCGGTTAACGTAACAGGCTACCTGTGTGTCTGGCACATATTCACACCACAGATGGCTTTGTGTGTGTTTTTTCTTTCGCGTTGCTGCTTGTCTGTCCCACCTGAATACCATCCAGGCTCCACCTCAGATAAAATACCGAGATGAGATAAGGTAGCTGCAATCCAACTCCAGGAATGCAAACATAGCTTCACAAGTAGGTGCTGTGACGGTGGTTATGTGCGTCTTTCACAACAATCTCAAAATGTTGTTTGTGAAGTCAGCCGTGCTCTTAAAGGTGCAGTGCGTAGCATTTAAGGGGATCTGTTGGCAGAAATGTAATATAATGTCAATCAGTGTTTTTTCTTTGGTGTATAAATCACCCAAAAGTATAATTCATTGTGTTTTCGTTACCTTAGAATGAGCCGTTTATATCTACAGAGGGAGCGGGTCCTCTTCACGCAGCCGGCGGCCATGTTTCTACAGTAGCCCAGAACGGACAAACCAAACACTGACTCTAGATGTTCACCGTAGTTCTTCTCCACTCTGAGCATACCGGAGAAGTTTCAGTTTGCTGCAATCTTCAACCTCACCGCTAGATGCAGGCAAACCTTAAACAACGCACATTTAAACAAGAGGTGTTTATGTGCTGCTCGGTGTATTCATCGTCAAACTCCCAGAGAGCCGTACAAACGAAAGGTTGTGAAGAATCAAGAAGATGGAACCGGCAAACAGCTTACATACGGTGTATGAAATCAATCTGTGCAATGCAAAGGAGGCATCGCAATTATGCATTTCATGAATTAATAAAATGTATAAATCAATCAATAAACACATGTAAAGTTTGAAGTTTGATTTGGCTGCAAAATTTTTTAAGACCTCCGGTTTCTAAAGCATCTAAAAACTAATATTTAAAATCCATAAACATGTAAATCTTTTACTGTTTGTGACAGTCAGCGGTAAGTTCCACGATTCTCCAAAACAAGGAATACATTGTGACGTTCTTTCATTACCATAAACGGAGGAAACTATTGAGCTCTTTTCAGAAGGAACCAGAGGAGATGGCAGTGACAGTCCTGTGAGATGCACTGGTAGATTGCTGCATGGCACACTAAACTTGTGAAGAAGCCGGTTGCTAGATGCTGAAGTCAACGGTCAGATTTCACGTCCGTGTCTCTTGCTGTGTGTCTCTGTCTCTCCATCTCCCCCTGCCTCGTGCTTCATTCACGTTCATTTCTGTTCCGGGCCTTTTGCCATCTCAGTCCATTCAGATAAGAAGGGATGTTCTGTTTCTCTCTCTCCTCCATCTCTCTGCTTTCTGCATCTCAATCACTGCCCCCCCCCCCTGTATTCTGTGTGTGTGTGTGTGTGTGTGTGTGTGTGTGTGTGTGTGTGTGTTTGACAGTGTCTGACTCATTCTAAATCTGTATGACCCAGAAAACTATTCTATTCATGAAGCGTATTTCATCTCATGTCTTTATGACTTTATGAATTCAGTTTTTGTTTCACCATCTGCCACTCCTGTGTTCGTTAAAGGGCAGGTAGACAAAACCACATTGACGATTTACTTCTTTGTTGATGGGATTCTCATTTGGCATTTTGGCAGATACAAAATCTATAATCCAAATATAACTTTTGCAGTTTTTTGGTCTCTTTGGAGCACTGTTTCATTTTGTTTTAATTTCAAAATGCTGATTGTCAGACCTCTTTTATGGCCAGCAAATGCTGTCAAATGGTATTTGTTAAAGAAATGTTTTAATGGCTTTGTTGCTGAGATAAGAAGATCGATATCACTCTCATGTCTGTAGGCAGCAACAAATATGGAGCGACAGTTAGCCTAGCTTAGCGCAAAGACAGGAAACGGGGAAACAGCTAGCCTGGTCGTTAAAAGTTAGTTATAGTTTGTTCCACACGAAAACTGAATTCTTTGCTCTGAGCAACAGACAGTAATTCCAGGAAGTTACTGTGGTGAAGCCCAAAGCCATCCCATAAAAGAGCAAGTTGTGATTCATAGGCTACCGGTAAATTCCTGGAGTCTTCACTGCAGCTGTGTCCCTGCAGCTGTTCCCAGATGAAAGGAACAAGACATCACATGTTATTCGGGGAGCTTCATTTAGAGCTTGTAGGTGGATCTCAGCAGGCTGGTGCTTCGTATGTACAGACATGACAGTGGTATTGATCCTCTCTCCACTAACTATAAATTAACTATTCCATAATCCTTCAATGATGAACCTTTGTAGCAGCACTTCCAACTATAAATAGTTTCATTATTCTATCTAGCCCCTGTTTAATACACTGCATCATATTCCCAACCACATGCAGGTGTTCAGCAGTTTGTGAATGTTTGCACATCATCCAACCCAATGAAGAGATCCTCGAGTTCTCTTCCTCTCGTTACCGAAACATGCAAATACAGGTGAGTCAGTCAGCCGTCGGATGTATCACATGTCCCTCCTGGCTTGCGGTAAGCTTTGTGACGTCATTTCACACATTGAAGCTCCGCGCGTTTCCTTTACTGTGAAAATAAATCCTCGCGCTCCTGCTGCAGATTGTCATGCTGCTCACGCATCCTCATGGAGGAGCTTCTGTGCTGCATGTCTGAATATTAGACAACATCTGATAAAAACGATCCTTTGGGACCATCTCCGATGTGCACTTGTGCTGTTTACTTTTGGAAATGTGGTCGACTCACATGGATCATAACTGATATTTGCAGAATTGCGACGTGCTGTGAAAGTCGACTGAAGCTTCCCAAACCACAGAGGCATCGTGGGACTGCACAGGACCTCAGCTCGTATACTTTCTGACTTTGTTGTTGTTGACAGAAGTGAAGCTTGAAGAAAGACATAAATCAGATGTTCAGTACATCTCACGCAGAGCTGCCTTTCGCAGCGCCAAAGGGCAGCCATCCATGATTCATAATCTATATTTCATGACAGAATTCAATCCTAGTTTTCACTGGGAGACAACTAAATGTCATCTGAACAGCTCCCTTAGGACCAGATTGGGAAATGTAGTTCTGCTTTAGAAGTAAAGATGCAAACAAACACTCAGCGAGTGCACAGATCCATTGTCTGTGTCCCACAACAAGATGACAGACTGCAGCTTTTCTCACTCCAAGACAAGACGGTTGTTTATTGTCTGACACATGAATTGTGTTCACATCAGCCATTTCATTGATGTCACGCATGAGTTTACTTGTCATGCAAACAGCACCTGGGCACATTTCCGTTCACCTTCCTTCAGAGGGACCATCTTGTGCGCTGTCGTTGTAATCTGCAGGACATCTGTACCTCTGGCTGCTCCGTGCTCGTCTGCAGATAACCTGCGCTTTGTTTGGGCAGTCGCTCTGACTTTGCCTTCCAGGCAAAAAGCAGTATGAATGTAAATGGGATTTGGTGTAAACAAAGAATAGATCAATTACCTGACAACCCTTTAGTCTTTCGATGTACAGCACACAATGGATGAATACAAAGTAACCACAATAAGGGTCTGAGACAAAAAGAAAAAGATTCAGCATCATCGGATGTAGCGTTCAACACCGAAATGCACAGAAGAGGCTCGTTATAATACAGAAGTGGGACGAGTGCTCCCACTCGGCTCACATAAGCACAGTATAAACAGCCACTGTCATGAGGTTAGTCATTTGAACATTTGCTTATTGTTGCGCACAGAATGTAAAGTGGTGGAGGAGAATAGGGAATCTCCGTGTTAGAAGAAGCCGTCTGTGACGTTCAGAGGTTTTCAGCTTTGCCGAGTGTGCACAAAATACAGTACCTCCGTTAAATACACTACCTTTTGACATTTTTTATCGAACCCTCTTTTAAAACTGGAAGCAGAAATTCAGAAATGCTCACATGGCACCATCCTGAGATACAATTTCAACATTTGTCATGTGGGAAACAGTAGAAACGGCTCTATTATTCAGCTGAAACAGCAACAAGAAAACCTATAAATCTTTAGGAGAGGCAGCTGGTTCAACTCCAGACGACCAGGCCACTGAAAGCATCAGAATTTTAAAACATTTAAGACGTTGCCATGTGAAGGAGAAGCCAAGAGGAATAGAAAAACTACTGCCCAACCAATCACGCTTCATCTGGTCCAGTAATGAGCATCATCGTGCACGGGGAGCAGTTTCCAGTCGCCGTGTGGAAAAACAACTCAATGTGCGTCCTCCAGCAGACGAGAAGGGAGCCGGCAAGAACCACAAGTCATAGGTCAAAGGTCAACGTTCAGACATTCACTAAAGCGGTCAGCGATGAGTTACCCACGGGGGAGAAAGGTGGTATTTTTGGCATTTCTTTCACGGTGGGTGAAGTCAAGTTTTATTTCTCTTAAATCTTGGTATTAACTTGCCTTGTCTTTGGCCTGATGTGTTGGAGGGACAGAACAATGGATGCCAGGATGACGCCGTCAGACTAGCTGGAGCTCTTACGTCCCTGCACGTGAGAGCTGTTGCTGGCTGCCTTGCTCTGTGACGGCAGCTTGCTTATCTTCTCCCTCAGGCCCTTCAGGTTGTACAGTTTGCTAAAAGTGAAGCTAAAAGCGGCCTTTTCTTCCTGCCAGTCGGCTTCCCGCGGTGATGCCGTCTGGTTCTGGGAGGCCTCGGGTCTCGGGGGGGGATGTTGATTCTGCGCCGGTCCGGCTCTCGTCCTGCCCTGCGCCACCGGAGGCTGTCGGGAGACTTCGTCGTGCTCCCGCCCGGCCGCTAACCAGACAGCACCCGCTGTCGCCGGAGAAGGCGGTCTGCGAGGAGACGAGGTGTTATCCGCGCTCTGGACGCTACCGGGGAGCACCTTGCTTTCCACCTGGTTCAGATGATGGCTTCCCCAGGGTTGAGGCCCCAACGCCTGGTTGATTGAGAGGGGTCGAGGGGGTCTGGATTGTCGGGAAGGGGACGGCGCTCTGATGTCTCGCTGCTGTCCTCTGGGAGTTTTGAGAGGAGTATGCAGAAGCTAGGGAAAGAGAGGAGAATAATGTCTGCATAATGAGCTATCAGTACATTTCACTTTAGGGTTTAATATCACACCAATTTCTCATATTGTGTTGTATTGATTTCCTGGAAACTTATCTACAAGGCAGATAAAACGTTTCTCACAAATGCAGCTCCAGTGCCGAGTGTCATAAAAGCGTTGTTGCACATGGAAACGACAGGAACTTGAGTGCTAATGTGAGAACCGTTTTTGTCACTCGAGTTAATATAGCATGACAGATCTGAGTAAAAACAAGGCAGCGGGGCACAGTCTCCTTGTTCAATAATGAACAAGTGTCAGGTGTTTCGGCTTAGTGACGCTCCGCTGGTGCATACTCAACAGGACTAGACACACACACACACACACACACGAACCAAAATGGTAGGCTAGTGTTTGATAGATATACTGTATTTATATATATATATATATATATATATATATATATGTAGAATTTTGCAACAGGTCATTTAATTTAGTACAAACCAACAGCCGATATTGTACTGGCTTTGTCTTTTTAGCATGGTAATGTAATGACCATGCAGTGATACAGTGAAGCTAGTATGACTCAAAAAGTGAATTAATGTTAATATTTACTCGATGATTAAATATTACATTTTAAATGATGTACAACACGGGTCTAACTTGTCACTTACGTCATGAAAAACCCTCAAGGTTCATTTTTATAGATAAGCGTATCGATAAGGAGCCGAACCGATAAGCAGAATCGATAAGAGTAATAGTGTTGATAAAATCCTAACGATACCCATCACCAGAGTTAACAGATTGGAGAGTTCAATCATCTGACGTAATACATTGATATTTACACATCTCAATTTTCACTGCCAACAAGAAAATATAACAAACTACAAAGAGATCAAATATTCTAACTACTTCTATACTTCTCTCACAACCACTTTTCATGAGATATAGTTGTGAAGATGTCCCCTCATAAAGTGGGTGAACTGTGCTGACAGCATTTAAATATAAACCTCCATCACCTTACTGTACCTTCTGTCCGTCAGTGTCTCCGGTTGACGGGGGCCTGTCTCTCCTCTCCGCGCCGCTGGGTCCTAATGCCGCCCGGTCCGCCGCCTTCTCCTTGTCTGGTCTCTTCCTCTCAGAAGAAGACTTCTCCAGCTGAAGGTCACCTGTGGACAATCGCCATGGCTCTGTCCTCTCATTGGTTAATTCAGCTGGAGTCACTCGCGCGTCGACCGGTTTCCCCGCTGCTGATTGGCTTAGCACCCTCTTTCTCTTCAGGCCTTGAGCCTCGTTTTCTTCTTCTGAATCTTGACCTTGTTTAAAATGGTCGGCTCTCCTCTCTGTCGCCTGGTAATCTCCCTCTGTCCTCCTCTCGCCACTTTCATCCTCTTCTCTCCCATTTTCTAAATTTTCCTCCTCCATTTTGTTTTTTGAAGAAGCCGAAGAGGAGGCGCTAGCAGGCCCAGACAAACTCTCTGTTTCACTGAAAGAGGTACTCCTGTCTGCTCTGCGCGCAGTAGCAGCCCAAGTGATGGTTGTGGCTTTGGGAGTATTTGCGTGCGTGAAGCTAACATGGTCGTCTGTCGTCCCGTGGTTGCGGAAAGCTGGCTCGTGAAAAGGAGAGTCGTTACACTCGTAATACTCCTCTGATAAAGTGGAGAGAGCCGAGTTTGTTCTCGGTGAGATGAACCCGTCGGACGTCGGCGTTTGAAAATCTGGAGGGAGCGGATCAGGCGTGTGCGTGCGTGAGTCCGGGGTGGATGTGCGTGAGTCCGGGGTGGATGTGAGTGAATCCGGGGTGGATGTGCGTGAGTCCGGGGTGGGCGTGCGTGGGAGACATCCGTCCGGAGTTGGACTGCGCGGGAGACCCGAGGGCGACAGCGACTCTCTCTCCGGCGTCGGCGAACGAAAGTCTGGCACGCGTGCGTCGGAGCGATGTAAGTGCAGAGGTCTTGCAGGTGTGTGTGTGCTCGCTTGTGCTTTAGGGATTTGTTGTTGGAAGGTGCCGTGTGTGTTGTGTTTTGCAGCTTTTGGCACGCTGTCTGTGACGCGGGCCGGTGTAAAACTTAGACTACCGTGCGGGTTTTGTGCGTCTGCACTGTGCTTGGATGTGTGTGTGGCAAAAACAGTGTGTGTTGGAGCGTTTAAAGAGTCCACAATCTCTGACACATCTACATCCTTTGGAGTCAACTCACGATATGATATTCTCTGAGGTACATGTGCTCTCGCAAGGTATGTTTTACGTTCTGACACACTCTGACTTTTTTCATTTGGCACTTCCGATCTTTCCGGGGCCGTTATCTCTGTCCGTACTGTGGCTTCACACTCTATCTGCCGGGTTGATTGGCAGTCGGTCGACGTCAAAGTCTTGGGCTCGACATCTGTTGGAATTATTTCTTGAGTATTCACGCTCTCTGCCTTTGGCGCATCAGTAATCAAAACATCTGACTTGGCTTTGTTTCCAGCGGCCAACTGCATTGCTGCCCTCTCATGTCGTCCATCTGCCTCCTCGGCCCTTGTCTCTCTGGAGGTCCCGCTCTGCCTGTGCTGTGGAGCATCCAGCGTGTTATCGTCGTCTTTCTGTGCTCCCGTTTTGCCTCTGCTGTCACTCTGCGGTTCTGGGACGATCTCAGGCACGTTTTCTGGTGAAGTCTGCACCACAGCTGCCACGGCGGGCTCATCGTGGACCCCTGTGCTCGTCTCAGGCTTCCTGATGACACTGAACTCCGGCAGCTTCTGGCCATCGCTGGTGCCTTTGAAAACCAGCTGGACAGTACGAGGTTTAGGGATGGGAGGGGTCGAGGTCGACGGTGAGGCTGCCGAGGAGGAAGGGAGGGGAGGATTGGGAGTTGGAGGAGGAATGGAGGAAGAGGACAAAGGAGAAGAGGAACTGGTAGTCCTGCTTGTAGCGGTGGAGACGTGGCTGTTTTCTGAAAGCGAGGAGGAACTGACAGAAGAGGACGACGTGTGGCTGTTGACGGTGGGAGACGCCGCGTTGGGAGTCATTTCACATGAGTTCCGTGGCTGCGCGTTAACAGCTTGTGCGTGTGAATCTGTGCTGTACGAGACGTCACGCTGTGTGTTTGAATTCGTTTCTGCTGCTCTATCGGCGTTTGATCCCGGGAGGGGTCGTGTGCCGTGCGAAGGGCTCCCGGTGTTGGGAGCGCACGCTTTGCTGCTGGGTTGGCGAGGTGTGCGTGCATCTTGCTGGGTGGGTGTGTTTGAATGCTGTTTGTTCTCGGTGTTGAGGGTCTTAGTAGTGTCAGAGTCACTTTTTGGTCCGGATGCAGGTGATTTCTGTCCGGTTGGCTCTGCTTCACTTTTGACGTCAGCAGGCACTGCGTTGAGCTGTGTTGGCTGAGCTCCGTCCACCACCGACTCCTCGGTCTTGGCTTCATCTTGTGCTGGTTGGAGTTTATTCGTCTCCTTGTGTTTGGCTGTAACCTGTCTGGGCTTGGCGACATCTGGCAGGCTTTCCTTAGGCATGCTGAACGGACTGCTAAACCGGACCGCTTGGGTGGTTTCAAACATCTCAGATCTCTGATGGACTTGATTCGGTTTTCTGGAATCACGATTGGTAATGAACCCGATTACGTCACTTGGGGTGTCAGGCTCTGGCCAGGTGGGCAGGTATGCCATCATACATGCTTTCTCTAGATTGGTGAGTCCGGGGTGGATTGGAGGATCCTCCTGAATGGCTTCTTTACTCGCCCTCTTCCGCCTCCCCTTCTTGGTTTCTGGGTTCTTGGAGTTCTGTGGATTTTCGGTCTCTTTGGGGCCAGCGGAAGGGGTGGGGCTGGGGTTGGCTAAACCCAACATGGCATATTTGGGGCTGTACAGTTTCCGAGCCATTTCGGCAGAAGTGGTCACCGGGACCGGCTGTGGGAGGGGCTCCACTTCAGGTTCGGTCTCAGTGGCGACCTGCCGGAGGTCAACCGAGCTGGAAGTGGCGTAGAGGACGCAGAACAGCCTGTCGAAGGCCTCCACTGCCTGGCCCGTCACGACCGTGATGAGATTTTTGTCCAGCCGCGACGACGTCCAGGTGAAGCTACAGAGCATGCAGCAAAAAGTTAGAATACTTTACAGTACAGCAAGACATGACAAGATAAACACCTCTTATACTGCGTACATGTACAGTATGTCGGACAAGATAAACGGCAATTATTATTTACTTAGTAATTGAATCGCATCTCAAAGAAACAAAGACAGGTGGAGCACACGGAGATAACCTGTTTTTCTCACCGTCACTGTCTTTCTCACTTTCTCACACTCTCTCACACACACACACACACACACACACACACACACACACACACACACACACACACACACACACACACACACACACACACACACACACACACACACACACACACACACACACACACACACACATAAAGTGCACTGACCTGTATGATCCAGACACAGCTTTGTCTCCATCGATGAACATGAATCTGTGTCCCATTTGCCCTCTGACCTTCGTGCAGGACCGGGTGTAGAACTCTGCTCCATCTGTGCAGCGGACACGGAGGTTCTGCAACGCGCGCGCACACACGCACACACACACACACACACACACACACACACACACACACACACACACACACACACACACACACAGAGGATAGATGTCATATCTCCTCTAGATTCAAAGCTAACTGTATAACATGAGCTCTGTGTGACGTAAAGCTGCAAAACAACGACAGCGATGACTTTCATGTTACATTGTGGCATTCTTTATTTTAAAAGTGTCGAGCATACAATGAACACAAGTTATTTTCATGATTTTATGAGGTGACTTTATCTCCCGTTTTGAATATCTATTGGCGGATTGACGGCCAGGTTATATGTAAATACGATACAAAAGAACAGGTGTACTCCACAGAGCTGTGTATGGTCTTACCAGCGCCATCCTCTCACGACTGTAATGTGATTAAAGTAGGCTCACAATAACATCAGGAAAGCACCGTATGCAAGACAAGTGTCTCTATTGTCACATCTATCTACATAAATTAGAAGTTTAAACAAACTCTAGTGTTTACAGGACACACAGTGGTTTTAAATAAAGACATACATGGACAATAGGACCAGTCATGTACTGCGTCCTGCCCTTTAATTTAAGCAAATCATTAAACCGATGTAAATACTGTGATTAAATCTTACACCATGGTAATTACCATGATCTAATCTCTGTCTTGTCTTCACTCGATTGGAGTGCTGCATCTGACGCCATGGACCTCACCACTATCTTGACCAACTTTGCTGGTCTTTGTTGGGACTTGCCTGCTTTGCTCATCTCTGTCTGAAAAGCAAGGCACGTATACTGTAAAAAAAAAAAAAAAAGTACTTCCGGTTTCCCTCAGATTAAAATCTGGCGTCCCGCAGGGCTCAGTTCTCTGTCGATCTAAGATGTTTCCTGCACTTCTTGAATGTTGTTTTGTTTAGCTCAGCCAGATGAGGTTGCTCTTTCGTATGCTTTTCTTGTTTTGTCGCATTGTGCACATGTAAACACAGGCACTGTGACAGGCCGACAGGTGTGACCGTATAGTCAATGAGGGCTAACGTTCATGGTAATAAATGGGTACAGTATATGGTGCTGCAGTCATAAAAGACTAACAACAGTTCAGATAAGAGATACACATGAAAGGAACCTCCAGCTAAATCATTTCATCAAGTGTTTCTCTCACTGTGACTCACTTCCTTTCGTTGTTTCTTCTGTCCTCCCTCCTTTCGTTCTTTCTTTAGGACAGACATGCTGACCAACATTTGTACTTAAGGAATCTCAAAAAATACAAAAACTACATCCTAATTTATTGCAGCTTATATTTCCACTGTTTGACCAACATGGTATTTGAGTGTTGAGGTGGTCCTTGTAAACGTGGACACAGACAGAAACACCAAGTTTAAATATGGTGTCGCTTTTGTCACTGAGATCACAATCTGTCCAACTAAATATCATTTTTGTCGCCCAGAATTACCGTCATTCCAAAAATATGGCAAAGAGCTAGAAAGTGAAATGCAAAGTCGCAGCTTCAGAGAGACAGTAGTCCGTCTCGCTCATTTGTTAGTCGATGTTCAGCTCTTCGGCTGATTGACTTTTACTGAACATACCACTACTTTAGTTGTCATGATTTTAGATTTAGGCCCTTGGGTCCTCAGAGAGACCAACTCCTGCACTGGCACGCAGCCAGAGAAATTATGGAACCAGATTCCTGGCGTGGCTTGGGCTTGTCTCACAGCAGAAACACTTGTTTTCCTCCCTCCTTCCGCCCCACCCTGAACTTTCCGTCAGAGCATTCCTTTTGCTAACTGGTTTGATAAAATCAGCAGATCGCATTTCTCTGTTGGTATTCAGCTCCAAACCGTAGAAGAGTGTTTCCCAACGTTTTATATGTGACAAACCATCGCAATCATTAAAATGTCCAGAAACCCCCTCAGACGACCGATGAGTGAGAAGAATCCGACACCTCTTTGCTTCCGTGCTCCTCCTCCCATCCCGTCCATCCACTCCTCAAGCTGTCACATCAGTCCTCTACCCTTCCTGCCAGTCATCATGTCGCTCAGACTGGCAGTTTGTGTTGCGTTAGCTGCTCATCACTGTTCCTGGTCATGGTTGCCACTCGTACAGCTGTAGCCTGAATCGAATAGTCTGTAACGCCACAGAGTAACTGGGGTGATTCTGTCAGACACGTACATTGAAGGATACAGGACCACTTTAAGGGCAGATCCCAGCAGAGACACAGTATATAACCCAGATACGGACACTTAAAATACTTGTGCCAGCTGCCAAACACAGCTCACTGATCTCCGTTACAAACACTCAATCTGTTTAGGACTCAGCGTTGGGTGCCAGTGAACCACACAGAAAGAGAAAGTTAGCCGTCTGTCTCCATTGATGATATTTGCTCTGACAACGAACGTCAACATGTGATGCCAGCAGAGTCGGTTCGGGTTAAAATAACAATCGCTTTGCACGTATTTCTGCAACATTTCCCCGGCGTACACGGCCTGAGCGGTTTCTATTCTACGAAATAGAAAAGCGCTCAAGGGGAGCTGTGACACGGGCTCATTTAAATGGAGGGCTTGAGGCTCAGTGTGCACCGTGCTGCTGTATTACTGTCTGGTTTGCACGTTGCACTCGGATTTTGGGCCAAAAAACATGACATCCCTCGAGAGTAATTCAAAACAACAAAATGCTACATGTTTCAAAAAGCAAGCTGTTGCCATGAGATTTGAACATCACGCACATTGGGAGCACTTTGTGGAAATGTATCCAGCCTCGCTTCTACTGTGTGTTGGAATATCTCAATGATCCGTCTGTAGAAAGGAGGAGCAACGCAGCAGCACTGAGGCAAGCAAGTAAAAAAGTCTGACTCCTACCAAGCAGATACTGCGCCGTTAGGTGTAACCATTTAAGGCCTATCGTTCACAGATATTCTGATAAGTTGACAGCTCAATGGGAAGATTTATGTCTCAAGAAAACAATTCACTGAAAACAGTTCCGAGTTCCCTGTAACTTACTTCTACGTGTCGCAGCATGACCAAAACGTGTTTTGTGACGTGTGTTTTTCACGTGAATCTGCCAATCAAAAACAAAGTCGATGAATCGATGATACGGCTCCGGCTGAGAGGGATGGCTGCTTGTTATTTAAGGTGTGTGTGAGAGAGGGAGAGATGGCAGAGAGATGTGCTTTCACTTACCCATGCACAACGAAAACCTCTTGACTTCAATTCCTCGTCTTTCTGTCAAAATATAACTTGCTGTTGTTGTGTTCAACGGCGCCTTACAGATGTATTTCAGTCTCAAAGGGAGATTTGTGAACATCTGGAAATCCCCTAATGCTATCAGGTCAAAGATTCACTCTATTAATGAATCATTTACTCTCCACACGGTCACATCTCAAGTCTTACAAAATGAATCATGAACTTTTGCTTTTTGTCAGCTTCTGGTTATCGAGGCATTCTGTCCAACATTGTGGTCTGGAGCAAAATATGATGGGATCGCTGTGAAATTTGGGTCTGCTCCCTTTCCACTTGAGCAAAATATGATTTAATATCTAATTAGAAAATGACAATTGATTTTACTGAGCAGATATTGACTCCACAGATGCATAATTGGTGGATTTGTCTTCCCTCGGCTCTCGCTCGTTGGTGCTAAGACGTCAGCGCGCCGACTCACCTTGAGGTGCCCGGCATGCATGTTGGCCCTCTGACACATGGACTGGAAGTGAGGTAGAGTTGTGCGTTCCAACAGGATGTAGACGGAAACCTTCCTCTTGAAACCGGCATCCAGCAAATCTCTGAAGATGTCGACATCGGTGAACACATCCATCACCACTGCTATTACCTGGAGACACACACACAGCCTACATCACACACACACGGGACATACTCGTGCATGCATGCATAGTTTCTGCATGCATGTAGGGAAATTCATGCACTTTAATACGACTCTGTGGATCAGGCCTCAGGCGTTGAAACGTTGGTGTTTACTCTGACCTCACACTGACTGAGAGCCGGCAACGTTTATGTCAACGCTGCAGTTGATCCTTGATATATATGCATATTGTCAAATATTGTCAAATGAGACGAGTGTCTTTTCCCGGTTTTACAGGCTGCATTTCAGTAAATGTATGTCGTTTCTGAACTTTTATTTCACTATTATTTCCACATACTGAGTCATTATATCCACAATACTGATGAATATTTGTCAAAAAATCTCACTGAGTAAATAATACCTTGTTAAAGCACCAATAGTCAACCCTACAACGCGATAAATGTTGTGGTATTAGATTTTCTCCATGTTGTCCAGCACTAATAACGAGTATTTCCAATAATGCATGAAACCCTCCACCTCTTCTTTTTTACATGTTGAATTTGAGGTTATTTTATTGCTTTAAAATAACGTTATAGATGTCTCATTTAATTTCAAAGTGAAAAAGGGTACCTTAAAACCACAGACTAAATAAGAACCCATTCTGGCCCAACATACCTTTTGCGCCTGCGCAATCATTTTCCTGACAACCTCTTTGATGTGCACCTGACCCTCCAGAGGTGGCTGCGTGTACACGCTAGTGCGCGTCACCCCACGGTAAGAGATGTTGTCCAGCCAGCACAGGTCCATCTGCGGGACGGACGTGTCCGACAGCTCGGGCCAGTAGTGCAGCGACAGCGGCGGCTCGTCTTCCTCGGCATTCTCCGGGAAAAAGAGCTCCGAGCCCGGGTCGTAGGGCTCCGCCGCCTCGGCGAGGGTTTCCAACTCCGGGTCCGAGAGGAAGCCGCGCAGGCCGTGAGCGCCCAGGTACTTGACAAACTCCTCGCGACCGTCCCGCAGGAACGCCTCCAGCGCGAGCCGCTGGTCTTCGCAGTACCGGAACTCCGGTTTGGACTCGTGCGTCCGCGGGTTCACGTGGTTATCGTCCAGGCACTGGAGCTGGGACAGAGCCATGTCTCGGGCTACCAAAGAAAAAACAACACTAAACTTTACAAATCCGCAAAAAGTTTCAGGGCTCCGCTCCTAAACGTCTCCACACTTTGGGGAGAGAAAGCTGCCTAAAAGTGCTCCTCTGGGGTTCAAACAGCTGTTCAGTTTAGCTCCAAACTTGTTGCACATGAACTTCATGTCGTCTCCTACGTCGGTCTGCATCGGAAGTCCTGTGACCGGCCATGGTGCTTCAACACTCAGCCATTCTCAACCAGGTTTCAAAGCCTCCCAACTTAGCCGGCAGAGAGAGAGAGTGAGAGTGAGAGACTGACACCCTGCTGGAGGCACCACCCGACAGGTGTAACCCAGACACGCACACACACACAGAAACATGCGCACCTTTGTCATGTGACCTGTGCGGCTTTCTGTTGGTAAGTGTGCGTGGGTGTAGGGATAAAATACTTTGAGTAATTAATGACGCAAACCCTCCATATCATGAACCGCAACATATCATGACGCTGCGATGTCGTTTTACCTGTTCTGTCATGTTCACTGCTGCCAGGAAGGGAGAGCCCAAAAAATGAAACGCACAATTGCTTCATTTAAAAGAATAAAATGAAGAGATTAGGATTGGATGAATGGGATCTAAAATAAATTCACTGGAGGTAACAGAGCATGTATGTTTTATTTTCTTCAGAGGAAGACCAGTGTCTTAAACCCAAATCTTCATGTTCACATACACTGGGCACCATAGCTGACCTTTGAACTCTTTAGTATTAGTTTGATGTTCTGTGGGAACCAGGCGGCAACCTCCGGTTCTGCCGAGTGAAGCCGAGGAGGAAGTGTCTTAAAACCTGCATTCTCTCTAGTGTCCACCAGGGGGCGACTCCTCTGGTTGTATAGAAGTCTATGAGAAAATGACTCTACTTCTCTCTTGATTTATTACCTCAGTAAACATTGTAGACATGAGTTTATGGTCTCAATCTCTAGTTCCAAGTCTTCTTCAATACAGCATGATGTTCATTTCGTAGATTATGGTCCATTTAGAGTCACACAGACCATAAAGCAGGGGATGCTTTAGGGCGGGGCTACCTTATGATTGACAGGTCGTTGCTGCTACCAGAGACATATACGGCGTCTCTACGTCTCTTCTCCGCATTCCATATATGGTCACATCGGTTCATTAGTTGCGAAAAAAAAACAACAACATGGCGACGGCCTTAATCCAAGATGGCAACGCCGAACTCAAGGCTTCGTAACATCAGTCCACAAACACGACGCCTGCGTCCACTTCTTACACACAGTCTGTGGTTAGAACCGAGGAACAGAACCGAGGAACCCTCCTCTCCTCTTGCCGTCACCGCTGATCCCATGTTTACTAAACTGGTGGATGACTCACATGCTGGTATCTCGCTGACTCATCATCTGTTGATATATTGTGTGGTTGATTTGGCAGAACGGGACGAATTATCCGATGAAGCGCTGGACTGGTTTACGGGCCGACCGTTTCCCTGTCAGGGCCTCAACAGCCAAAGGCCGTCAGTTAAACTGGTTCATCTGATTCTGCTGTATTTGTGTCTGACGCCTTTGAATATCATCGATGTCACAGCCACTTTCATTTGCATGGTGACACCCTGCCCTCCATCTTTCATCATCGGCTTCTTCCTCTCTGTTTTTCACCTTTTAACGTTTCATTATCTCCATATCGTGTCTCGTGCCGCTGTTCTCTCCGTCTCACGTTCTTTCTCTCATCTCTTACTTTGCACTTATTCTTTTTTTTCCTTCAGTGACAGACGTTTAGCGTTCTTATGTTGTCTCACTTCCAGTGTATGACACAAATATGTCACAGTGAATGTGTGTCTGTATCACACTTCAAAGTGACTCAGCAGTTTTCTTAGAAAACAGCAGTTTGTTACTATTTCTGGTGCACCTCTAACGCCTTTCTTCTTCTTCTCCTCTGGATGCCGCCGCTTTATTGACTAACTGTCATTGACGAGTCAGAGGCGACTCTGCCAGCGAGGATAAAAGGAGTGGTTCGTTTAAAAGAACTAAAGAGTGAAAGAAAAGAGAACAGGTGATTCAGACCGGAGGATTTATGGGATGTGACTCAGTTTCCTGCTTCATTTCAGACGTTGCATCCTGCTGAGAGGCAGCGCTGCATTCCTCTCACAGCACCAGTGGACTGTCAGAGCACACCGAGCCGACATTGTGTCATCGATGCTGTTCGGACACGCACGCATCAACGCGCTGACGCACACTTGGTAGAATTTCATTACTGGATTGATGAAGTAACAAAGTATTAAATTGACTTCAGTGACAGTTTGTGTAAAGCTGTAATCACTATTTTTATGTATTTATCGTTTAGTCTGTAATATAGAAAACAGAAAATCACAAGTTCCTGGATCCCAAACTGCAAATTGCGAATAATGACTTTATGGTTCTTCCATACAGCATGATGTACATTTCATCAAACAGACCATAAGGTATGCTTATTCCAAATATGGTAACTTACATTTATTGGTTGCGAAAAACCAACAACATGGTGTAAGAAATTTGAGTAAAAAACTGTAGTTAGTAGATATAATAAAAGTGTTTAATAATTCATAATTAATAATTCATAGTTAGTCATAATCATAAGGGTTTTGAGAATGCATAATTAAGATAAACATAAGCATAAACATACATGCAGAAGCATGAAACTTCTGCCAAGTGCAGAAGTGTAGCTTTTATTTTGAAGGATTATTATAGATGGGATTAAGCAATAACTGACAATCATTGAATGGATTAGCTGCTCAGGAGAGACAGATGTGAAGACAGGCATCTGCTGAGCTGAGGGTGGGTAGCCAATAGAAATTGAGATAGACGGAAGGGAGGAGTCGTGAATTAATATGTGGGAGGGGTAATTCAAAGTCTTTTTTTCCTGGCTCTCTCTCACCTGAATGCTCCCGGAGGACAGACGTGTTACACCGGAGGAGCCGAGCGAGGTTTTTTGCAAATGGGGTTTTATTGTTTTAATATGTCATAGGAGTGTACACTCCAATGTATAACTGTAATCGTGCTTACATCAGTGGAATTAAATTCCTTATAATTGTAAACCAGTTTTGGTAGCGTTATTATCGCAGCGTGTGTGTCGACGGCACATGGCAGTCACATGTGCTCTGGCCTTCTCTCTTGTTGTGAGGTAAAATTCTTCCATAACAAATTTGGCGACCCAGATGGGACAGTCTTGCCGGCCTCGCTGTGTGTGCTGACGGCGACGTTAGTCAAGCAGACAATCCTGGGCCCACAATATCGGTCGGCAGAGCCGTTTCATGAAATCTGTGAGTTAGCTACTAGATCTTAGGGGAATCTCTGCTTGGCTAAGCGCTGCTAACGGCTAGCGCTGCGTTGCCGGTGGGTATGTTCCACGAGGGAGGCCATTTTCCACTGAGGTAAGTACGATTTGCAGTCTGAAGAGAGGGGACTAGTTCAGTGAATACTGAGATTCAGAGCGTTTGGTAAACTGCGAGGACTGGGAGCGCTGAATCGATAAGCGTTGATGGGCGGCAGCCCTGATAGGCCGAACTGCGTGTTCTTTGGGAGTGGCGGACCAACACTGCTCGGTATAGGTAAGAGCCCGATGTCCGCGGATTACCTCGCCGGCCTTACCTAGAGTTTGAGTTTTGGATGGTGTGGTTCAAAATGGAATAAATACACTGACAATAAGGAGCTGGTGAGCCAGGACAGCTTCGGTAGCTTTGGAAGCAACCAGGCACTGCTGCCGGGAATCGAGTCTGCAAAAGGTAAGATTGCCGCGGGGTGCTGGGAGGCTTTTGAATGCAAGATATTAAAGGACGTTCGGGTGGGTAAAAGATAAATAAGTCCGGTAACAATTGTGTCTTGTCATGTGCGTGGTTGCCGTGTTGGCGATGCGATTGTGAGAACACACTGGGTGAAGGGTTATATACGACGATCGTAGGGTCTGGTTAAACCAGAGGGTTTAAGGAAAAAAACCGGACGATAAGTCCGATAATACGTGTGACTAGTCTGTGTTTTAGCAGCGTGGAAATACGTTTAAAATGATGACTAAATAAGTCCAATAATACGTGTGACTAGTCTGTGTTTTAGCAGCGTGGAAATACGTTTAAAATGATTGATATTGCATGACCGCGCTGTGAGGAGCTAACGCTAGCTACGTGTAGCTCCGGCGTTGCGGGACCCTGTATGTAAAATAAGTGCTTATAAAATAAAATAACGGCTGGATTGAGAGAGGAGACAGAAGGCGTATGAGTGGAATTAAAGTGTGGGATTTTGGTGATACTTGTGTGTGCGTACGCTTTATCAGAAGCTCCGTTTTTTCGTTAGCATTGCGGATAGCATATCTGTAAAAAAGCCGGTTTCATGACAACTTCCAGTTTGGCGCAGAACAACTTCCGGTTCGGCGCAGACGGCAAGGCAAGTTTATTTATATAGCACATTTCAAAGTGCTTCACATAAAACCATTAAAAGCATCAGAACATAAGGCAAAAGAAAAGGAGATTTAAAAACAATTAAACAGAAGAAGGACTAACTGCAGGTAACCGTAAAGAAGTGTTTAGAATCTGAATTTTCAGAGATTCATTGTCTAAGAGCTGTGAGCTCATATCCTGACCTTAGTTTTAATTAAGCATTATAACTTTAGTCGTTGACTTTGGTTTTAGTTCAGCATTTTAACAAAGATTAATGGTTTCAGTTGTGTTTCTTCAATTCTTGAACTTAATTGTGACTCAGTATTGTGCAGACCAGAGTGTAAGTGCAGTTCAACAGTTTGACTTACATTGGTATTTCTGATTGAATATCTTTGAACACAGTTATTGATTTTTAAAGTTGAATTTAATATTTAATTGATTAATTATTCATTGTTTTTTAATTTCATTTTACTTCCAATTTTAAACCTTTCAAATTCTGATTTGGAACTGGATTGTGATTGTGATTCTGATTTAGATGTTGAGTTTGATTTCGGAATTCCAGCTTCAATTTTGGATTCGAGATTCCTTCACATATCCAGTATTGACTAATTTTGGTACATTTACTATTTTACACAGTTCCTAAGAATCAATTTTGACACGGACGGCGCAACATATTTGAGAGATCGTTGACCTCTCTTACACTACAGACGTATGCTAACATTTACTGCTGAACTTTTGGCAGTTCTGTGATTGTTTTAGTCAAGGTGCGTGGCTGAGGGTCCAGACCTGGGAAGTGGAGCAGCGGATCCCAGTTTTGGAGTCAGCGGCCACACGCCATACAGCACAGAGGGTGAGTTGACTTTGATTCAGGTGATGACAAGCATGCACATTTAATACACACATTTGAATACTCCTAGGCTGCATAATGTTTACATTAAAGAAGCAGAGTAAGGAAGTAGGAGCACTGGTAAGAAGACTAAAATGTGAAGTAACAGAAGTAGAACGCATTAGAAAAGATTTGCAACAGCAGATAGAGGAAAGACGAGCAGAAAGTAAAGAAGACGAGGATATAAAGAGAATGCAGCGGCGACTGCTGAAACTGCAAGTAGCAGAGGTCGACAGAGAATTAAATAGAAAAGTTCAGGCCAAGAAACAGATGATAGCAGCAGAAGCCCAGCAGCAACAAAATCTAGCAGTACCAGCCCCCACGGTGGTGTACAATCAGCCCCCACCACGATGCAGAAGTGGTGCATCCAACAGAGGGAGAGGTAACGATAAAGGGGGGCGTGGGGGTCTTGTAAGTAAAGGAGTGTGCTACGTATGTGGGAGAGAAGGTCATTGGGTAAGAGATTGCCCACATAAAAGGAGAGGAAGACAGATCAGTGCAGCACCACAACATGCTCCGTTCCCACCACAACATCAGCAGTACCTACGACCAGGTCCAGCTGGACCTCCTCCCATGAGACATCAACAGATGCCCATGCTGTCACCAGGACCATGGGGAGGTTCAGGGTATAGCCAAGATACATAGATGGTTGCCATGTGATCCCTTACAGCAGAGATATCGAGGTGAAGGGGGGATATGGTAAGGTGTCAAACATTTATGGTAAGGTGTCAAACATTTTTTGTAGATCCACATTTAGAATCGTTTTCAGTAAAGGTGCTACTCACAAATTATGAGATTTAATAACGTCATGATAAACCACAACTAGACTTGCTAACTCTAGAAATTGAGAAATATACGGGAGCTCTAACTAACATGAGCCGAGTGTTGTTTTCTCAGGTGACAAACGCAGAAGCAGCAGCTGACGAAAGGAAGCAGGCTGATGTGTCACCAGGCAGTCTGGTGTGGATAAGAGTCCATGAGCGCAGGTGGAGTGAACCAAGGTGGACCGGTCCATGGGAGGTAGTATTGGCAACCTCACTCACTGTGCAGCAGCGAAGGTAACGAGTGTGACACTCGCAGAGACAGGAGTGAACATCAGACAGGAAAATTTGAAGTTAAAGACACCTCAAAAGAGGGTTTAGACAGTACTGACAATGACGTTTCCCCCACAGTTTAAGCGAGGCCTTCCATTGGGAGACTCTAGCTTCAGTAGGTTATGGAAGTCTGTAGTTGCTTTCTTCCTGATTTCAGTAGCTTCCCTCTTAGTATGTGGAATTAACCACAGACAGGAACCAGATCACATGCATGACTACATCAGGATTCGACATTTAGCCTCAGTAGCTAATCAAACCGATCTTAGACCACGTAGAGAGGCTTCTCTGACGACACTCACCTATGAAAATGTAACTCTCACTCTTATGTTCAAAGAAGGTACAACATCAACGGTCCAGTTCGACTTCTGTGAAGTCGTTTCCGGTCCCAGGTATGAACACACCTACGGGTGGATGTCCAAAACCGTGTGCATCATAACTGACGAGTGTGGGCCTGCCACACATAAGTATGGGAAGCTGTTATCATATTATGCCTGTGATGTGTACAAAGGGGGTGGGTAGATGTAATCCTTTAAGACTTACCAAAATTGACTGACGGAGGACTTTACGTAGTACAGGGAAAGGCTACTGATAGTCCTGCCCCACAAGGGCTCATTAGGATTATTGTTAAGCCTGTAAAAGACCAGGTTCGACATACGACTGACGCAGAGAATGAGGTAAGGGGTGGAAACTGGAATGGCAGATGGGAATTTATGGTGGGTACAATATACGGCTTCAAGCAGTAGTACAGATTGTATTGTGGGTTTAGGATCTAGACCCCTAGCAACACCAGTTCCTTCAAGATCAGACTCCTAAGTCCTGAATTAGTTGTATTTTAACTCTGTTTACTGATGACACTTTGCCCCTCCAACACACTTGTCAGAGGCTACACTGAGATTACCCACCTGTATAATATAATACCCCACCTCTGTTCAAGGTTACAGAGGGTCCATTTGATTGTATAGTCTCAGATACAGCTATGGGGCCCAATGTAGGTAGTATTAAAGCAAATTGTAGCAACAGTCACCTATATCTTGCCTGTCACTGATGCAACTTATGGAGAACTCATCTCTCCACGCCCACATGCTAACAGAAGATCCAAAAGAGATGCCGGCGGCCCGAAGGGGGCCTTTGATGACCAAGTGTACATAAGATGTCATAAGACTGCCAAGGGGGTGTGTCTAATGACTTTCAAGCCAGAAATCAAATAGCAGCAGATTTAGAATCTGTTTTCTCTCAGAGGTGATGATTAATAAAAATGTCGATTGGATCAACTACATTTACTATAACCAACAGCGTTTAGTAAACTTCACCAGTGACGCCATATCAGGACTGCATGCACAGCTGGCGAAGACTAGTTTAATGACCTTGCAGAACAGAATGGCATTAGAGATGATTTAGCAGAGAAAAGTGGCGTGTGCCAGATGTTTGGGTCTGCGTGCTGTACTTTCATTCCAAATAACACAGCTCCTGATGGATCGGTGACCAGGGCTCTGGAGGGACTGACAGCACTCAGCCAAGAGCTAGCAGACAACTCTGGTGTCACGAATCCATTCACCGACTGGTTGGGGAAGTATGCTTAGCCAGTGAAAACATACATTTTTGGCAATCGTAATTATTCTGTGTGCTGTCATCATAAGCCTCCGAGTTGTCTGTGGATGGGGGTTCCCGTGCATCCGTGGACCTCTACAGGGGTTTATTGTTTCACCGATGAGCCAGACACCAGTCCAGGCAACCAGTTATGTGACGAGGATGAGGACGAATTGGAGCTTCTGATGGCCACAGTCTAGATGAGGCCACCAGAGGGACTTCACGAGCGGTTCCTGACCATCCAGATGGACTTCTAAAACATCCAGTGAGATGTTGGAAGTTTGGAAAATAGACGGATTGTTTTGGATGAGTATTTGGAGATTAAATTTTTTGTTTAATTGGGTTATAAAGGGATTTTAGGGTGTAAAAGATTAAGAAATGTAATTTTGTCACGTGTAAAAGAACAGTCAAGGCTTCTCAGTATGTGTTCTCTAGCCTACAGGGTGTATCCTGATCCTGCCAGCCCCAAGACGTGGAAGGCAGTGACTCTCAACGCACTCTATCTTGAAACGAACTGAACAGAAATACTTGAAATGATATCTGTGTGCATGAATTCTTTGCCTCTGTTTAGATAGATAGGGAGCCTTTCCCTGGATTGAGTAGGGGGGAGGTCTCCAGGGACATTTGAATAACTAACTACATTTGAGTAGCTAACTCACAGTGAACTGTGAGTTAGGGGGGAATTGTAAGAAATTTGAGTAAAAAACTGTAGTTAGTAGATATAATAAAAGTGTTTAATAATTCATAATTAATAATTCATAGTTAGTCATAATCATAAGGGTTTTGAGAATGCATAATTAAGATAAACATAAGCATAAACATACATGCAGAAGCATGAAACTTCTGCCAAGTGCAGAAGTGTAGCTTTTATTTTGAAGGATTATTATAGATGGGATTAAGCAATAACTGACAATCATTGAATGGATTAGCTGCTCAGGAGAGACAGATGTGAAGACAGGCGTCTGCTGAGCTGAGGGTGGGTAGCCAATAGAAATTGAGATAGACGGAAGGGAGGAGTCGTGAATTAATATGTGGGAGGGGTAATTCAAAGTCTTTTTTTCCTGGCTCTCTCTCACCTGAATGCTCCCGGAGGACAGACGTGTTACACCGGAGGAGCCGAGCGAGGTTTTTTGCAAATGGGGTTTTATTGTTTTAATATGTCATAGGAGTGTACACTCCAATGTATAACTGTAATCGTGCTTACATCAGTGGAATTAAATTCCTTATAATTGTAAACCAGTTTTGGTAGCGTTATTATCGCAGCGTGTGTGTCGCGCAGCGTGTGTGGTCGACGGCACATGGCAGTCACATGTGCTCTGGCCTTCTCTCTTGTTGTGAGGTAAAATTCTTCCATAACAATGGCGACGTCTGTAATCCAAGATGGCGACGGCGAAATCGCCGAACTCGAGGCTTCGTAACGTCAGTGCACAAACCAACGAGTGACGTCACGGTGACCTCGTCCACTTCCTGTTTACTTTCTACGCCTTGAATGCACAAAAATGCGTATAATTCATTCTGCGTGATTACCGGTGACTATTTGTGGCACAAAATGTGAAAGATCGTGGAAAATGTCTTGAATTAGCATTTTACACATTCAATGAAAAGGTTGTTTGTGCTTTAAATTTCATTCTGTGACAACGAATGTGTCACAAAGTGCAAATCTGCAACCTTTTGGCAGACACAGAGGAACAGTGACCTTAATTTGAAATGTAGGAATTCAATGGACTCACTGCATATCTGACACGCATAAAACCCACCTTTGTTTCAGTGGCTACGTCGACGTGCACACTCGTGTTATTCTGCACGTACACCGTAGCCAACTCTTTCTACTCGTTTACCGTATTTTTTTTCCCAGCTGACGTGGTTCATGTTATTTTGTGTACTCGTACATTCGTGTTACATTTCAACAGACAAATACTTAGCGAAGATGTGACTGACGTGAAAGCGGTAAATGCGTCACTTTATTTCAGCGATTGGCCGTTACACGTTGAGGAAGGACTGGTCCAAGCTCTCACCGTAGAGCACATCGGATGTGGCTTTCTGAGACTATTTGTTGCAACAGGAAACAAAACCTTTTTACAATGTTGTATCTTACTGGTAATATATGTATTCTAGGATTACACATGAATAAGAATAAATACATGGAAACAAACAAACACATGATTCATCAATTTAGTTGAGGATATTAAGCTGTGTATTTTTAAAACAAAGTTCATCTCACTGGTCACTTTGACACAGTGATCTCCTTTACTGGTCCACGGAGCATGAGGCTGCACACACACACACACACACACACACACACAC